>NC_066618.1:158878280-159192013 GCF_025201925.1 Gopherus flavomarginatus | reverse complement strand
CTAGCTCTTTGGGGGCTCCCTACACAGACTGACAGTCAGATTTGGGTGTGGGGAGATGATTGGCTGGTAGGTCCATGGGTCTGCCATTATGTGAATTCACTGGGCCATTGCACAGCATCTGCAGGAGGCTATTGAAGCTGTAAGGTTGCAGTATCAACCACGGAAAGAAGGGAGAACTTTTTTCTTCTCCCCAGATATGAAACTGGCCCTCACCTTGACAAGGCTCCTATCTGAGCTTGAGGTAGGGAGGGATATGGGCTTAAGCAAGGAAAAAATTTGTCCCGCTGCAGAGAGCTAGCACAAGGCATATGCATATCTTCAGACCCATGAATAGGCCCATGCTAGGACATATATCCACTGACTGCCATTTTGACTGACAGCAGGGACTGAACTGAGGACTGTCAGAGTTGAAAGCAGGAACCTCTACAGGAGAGGGCTAGAATAGAGCAACACCTTCTATGGACTGGGCAGAGAGTAAGATGCAAAACACATATAACAATTAGTGAGTTATAGATGCACAAGGAGGAAGCCCATGCTAAACCAAAAGGGAAAAGAACAACTGTTTATATCCTAACCAGTCAAGGAGAACGTCCTTTGGCCTGCAAGCTCACTGTGCCACGGGACATGCTGACCCAGCAACCTCTCTGCCCACCATGTCAACACAATGATCTCTGAGTCATGAGGTAGGTTAAAGATGGATGACTACGGCTTCAAGAGGAAGCAGAGATGACAGATGGGCATGATGAAAATCATATGATTCCTTGATTAAATCAGAGACTAATCAATGGTGTTAGCAATGAGGATGAGGCCTTGTAACTCCCACCCAGCAGCGATGAAAATACAGTAGGCAGCACAGGATGGAATCATAGAATATCAGGGTTGGAAGGGACTTCAGGAGGTCATCTAATCCCACCCCCTGCTCAAAGCAGGATCAATCCCCAACTAAATCATCCCAGCCAGGGCTTTGTCAAGCCTGACCTTAAAAACCTCTAAGGAAGGAGAGTCCACCACCTCCCTAGGTAAACCATTCCAGTGCTTCACCACCCTCCTAGTGAAAGTTTTTCCTAATATCCAACCTAAACCTCCCCCACTGCAACTTGAGACCATTACTCCTTGTTCTGTCATCTGGTACCACTGAGAACAGTCTAGATCTTTGGCCCCTCCTTTCAGGTAGTTGAAAGCAGCTGTCAAATCCCTCCTCATTCTTCTCTTCTGCAGACTAAACAATCCCGATCCTCTCATGTGCTCCAGCCCCCAATCATGTTTTTTGCCCTCCACTGGACTCTTTCCAATTTTTCCACATCCTTCTTGTAGTGTGGGGCCCAAAACTGGACACAGTACTCCAGATGAGGCCTAACCAATGTTGAATAGAGGGGAATGATCATGTCCCTCGATCTGCTGGCAATACTCCTACTTATACAGCCCAAAATGCCATTAGCCTTTTTGGCAACTGTGATGAACTAGGAATGTTCTTAATGTTTTCTCTCAATACTGTGTTGGTGCCTCAGTGTCCCCATGGCAGTTCTTAAGTATCTGGCAGAGCAAAGGGCCAGTGCACCTAAATGCCTGACACTCTGTCTCCTAGCAGCTGATGGCCTGGGTCCCTTCTCTGCAAAGGTGCCAACTGAAGGTGTTGGAGACAAAGGGATCAGGTGACCTCCTGGCCCGGGAAAGGAACGGAGCAGACAAGGAGGGACTGGAGGGGGTGGTTAGTCTAGAGCTGGCTGGGGACGAGGAGTGAAGTGCAGACGGGGGGGTCTGGCTCACTGCCTCCCCTAGAATGGACCCGGCCGAGGGGTCCAGTTCGCTGTATCTACAAGCTCTGTTTTAGACCCTGTTCCTATCATCAAATAAACCTGTTTTACTGGCTGGCTGAGAGTCATGTCTGACTGCAATGTGGGGGCGCAGGACCCTGTGGCTTCCCCAGGACCCCGGCTGGGGCGGGCTCACTGTGGGAAGCGCACGGAGGAGCAGAGGATGCTGAATGCTCCAAGGAGATACCCAGGAGGTGAAGACGTGAGCATCTTGCCCTGAACAAGTCTGCTCCAAGGGAGAGGAGGCTCCCCAAAGTCCTGACTGGGTTGGTGGGGAGCAGTTCCAGAGCATCGCCCAGTGACTCCGTGACAGCAACAAGGGCACACTGTTGACTCATATCCAGCTTCTCGTCCACTGTAACCTTTTCTGAAGAACTGCTGCCTAGCCACTCGATCCCTAGTCTGTAGGGGTGCATGGAATTCTTCCATCCTAAACAAGTCAATGTTCGTTCAACATAAAGTAAAGAAGGAGAGAAAAGTGTATCTGATGCCAAGTGCTTGGTGTTTTGTTTGGTCACTGGGAGCTAGCAGGAGCAAAACAGAACAGTCACTCAAATACTACAGGTGTATACTCTGGCCACTTGCAGAGGTTACCTGCAGGGTTGCTTATTGCTCCCCAGCTATTCAGCAAAGACCATAACCGCAAGGAAAGCACATTGTGTACTCTATTTCACAGCTAATAAGCATGGCAGAGGCAGGATGGATTGGTGAATAAAGCACCAACCTTTGACTCTTATCCTTGAAAGACTCACACATATGCTTATCTTTACCCACTCTAAAAAGTGTTTAGATTTCAAAGGGACTATACGTATGCTTAAAGTTAAGCACTTTACTGAGTCGGGGGCTTGGTTGCAGAAGTCCTTTTAGGGTTCTGTTCTTGGCTCTTACACCAACATCCTTTGTAACCTGCTGCAAGTGTCACATGGAGCTGGATTTTCAACTGCCTGCGCACCTAAGTCACAGAGGTAATTGTGGTAACAGCATGTGCAGAAGTTGACGGTTACGTGCACTCTACTCATTTGCACACGTATTGGCCAAAACTGCTTGCCCAATTGCAGTAAAATGAACATGCAATTTGGGCATACCACTTGCAGATGTTTAAAATCTTTGACTTTCTGGATATACATTTCCTCATCTATAAAATAGGGACAATATAAGTACCTTCCTCCTGCACAGGGCTATTATAATGCTAAAAGAAACAATATTTGTAAAGTTCTCTATTGTTATGATTTCTACTGCAAGGATGTCAGATAAGAGTCAAGGCCTGATTTAGTATGAACTGTACAGACACAGTAAAATACCCTGCCCAAAGAGCTTTACATTGTAGGTGGTGACAAGATTTAACAGCTTGAAACAAAGGGAGTGCATAACAAAGGAAGCAAAAAGCAAAGCATAAGAATCTCCACACAATAAACTCAACTTTCTAGCCATTGTCAAATAGTGTTTTGCAGATATCACAGTGATGTGTTTAAGGAGGGTTTTGAAGGTGGATATGCTGGAAGATAAAAGGCTGTGGTTACCAAGGTATTCAAGAGAGAAGCTGATATTGAAATCTTCAACTGGAAGATGCTACAAAAAGGCACTTAACTAGAACTCAGATGAAATATGAGTTCAGTCTGTGGCTCTGACACTGACTTGTGTGGGGTCTCTGGCAAGTCATTTAATCTCCTTGTACCTCAATTTTCATCTGTAAAACTGGGAATGGTGATATTTCCTTTGTCTTAGCTACTTACATTGTAATCTCTCTGGGAATCTAACTTTTGTTTATACAGAGAATCTAGCACAATGGACCTGTAGGTCTCCAAGTGAGACTGTAATATAAATATTACTACTAAAAAAAACCCCTTAAATCAGTGGATTAAGATACTGTGCCCAGAAGGCTTATATTTTCTGCTACTGATGGCCCTCATAATTTATTTCTATATAGCTGCAATTTTGAAATTATAATAATCTTAATGCAAAAATATGGATTTCCCGAAGCTTTACTTAAGCTCAGTCATACATTTGGCACCAGGAAATCTAGATTCAGGTTTAAGATGGACAATCTACAGAAGCTATTGGAAACCCCAATGGAAAAAGAAATCCATTATAAACTTCCAATAATCTCAACCATCTTGCATATTGATTTTCTGCCTTTTATCAAGTGAATTCCTTGTTCTAGAATAACTCACGTGCAGGTAATAGACTGAAATAACAAAGTCCTACCAATTATACTTGACGCTGTTTCCTAAAATTTGTTCATTGGATGTTATTGGGTCCAGTTTTCAGATACCAGGAATAAGCTAACAAGTTCTGGACTGACACAAAGTAGGAGAAGATGTAAGTTCAGAGGCCAGACAGCAGACATTGAATTTCATTTTCTTCCTCCCCAACCCCCTTCCAAAAACCTTGTTTTTTATGTGCATAGAAAAAGGGACTCATTTCAACTAATAAGGAAATGTAACTTTTTAGTCCACATATTATAAAACTTGATTTGCCAGTCATGAAACTAGAGTTCAGATAAGTGCCAGGAATAGATAAGATTGGACAAAAACTTGAAATGTACCAGTAATGAGACTCAGAAGTTTCCAGGAGCAATTCCACTAGTTATTATCTTGAGTGTAGCTAAACTATCAACAATGCCTACTTGATTCGCTAAAAAGCAGATACTCTTCCCATTTATTTCAGTGCAAATCAAAAGTAGTGCCATCAAAATCAATGAAGTTGCACCAGTCTAAAGGTATTATGGAAGGAGAATCCAGCCCTGTGTCAGGTCCTTCCACAGAACTGTTGATAGAATCATTGAATATCAGGGTTGGAAGGGACCTCAGGAGGTCATCTACCCCAATCCCCTGCTCAAAGTATGACCAATCCCCAACTAAATCATCCCAGCCAGGACTCTGTGAAGCCTGACCTTAAAAACCTCTAAGGAAGGAGACTCCACCACCTCCTTAGATAACCCATTACAGTGCTTCACCACCCTCCTAGTGAAATAGTGTTTCCTAATATCCAACCTAGACCTTCCCCAACTGCAACTTTAGACCACTGCTCGAGATATTAGACTGCGCACTAAGCCCAGGCTCTGACTCAGGTTTGAGCCCCCGCCCCCCACCCGTCCACACTCAAATCAGACTGACTCAGGTCAGCAAGCATTCAGGATCTGGATCCCAGGTGGTCAGAGCCCAAGTCCTGCTGTGACTTGAGTCCAAACACTGTCATTTTGCACTGTGGACACAGTGGAAGCCACGGATCCGAGTCAGAAGGTCTGTGTAGTGCAGTGCAGATCCATTAGCACGGCTGTCAGACCCACCTCCAGCACTTGTAAGCTCAGGTTTGCAACACAGTGTTGATGCTCAAGTGTGGGCTTGGAAAAACAGAGTCCATAAATCTAGGTCCCACAGAGCTGGGTTTACAATGCAGTATAGACATACCTTAGCGGCACAGGGATTTCCATAGCAGACTGGACTCTATCTCTTTGTCCATCTAAGCATTTACATCATGTTTGTCATCATAGTATGCTGCCTCTGACAGTGGCTACTACCTATGCTCCAAACAAAAGACCACCAATAATTCACCTGTGGACCAATTCTGCTCACTGAAGTCAAGGACATCTGGGTTTCTCTCACTTTATCAGTTCCTTGCCAGGACACTCAGGCTCTGGTGCACCGTGGTCCCTCTTGTTCTCTGACAGTGGCACATGATCGTTCAGTCTCCTGAGGGCTGTGACACTTAGTTGAATTCTGGTTGTTGGGTTTGGCAAAGGGCTGGCTGGGTGGGTGTTTCATGGTCAAGCTAGGTGATCTGGTAGTCTCTTCTGGCTCTAAACTTTATGCCTCTATGTCAGGCTGCCAAATAACTTTAAATAGGTGAGGGGCTGAGCTTCTGGTCCAAAGGATGCTGATGGAAAAAGGGAGAAACATCCATTCTCACATCGGTGTAAGAACAGCTTTCTGGCTGAAGTATGAGGCTTGTACTGTCATCCTAGTCAAGAGAGTGAACAATCGGCCTGATCAGGGACCTGCTGTGCGGGGCTCTTTCCCTTCCACACAGGAGGGGACTCGGCTACAAGCACCTTTCTCCCTCTTCTATCCTGATAACACATACATAGCAGTCCCTGATGTATGTGTGGAAGGGGAAAACAGACGAGATCCTTTGCAGCTGTTGAGCCTCCCTTGGCCCAACACCTGAGCAGATGAAGTTGGGCTGGAGAGAGTGCAGACTTTTGGTGCTCTTTGAATTAGGTATGTACAGCTGTTAAGGGGTGAGCAAGAACCATCCCTCCCCCATCTGGAGGACACAGAAGTACACACAGATAGAGGAATCCCCTGAGTTCACCAAAAGAGATCATGCAAGATCTCTTCCAAAAACCTGTGTCACACTGATCATCACGGTCACGACAAGATGCATGTACGGAAAATAAGTGAGGCAGTATGTATATATACTAAAAAAGATGGTTACTTACCTTGTAACTGTTGTTCTTCAAGATGTGTTGCTCATATCCATTCCAGTTAGGTGTGCGAGCGCCGCGTGCACGTTCGTCGGAGATTTTTACCCTAGCAACACTCGGTGGGCTGGCTGGGCACCCCCTGGAGTGGCGCCGCTATGGTGCCGGATATATACCTCTGCCGGCCCCTCCGCTCCTCAGTTCCTTCTTGCCGGCTACTCCGACAGTGGGGAAGGAGGGCGGGTGTGGAATGGATATGAGCAACACATCTCGAAGAACAACAGTTACAAGGTAAGTAATCGTCTTTTCTTCTTTGAGTGCTTGCTCATATCCATTCCAGTTAGGTGATTCCCAAGCCTTACCTAGGCAGTGGGGTCGGAGCGAGACGTTGCGGAATGTAAGATCGCTGAGCCAAAGGCGGCATTGTCTCTAGAGTGCTCGACCAGTGCATAGTGGGATGCGAAAGTGTGGACTGAAGACCAGGTAGCAGCGCGACATATTTCCTGGATAGGAACCTGGGCCAGGAAAGCGGTGGACGAGGTATGAGCTCGAGTAGAGTGGGCAGTGAGACGGCCGATCGGGACATGGGCCAAGTCATAGCACGTCCGGATACAGGACGTCACCCATGATGATAGCCTCTGGGAAGAAATAGGCATGCCTTTCATACGCTCCACGACCGCTATAAATAGCTGAGGCGAGCGTCTGAACGGTTTGGTTCTCTGAATGTAAAAGGCAAGAGCCCGGCAGACATCCAGGGTACGCAGCTGTAGTTCCCGATGTGATGCGTGCGGCTTCGGGAAGAAGACCGGTAGAAAAATGTCTTGATTGATGTGGAAGGCGGAGACCACCTTGGGGAGGAAAGCCGGGTGTGGTCGCAGCTGTACCTTGTCATCGTGGAAGATCGTGAACGGGGGGTCCGCCATCAGGGCACGAAACTCCGATACTGGTCTGGCCGATGTTATAGCAACTAGGAAGGCCGTCTTCCAGGACAGGTACAGCAGCGAACAAGTGGCTAACGGCTCAAAGGGAGGGGCCATAGGCCTAGCCAGAACAAGGTTGAGATCCCAGGTAGGAGAAGGGCACTTAACCGGAAGATAGAGTCGCTTCAAGCCCTTAAGGAACCTGGAAACTACCGGGTGGGAGAAGATCGAACTGCTGGATTCCCCAGGATGGAAGGTGGAAATCGCGGCTAGATGCACCCTTATCGAAGAAAGTGCCAGGCCCTGCTCCTTGAGGTACCATAAGTAGTCTAAGATAATGGGGACCGATACACCTGCAGGAGCAAGGTTACACTGGGCGCACCAATGGGAGAAGTGCTTCCATTTGGCGAGATATGTCGCACGCGTGGAAGGCTTCCTGCTTCCCAGGAGGACCTGTTGCACCGGGGTGGAACAGCGCAACTCAAATTGGTTTAGCCAGACAGCAGCCATGCTGTCAGGTGGAGGGACTGCAGGTTTGGGTGCTGAAGTCTGCCGAAGTCCTGCGTTATCAGGTCCGGGTAGAGCATCAGAGATATCGGGTTCACCCGAGAGAGGTTGAGCAGCAGGGTATACCAGTGCTGCCTCGGCCACACCGGAGCGATCAGGATTAGCCTGGCTCTGTCTCTGCAGAGCTTGAGCAGGACTCTGTGAACGAGGGGAACGGGCGGAAAGGCATAAAGTAGACGACTTCCTCAGTGGATCAGGAAGGCGTCCGAGAGGGAGCCTGGGGAGCGACCCTGCAGGGAGCAGAACACCTGGCATTTCCTGTTCTCCCTGGAGGCGAAGAGGTCTATCTGGGGAAAGCCCCACTTCCGGAATACTGAAAGGAGGATGTCCGGGCGGATGGACCATTCATGGGACAGGAAGGATCTGCTCAGGTGATCCGCGAGAGAGTTCCGGACTCCTGGGAGAAAGGAGGCTACCAGTTCTATCGAGTGGGCTATACAGAAGTCCCACAGTCGCATCGCCTCTAGACAGAGAGGGGAAGACCATGTCCTTCCTTGCTTGTTTATGTAATACATGGCCATTGTGTTGTCTGTAAAGACTGCAACACGACGGCCCTGTAGGTCCTGTTGGAAGGTCTGACACGCCAGTTGGATCGCTCTCAGCTCTCGGACATTGAAGTGAAGCCCCAGCTCCTGAGAGGACCAAAGGCCTTGAGTACGAAGGTGCCCTAAGTGAGCACCCCAGCCGAGAGAGGAAGCGTCTGTTGTCAGAGACACCGAGGGCTGTGCTGGGTGGAACGGACGACCGGCACACACCCGGGAGGGCGTCAGCCACCAGTTGAGCATTTGGTGGAACCATAATTACCACGTCTACAGCATCTCTGCGAGGACGATAGGCTGAGGCGAGCCAAGTCTGAAGAGGACGCATGTGCAGTCTTGCGTGCCTCGTCACGAAAGTGCACGCAGCCATGTGCCCCAGGAGGACGAGACAGGCGTGGACAGAGGTTGTTGGGAAGCTTTGTAGCCTCTGTATGAGGCAGACCAAAGTCTGAAAGCGGTGTGGGGGTAGGCTGGCTGTTGCAATATTGGAGTCCAGCAAGGCCCCTATGAATTCTATCCTCTGCGTAGGAAGCAGAGTGGATTTGTCCAGGTTGATAATCAGGCCTAAACGGCTGAATAGGTCCTTGATGACGTTCACGTGGGTGGTGACCTGAGCCTCGGAGGTCCCTCGAATGAGCCAGTCATCGAGGTATGGGAAGACATGCACTTGACGATGGCGGAGGGAGGCGGCGATTACCGCCATACATTTCGTGAATACCCGAGGGGCCGAGGATAGGCCAAAGGGAAGGACTGCGAATTGATAATGTTGACGATTCACCACAAAGCGTAGGAAATATCTGGAATAGAACCGCTTGCCCTTTAATTCCTCTGGAACCTCCTCTATAGTTCCCATGGCAAGGAGCTTGGACACCTCCTGCAGAAGGAGTTGCTCGCGAGAGGGGTCTCTGAAGAGGGACGAGGAGGGAGGGTGGGAAGGAGGGGTCGAAATACACTGAAGACGGTAGCTGTACTCCACCGTGTGGAGGACCCAGCAGTCCGAAGTCAGCCAGGACCATGCAGGGAGGAATGCGGCAAGGCGGTTGGCGAACTGAAAAGGATCCTGGGAGGCAATTGGTACGGTGCTCTCGGGCGCACCCTCAAAAGTTTGGCTTCGGTCCCGCCGGTGGCCTGGTAGGACCGGAGTTGTTACCCCCCTGTGGTCCAGACTGTTGTCTGCGAGAGGTACGACCTGGCCTTCTGGAGAAGTCCTGCCTTGGATAAGGTGGGGGGTAGGGGCGCTGGGGCTGCGGTCGGAAAGATCGCCTCTGAGTCTGTGGCGTATGCAATTCCCAGAGAATGCATGATTACGCGATTGTCCTTCAGACTCCGGAGGCGAGGGTCCGTCTTCTGAGAGAGGAGGCCCTGGCCATCAAAGGGTAGGTCCTGTATCGTATATGGGAGTTCAGGTGGTAGCCCTGACGCCTGCAGCCACGATATACGCCGCATGGCAATCCCTGATGCGACAGTTCTAGCCGCCGAGTCAGCGGCATCTAGCGAGGCTTGGAGGGAGGTCTGCGCCACTTTCTTCCCTTCTTCCAGGAGAGCTGTGAATTCCTGGTTGGAGTCCTGTGGGACGAGGTCTACAAACTTCCCTACTGCCTCCCAGGTGTTATAACTGTACCGACTCAGGAGGGCTTGTTGGTTCGCCACCCTGAGTTGGAGGCCTCCCGCCGAATAGATCTTCCTACCCAGCAAATCCATGCACCTAGCCTCCCTTGATTTAGGCGCAGGGGCTTGCTGGCCGTGGCGCTCCCGTTCGTTGACGGACTGGACTACCAACGAACAAGGAGGAGGGTGCACATACAGGTACTCGTACCCCTTGGATGGTATCACATATTTGCATTCAACCCCCTTGGCTGTGGGTGGTACTGATGCCGGGGATTGCCAGATGGTATCCGCTCGCGCCTGTATTGAGCGGATGAAGGGAAGGGCAACCCTGGTTGGAGCTTCCGCTGATAATATACTGACAATCGGGTCGTCTACCTCAGGAACTTCCTCAACGGGTAAGTTAATGTTGAGAGCAATGCGCCGCAGGAGGTCCTGGTGCGACCTGAGGTCAATGGGGGGCGGACCAGATGTAGCCGTCCCCGCCACCGCTTCAACCGGTGACGAAGAGGATGAAACCCCGAGAACCAGCGGGTCTTGGAGTTCCTGGTCCTGGGGGATGTCCTGCGGATCCTGTGGATCTGGTACATGGGCTGTGGGTTCCTCCGTACCCGCCGGGGGAGGTCTGCTCACAGTGGATTCTGGTGCCCGATGTTCAGAAGGGGCGGACCGCGGTGGAACATGCGGATCACCTTGGTTCTGATGGTAGGCCCAAGGTATCCAAAAAGGCCACTGATGAAGTCCCTGGTGATTATCCGAATCCCCGTATGATGCAGATTCTGCATGAGAGGAGATCGACGGATGGCGAGACGGCCGCAGAGGGGTGGAGACCGTTTGGTGAGTGTCTCTGTATCCATTCGGACCATCTCTATGCGGTGCCAGAGAATGGTACCGAGAGTCGTGCCGGTGCCGGGAGTGGGACCGGGACCTGAGACCAGCATGGTGCCGGGAGGTCGACCGGTACCTGGAATCGCCGTGCCGAGATCGGCTGCGAGAAGCCCGGTGCCACGAGTGTCTAGATCTGGATCGGTGCTGGTAGTATCTGGACGGCGACCAGGATCTCGAGCGGTACCGCGAGTACGACTGGTACCTCGATGGAGAACGGTACCGGGACTGCGAGCGGCCGCGGGATCGGGATCAATGGCGAGACCGGGAGCGCCTGCGGGACCTGGACTGGGACCGGCGAAACTCTGTGGTGCCAGGCGAAGAAGGTCTCACAAGGGCCGGCTTGCCAATAGACTGAAGGACCCGCACCGGTGGTGCCGGGGGTCAAGGCAGCTCAGGCTCCGTCATGGCGATCAAGTCTTGTGCTGCGGAGAATGTCTCCGGCGTGGATGGCACAGTAAGCTCAACCACGGAGCGTGCCGGGGAGCTGGTAAGCACCGGACTCGACGGCCCTTGCGAGGCCGGAATCAACGGTGCGGAGGACGTCGGTGCCGCGGCAGATGACGGTGCCGGGCGTCCGACTTGGTTAAGAGCTCGGACTGCAGTGTGCATACAGTCGCCGCAGGAGGCTTATGCTTCTTGCTCCTAGGTGACAGCGAGCGGTGCTGGGTGGGAGCTTGGGCGGATGAAGGCTGATGTCGTGGAGTTTTCACCGATGGCGTGCGCTCCGGTGCCGAGGAGGTACTTGTTCCCGGTGCCGCTGCCGGTGCCGATGACTGGGGAGTCAAAGCCGCCTCCATCAGGAGTTGCTTTAGGCGAATGTCCCGCTCTTTTTTAGTCCGGGGCTTGAACGCCTTACAGATGCGGCACTTGTCTGTAAGATGAGACTCACCCAAGCACCTAAGACAGGAGTCGTGCGGGTCTCCTGTGGGCATCGGCCTATGGCAGGCCGAGCACGGTTTGAAGCTCTGTGAGCCGGGCATGGGCCCCGGTACCGGGGAAAGGGAGGGGACTAATCCCCGAATCCCCCAAACTATCTACAACAACTATTACAGAACTAATGACTAACACTAACTATACTTGTAAGAAATCGAACTATATACACAATTAGAAGAAAAACGAGCGAATCGCTAGGGAGGTGGAGGTCAGGCAACTGCACTCCACTGTTCCAACGACCGACACAGGCGGTAAGAAGGAACTGAGGAGCGGAGGGGCCGGCAGGGGTATATATCCGGCACCATAGCAGCGCCACTCCAGGGGGCACCCTGCCGGCCCACCGAGTGTTGCTAGGGTAAAAATCTCCGACGAACGTGCACGCGGCGCTCGCACACCTAACTGGAATGGATATGAGCTAGCACTTGAAGAAGAAATTATGTTCTCTGGGTCACTCACAGGTAGCGCGTGTTGAAACAAACTTCTCCAGACAGGAAGTGGGCAACACTTATCCCGCAATACTATTGTGTATTGTATATCATAGATTGCTAATAGACTCCTACTGTAAGTCAAATGCTAAGGAAGAGCTGGCAGAGACTTCAGAAGGAAATTAACAGGAAGCAGCAAGAGATCAGGAGCCCTAATTTAAGGGGAACATCAAAGGTCCATTCTGGTATACGTGGGGATGCTAAGATATACTGTGGCCTCCTTCATCTAGGGAATAAACTGACAGCAGATTTGCTTCATATAAATGGGATCTCAGCCAGGTTTGGATGAAAATGCTGGAGACACCCTCGGGTGAGAAATTTCTTTGGACAGCAGGCTAACTTGTTAGTTATGTTTAGTCTCTAGAAGGTATGAGATGATTTTGTTTTATATGTAACCCTTTGCTCCCATCTCTCACACTGGTTTTTATTTGAACCTCTATTTTTTCTTAAATACATTTCTTTTTTGTTTTATAATCAAACTCAAAGTACTGTGCATAACACAGGAGCAGTAGTCCAAGGGAACGATGGTAAACTGGTACTCTGTTACTTTGGGAACAGAGGAACTGGCATTTCTGTGGGTATCCAGTGATCAGCCCACTTTGAAGGGACTTGGGGGGCTGGGGTACCTCTATTGCCAACCTGTGAGGTAAAGGCAGGGCTGGCATAGCCCAGAGGAGAGTGCTGAATGGCTGACAGGATGGTTGTGTTAGGGAGCTAACAATGAACTAGCACTGGAGACAGGTGGAAACAAGGTGGTGCACATCCCTGGGTGTCCCAAGGAGCACCCTAGGGTGGTAGCTCATTGTTTGAGGGAGATCTCTCTCTCTTTCTATTACTGGTGCTCTGTCTCCTTTACTCTCCTTTCAAATTCATCCGAAAAAAGGAACTTGTAAGATGATACATGTACAGTATTGCTCTATTTAAGGCCTGGTATTCATAGACACAATTAGGGCTTGATGCGGTTCTCATTAAAGTCAATGCAGAGTCTCCCATTGACTTCAGTGGGCATTACATTGATTCCACACCACAAAAATCAATGGGAGTTTTGCCATTTAATTCAATGAGCGCAGGATTGAGTCTTTAATGTGCTAGTCAGTGAAGCAAGCAAGTTCATTTCCTACCCCGCCTTACAAACAAACCTTTCCTGATAGTATTCACAACCCTGCTAATACAAATGGAGTCTTTCTTTGCCAAGGATTGAACAGATTGTGGCCCAAGGCACCTAAATAGACAAGCCTTGCACTCTTGGCAGGGTATTTCACAGTGTTAAATAGAGAAGGGGAAAAAAAACTAGCCAGGAAAATGAACTGCGTTAATGTAAACTGTAAAATACAACCTGGATCTTTTCCCTCATGGAAGCAAGAGACTTTTGTTGTTATTCTTCTTTGAAGGCTAATGATAGAAATGACAGAGACAAGGGTGAAGCGTGAAGAAAAAAAATCTTGTTGTGTATCCTTAAGGTATGTATTTGTCAATTCCTTTAGTAGTCTGTTCCCTGCAGTGAAGTTCAGGCAGAGATTATGGCAGTACCATTGATTATCTAGCTGAGAGTTTCTTATAGTGACCATCAATCTAAGTGGCCATCTGTCCTGGATGGTTTAGATCCAACAAAACCTGCATACTGACAGGGGGCTAGACTAGACCCTTGTGATCCGTTCTAACCCTATGATTCTATCACTATATAATTCATATTACAGTAGCACCCGTTGAGACCAATGCTCAACTGCACTAGGTACTGTACATATGCACAGAAGTGAGAGACAGTCCATGCTCTGAATAGTTTACAATTTAAACAGAAGCCAGGAGAAAGGAAGGATTATTATCCCCACTATACAGATGAGAAACTAAGGCAGAGGGACATCTGCAGCAGAGCTAGGAATCTAACTGCTCAAGTTCCACTGCAGTGCCTTAACCTACCCAATCAAAGCAACCAGAGTGGGCACATGCGATGAAACCTAAAATGGAAGAAAACTATTTCAGTAACAAAACTTGTGGATTGCTGGCTTCCCTTCATTCAGAAACGCCCTGAAAATACAAACTTCCCTGTGAGGGAATCTCCCATGGTCTATGCACCTTAACTTTAAACACAGCCATGTTCCTTCCATAAATCACCTTGACCCACGGGAAGGGGCTGTTTGATGAGGCTGAATGGGATCTAATCACTTCTTTCCTATTCCATTCTAGAGATGTACATGCATTTAATGAGTAAAATTTGGTTTTGAGCTTCCAATCTCTTTCGCAGAATAGCGAGAGGAGCCGTCAGCATTTATTATATTGGTTAAAGCAGTGTCCTATGAACCCACTTCCATTTCCATATTCACAAGGATATGACCTGCCAATCTGGAATCAGGTACCAATTTAGAGAGCTTGCGTTAGGTGAAGCAGGTGGCCAGGCCTGTAATTAATCCATATATTTTCTTGCTCTGGACCTATGCCAGCAATCTCCACTGAAACTAATGTGCGAGCAGCAAGAGCTGCACTGGCAAATGTCAGGATCAGACACAAGGAAATATTTAAATCCTGTGATGGTTTTGGGCTTGGTCTCTCAAACAGTTTGCTCACCATTGCCACAGCTTCACCATGCCCCAGGAAATCAATACATGAATGGGAAAGACTCAGGCTTCATCTTTGTTTCCATATGCAGCAGCTGCCTGTATACGGTAACCAGATACCTCAAATGTATAGGCACAGTCCCGATATAGACGTCTATTACCCCCCAACACTGTCTCGATTTTTCAGACTTGCTGTCTAGTCACCCTATGCCTGTATGTGACACACTTAACAGATTATTCTAGCTTGGCTTTTTGTAATGAATTTTTTAATGCCCAAATAAACTTGTTAGTCTCTAAGGTGCCACAAGGATTCCTCATTTTTTTAGTTTGGCTCTAACATGAATGCCTGTGTAACTCATTCATGTTCACACTGTCTTTCACTTCGTCCGACTGGGAAGAACTCACACTTCTTTGAATGGATTTAGTGCAGATGAAAGGTTCTGGATCCATATTCCTGGAGACCCAAGTTCTCGAGCCTCCTCTAGAAAGGTTGAGGTTCTGGACAGGGACTCAGGAGATCTGGGCTCATTTTCTGACTCTGTGATTGATGTCCCACATGACCTTGGTAGAGAGCCAGGAATAAAACCCATCAGGTCTGTCTTTGAGTCACCTGATCTGGCCAAAAGATTGTGACCCATCCTTCCTTACAAGGCAAGGTCCCACTGTTTTGAAATCTGTACATTAGGCAACAGAGACTGTGCTCCAAAGTAAGGGGCAGCATGAAGGCATCTGGTCCCAAGGGGAATTCAAGGAGGGATGGTGCCTTAGGAAAGAACAGTCCAAACCTGAGCAACCCAGTGCATGCATAGGGGTGGGGGTTTCTACTCTACAGGATAAAGGTGGATCAAGAGGGGCGATGGCCCTGCCTCCTACCTACCTCTTCCCCTTTTGTGGCAACATGAGCCTCAAGGGGGCATAATCCCTGGCTCCTCTCAGCAGAGACTGTGACTAATTGGCCCCTGGAGCGAAGGCTCACACAGACTCACTGCCACATACAGGCCATAGTGATTTCCTAGATCATAACAATATCCACATCTACCCTTTAAGACGAGCTAGAGAGCGTACTCTGTGGAGTCTGTCCCCTAGGTATTGCCTCCTCCCTTTTAACTGAATTACGGTCTCAGGCTCTTTCATTTTCATAAGCCTCTTTCTCACATGATCTACACAGTTGCAGGCAAGCGGGCGGAGAGGAAGGAGGGCAGGTGGTTTGTCACAGACATGGTCTAGCCTCAGCCACAAATTCATTTAGGCTTTAGTCAAGGTTTAATGAGTCCAGGTGGAAGGGTGAATAATGAGGAGCTTACTCAGAAAAAGGGCCTGCACAAGACACAGTGTCATAAGTACGTTCACTGTGAGGCAACGACTCCGAGAGCACCAAAGCAGATACAGTCATTTCTCAGTGGGCAGAGAAAGCACAGAGTATTATTGAGATACAGTCCCCAGTAATTACTTCTCCTTCGCCAGGCTGAGCAGCAGCAGAACCTTCAGACTCCAGAGCCTGAAAAATGCAAGAAATGAGGGTGTTTTATTTTTTCCATTGGGGGAGGGGGAAAATAGAGAGCCATATAATTTTATATCAGAGAAGTAGCTGTGTTAGTCTGTATCCACAAAAACAACGAGGAGTCCAGTGGCACCTTAAAGACTAACAGATTTATTTTGGCGTAAGCTTTCGTGTTTGTTTTTTTTTTAACCCACAAAAGCTTATGTCCAAATCTGTTAGTCTTTAAGGTGCCACCAGACCCCTCATTGTTTTTATATAATTTTATGGCCCTATGAGCTAGAGATCCCAGCTGTGCCACTGATCTCATAACAAACTCCATTTAGGCAACTGTGTCTGCATGGAAGTCAGCATGAGGCCTGAGTCCATTGTTCCCCTGGTGGTTTGCAGAGGTGTAGCACAGAAAGAGGAATCCTCTTTAGGACCACCCTTTAAAAAGGAAATGCAAGTTTTAAACAAAGTACATTTCATGGCACAGCAGGTGTGTGACTCTTTGATGCCCAGATAGTATGGTGATGGGCATTCCAAGTACCCAAGATAGACAATACTACAAGTTCTTAGCTCAGCTATAGCACTCTAGCCTTAAATCTAACCAAAGATCTCAAAGCCCTTTACAAGGAAAGTCAGTAGAGGAAAATAGACACCGAGGAGTGCCAGTAGTAGAATGGGAAATGGAATCCAGCTCTCCTATCTCCCATCCAGTACTCCATCTGCTGGCCCATGTTTCCTCCTTATAACCTAGACTGATAAATAAAATGATAGAAGAATTAGGAGTAGGGGTGATCATTTATCCTCTATTATTTTGTTTTGCTTTAGATCATTTAAACGATTTTTTATTTCCTGCCTTCTTTTCTTTATATGAGAGTTCAGAAAAAAAAAGGCTTTCAAATATAAAATATACAGCATGCATAAAAATACTACACATAGGAAAGAGAGATGTTAACGGATTACAAAGGATGCAGTGTGTGTTAAGCTACTATCCTTAGATGGGTCTAGGATAACATGGAGTGAAAAGTAATTGCTGATTAATGCAAAAAAAATTTAAAAAGGTATTTCAGGTCTCATTTGTATCTTATCCTTTTTATATGTATGATGCAGTAAAAGACCCCAGACAGTTATTTAAGAAAAATAAAATAATAATTCAATTGCTTCCTTTCATTAGAGCTTCATTTTCCTCTCTCTCCCCTTTTGTTATTGTGGATCTTTGTACTTTGAACTGATTTATTTATATTCAGCTGAATGGATTTTCTTCCTCTCCCTCAGACAGCAGGTTGCGAGAGAGGTAACAGTACACAATGAAAGTGATAATGAATTAATGATGTATGGAAATGCTTTATTGATTCAATGGATAAGAAGTGAAAGGCTATTATAAAAATAAAAGCATAATATCAATGAAATAGTGCTATGCAGAGGTTTGACAGATGACTACATATTGGACTGAAAGCCAACTGGGGCATGGGATAAGAGTAACGGGCTATTGCCCTTTTCAGCTCATCAGGAACAACCCTCTTATTAACTTCTGATAGCTGCTTAGCTATCAGAACTGCAATACCAGCCGGAACTCTCTTGGGGAACTTTAGAAGCACATCTAAGCTTCGCTGACCAGGACAGTCTTGAGGCCAGGTGACTATGGAAAGAGAGAGTTAAGGAATTTGAATCCTGTGGCATCACAGTCAGAAGGAAAGATAAATGGCGGGAGAGGTAGGCTGTCCTGTCTGCTGCTTATAATGACTTTTAGAATCCCTGGGCCCTTGCCCTGCAGACAAGAAGAGTCCATTACATTAACTCAGTGGGATCGATCTGCAGGGCAAGAAATCCCCTGTAGGACATGATTAGCTCTAAGAGTCATCTCTGATATTTCTTATTCTTCCTCCCACCTCAACCAAATCCCTTACTAGGCATCTTCTTAGCTAAGTACTTCTCTCACTGATTTCATCTAATCTGCAGTGTATCTGAGCTATAACTCCACCCCCACAAAGACTAATGTTTGGTAGTTAAAAAATTGCATCTCAGTTTGTAAGGAAGGAACCCAGAACTCCCCCATTAGTTTCTCCTCCTTTTTTTCACCCCCAGCTCACTAGGAAACTTGCTCCTTTCCTCTTGGATCACGCGGCATTGGCTGGATTATTGTAACTCATTGTATCTGAAATGGAAGACAAAGCCCGGATTCCACATGATACAAAAGGTGGCTGCCCATCTCTTCCATAGCTCAGGCCACCATGAGCGCCTCAGGCCTGTTCTCAAGTCCCTCCACTGGCACCCTCTCCGTTGAAGTTACTTACACTAGATCACACAGCAAGTCAGGAGCAGACCAGGAGCAGAACCCAGGGCTCTTGAATCCCCAGTTCAGTGCTCTATCTAGTGGACAACGCTGCATCCTGCTTGTGCGTCTAAACCAGCCCGTTCTTTAAATGTTACCCATCAGAGCAGGTTAACTTTCCAGAACAATAAAAAACCCAACAAATTACTAGCCACATTTCCCACGCAGTCACTGACAATAGCTAATAAGGCAAGTGAATGATTAATTAAGAAATAATATTTCTTTATGGAAACTAGTCCCAGAAAAAAAAGTCCCTTGATGCCATTCGTTATTCAGTCCACTGAGAGCCTCTATTTTTCATGTGTACAAGAGAAACAAACACCAACAGCAAATATAACAATATAGCAACAGTTAACAAAACAACTTGTCCTGCATTGTTTAACGCATGCTACTCTGAACAGGCAATTAACTCATTATACAAAACACTCTAAAGTGTTCATCTATTGTTAACTTCAGACTAGGACTTTTTGAAACGTAGAAATCTGGGAGGGGCGGGCAAGGTGACATGAGAAGTTCAACACTGAATTTCAGGAGAGTTAATGCCTGAGGCAAATAAAAATACTGCAATGCTCAACCTTGCCTTCCTGGGACATAATTTTATCCCCTACAATATGCGATACACACTCTGCACTGGCATGTCTTTTTCTTTGGGAACATAGAACAGGATATTGCATCTCTTCAGGTGTCTGTTTTTAAAAAAGAAATGGGAATATTATGAAAAATATCCAATTCATAGTTTTAAAAGACACAACGAAAACTGCATTTTCATTCCAGTTCACTCTTTATAAGTGCAGTCATCTATGAAGACTCATAATCTCTTTTAATTAAATATTTTACATTAGCACTAGGTGAGGGGTTTGGAGATCATTCTTTTTGCTTTGCATTCATCTTGCATGCATTTGGAAGGATTTTCTTGTGATTAAGACACTGGGTTATTACTCTAGGTACCTGGGTTCCGTTTCCAGCCTTGCCACAGGCTTCCTTTGTGACCGTGGACAAGTCACTTAGGGCCAGGTCCTCAGAACATATTTTGGCACCTAACCCCAGTGACATCAAATCAGGGCTATAGGGGCAGCTCCTCAGCTGGTGTCAACTATGACATCAGCAGAAGATCTGCCCATTAATTTCTCTATGCCTCAGTTTCACTGGGGGATGATGATAACCCTTCCCTTCTCTGTCTTGCCTACTTAGACAGTAAGCAATTTATGGAAGGACATGTCCAAACTGTCTTCATTCCATACAACCTGCCTCAAAAAAACCCTCAGTATCTTTTGGTCCAGAACAATCTCCAACCAAGCTCTACTGACACAGTTCAGCCAAGAGGATCTGAGCACCGTCATTGCCAGGAGGCGTTGGAGATGGATTGGTCATGTGCTTCAGATGGAAACTGATTCCACCATCAGAGTAGCAATAAGATAGACACCTGAAGGCAAGCGAAAATGAGGCCACCCGAAAACAAGATGGCGAAGAGCTGTGGAAGCCGAGCTGAAAAACCTGAGGCACAGCTGGGGAACCACTGAAAGACTTGCCAGAAAGAGACAGGAGTGGAGGAGCTTCATCACTGCCCTAGACGCCAGAGGCGTAATAGGAACATGATAGTGATGACGACTGTCTTTTAGGGTGAAATTTGGACCCAACTGACTTGAATAGGGCTAGGATTTTATCCGTACCATATAGATGACACCTACAAATGGTTAAGCCCTCTAGGTGCTACCATAATATAAATAATAATAATCCATGTGTGCC
This sequence comes from Gopherus flavomarginatus, assembly GCF_025201925.1. Taxonomy (NCBI): domain Eukaryota; kingdom Metazoa; phylum Chordata; order Testudines; family Testudinidae; genus Gopherus; species Gopherus flavomarginatus. The sequence continues at coordinate 159,171,723 of NC_066618.1, read as the reverse complement.
CTGTTGAAAAAATGTTTTAAAATCTTTGCTTTGATATTCCCCCTTCCCTCCCCCTTTTTAAAAAATATTCCTGAGCCTTTTAGTAGCTATCATGTGAGCAAACTCATCTAGCACAAAAGTGTAGTCCACTACACCCCATCCCTCTTTGGAAACCATGTAACTAATGGCCTCATCTATTCTGCAGATTTCAATCTCTAAGGGCTTTTGATCACAGCACTAGATTCATCTACATTTTAAAGAATAGCCATTGTTCTCACTGACATTCTTGTTCTTATCTGAAGAGTGGTTAAACTTCTCTCCTATCAGTACCCAGCAATCATCTGATCTTTGGATTCTCTCCACCTTCCTCTCCTTTGGTAAAGGCAGAAGTATCATAATTGTTTAACATCAGTCTGTCTTCCTTTCTCCTCCTTTCCTGTTTCTCTTTGCTTCTTGTCTGATGAATATAGGCGAAAAAAATTCTTAGGAGGTAAAATATCCTTCCTGAGCCAATGCTCAGCATTTCTTCTTTCGTTCTGCGAACACACACACACACCACTCTCTTACTAGACTTTATATTTTAAAAACAGCTCTTGCAAAATGCACATAACTCCTTTCCTTTTAAATCTCTACTTAACCTCTTTGGCCTGTATTGATCATTTCCCTGTTGAGATGCAAGTGGGATGAATTGCAACTACATCCTCTTCTGTCACCTCTTAATTATCTTTTTGCCTTTCTCCGGACTATTTCCCCAAAACATGATACGACTCCTAATCAAGATTTCTCAGGATACTTCACCTTCCCCCCAAATCAGAAACCTATATATTGTTTCTCTGTACACATCTCCCTCATGAGGGTTTCAAAGCCAATAATTCTGTACAGAAATAATTAAACTTTCAATGGTCCATAACTTTCATTTTTTTTTAAATCCTATTTAATTCATTTCCTAGGATTCAGCCCAGATTAGCCTCAGACTGTATCAAAATTCTTAAAAAGTAATATCATTAAACCTGGTTGCTAGTAACAATCTGTCTTAAAGTTTTATACTGCTGCTCATCACCACAGTACTGGAGTATCATGTAAAAATCAATAGCAATAGAGAACTCCCTCATGGCCTTCAAGATGTCTCTAGCATTTCTGTTTTCCGGGATCAAAACTCTGCTTAAGGATAAAGACTTGTTTCAAGGAGAGGGGCTGGGAATCAAAAAGATGTTCAAACTGTGCCACTTGTGGTGGAAAAGCTTGCTCCAAGAGGGCAGACTTGCAACACTTCCTAAGGATGCTCAGACACTGGATTCACCTGAACTTCTCTCCAAGTTTGCTCTGTAGCCAGGTCCCCTTGACAAAGACTCCTTTGTCTCCAGCCTTCACATGGTTTGCCCTCAACTTTGTGATCCAGAGGAATACAGTTATTATGGTGGTTCATAGATTGAAATTCGCTCCATGAATTGCTTTGAATAGAATCAAGGCCTTAAATTGGCATTGGAAACAGAATGAGCGCCAGTGGAGGGACTTGAGCACAGGCCTGATGTGCTCACAGTGGCCTGAGCTATGGTGGAGATGGTGCTACATAGAACCTATGCGTCGTCACTAGTTTCAGATACGAGTTACAATAATCCAGCCAATGCAGCGTCATCCAGGAGGAAAGGACCAAGTTTTCTAATACTGTAAGCTAGGGGTGAAAAAAGGCATTTTTGGAAAAAAGTGGTATCACCTAGTTATCTAAGCTTAGCGCAGAGTCAAACAGGATCCCTCCTGAGTCGTTGCATCACTTTGACAAAGGGGAGTTGTGAACCTGCGATGGAAGGGGAAGAGAGTGGCTTGACCACGTCTTCCAAGTGTCTCCCCTTTCTGACTAGCATCACTTTGGACTTGCTTGATTTCAGCTTGAGCCAGCTGCTCTTCATCCACAAGCTAATTTCCTGGAGGCATTCTGACATTTTAGCAGTGGAGGTGGTTGCATCAGTTGAGAATGAGACATATAGTTGACGTGCATCAACATACTCTTGGCAGCTGAGCCCATGGCATCTCATGATCTCTCCCAGTAATCTTGTGTAGATATTTCAGAGAAATGGGCATGGTATTTTGTGGGTGGGGGATTTTGAAAAGGAGGAGCAGTTGCCCATTGCCTCTCTCTGAGTTCCGATGGAGGGGAACATCTGGATCACTGTACTGCTGGACCATGTGCTCTGCTGATGTCATGTAGGAAGGTGAGCAGTACCTGGTGGCCCACTGTGTAAAAGTCTACTGGGAGCCCCAGCAGTATGAGCATGGAGATCTCACTTGTGTACATGGCCATGAAGAGATTGTCTTTGCCATAAACAGATAGTTAAAGGTTAATGTCTCTTTTACCTGTAAAGGGTTAACAAGCTTAGTGAACCTTGCTGACACCTGACCAGAGGACCAATCGGGGGACAAGATACTTTCAAATCTTGGTGGAGGGAAGTCTTTGTTTTGTGCTTTTTGGGTTGTTCTTTGTTCTCTCTTGGGATTAAGAGGAGCCAGACATGCAACCAGTTTTCTCCAATCTTTCTGAAACAGTCTCTCATGTTCTAACTAGTAAGTACTAGATAAAAGGTGAATTAGTCCTTATATTTCTTTTCTGGATTTGCAAATGTGTATTTTGCTGGAAGGATATTTTACCTCTGTTTGCTGTAACTTATACTTAGGCTAGGAGGGAGGGAGTCTCTCTGGTCTATGTAAAGCTGATACCCTGTAAACATTTTTCCATCTTGATTTTACAGAGATAATTTTTACTTTTTCTTTCTTTAATTAAAAGCTTTTATTTTTAAGAACCTGATTGATTTTTTTTTATTCTTGTGTAAGACCCAAGGGGAGTGGGTCTGAACTCACCAGGGAAAGTCTGGGAGGGGGAAGAGGGAGGAAAAGGTTAATTCCTCTCCGTTTTAGGATCCAAGGAGTTTGGATTAGTGTCTCTTTCAGGGAAAGTCTGGGAGGGGGAAGCGGGAGGAAAAGGTTAATTCCTCTCTGTTTTAGGATCCAAGGAGTTTGGATCACTGTCTCTTTCAGGGAAAGTCTGGGAGGGGGAGAGAAGGGGGGGGGGAAAGGTTAGTTCTTCTGTGTTTTAGGATCCAAGGAGTTTGGATCAGTGTATATCTCAGGGTTTCCCAGGGAAGGTTTTTGGGGGACCAAAAGTGTACCAAACACTATATTTTGGTTGGTGGCAGCATTATCAGATCTAAGCTAGGAATTAAGTTTAGAGGGGTACATGCAGGTCCCCACTTTCTGGATGCTAAAGTTCAAAGTGGGAGGGAGACCTTGACAGTCTTTGAGTGGCATAATGGTCTCTGTGCTGTGCCCTGATCTGAACCCTGATTGTCAGCCAGCCAAGATTCTGAGTGATGTCACATGTTGTCGAAGGTCAGTGGTTGTGTCTTTCTCAATTTTTTGCCCAGGAACAGAGGCTGGAGATGGGACAGTAGCTGGCGAGATCTTCAGAGTCAAATGTTGGCTTCTTGACAATTGGAGACAAAAAGAGTCCCGTGGCACCTTATAGACTAACAGATGCAGACTAACACAGCTACCCCTCTGATACTTGACAATTGGGTGCACTTTTGCATTTTTTTAAGGAGCTTGGTAGTTGTGCTTTTCTGAAGGAGTCACTGACTATTTCCATTAGTAGTGGGCATAATTGTTCTTCGCCGTTTTTTACCAGCCAGGAGGGACATGGATCGGTTCACACATTGACTGTTGCATTATTCAGGGCTTCCTAAGCTTTGGCGAGTGTGATGAGTCCTAATTGGCTCCATAACTGTTTTGTTGATTTTATCAGTGAAGTATACTGAAAGTTTTCACAACAGTCAATGCCTGGGTCAGTTCTTTGGGCTATGCAGTCTGAGTTGATTAGCCAGGTTAATATGGGAAATAGCTCTTCTAGTCACAATTCTGTTGCATTGACTGTGTGGAAGAGCAGGAGGCAAGTTTTGCTTCTTTTTTTTGCAGTGGCCCAGCCCTGTAAGCATTGTTTGTGCTGCTGGTACAGGGATTCAGAATGCTTTCTCCACAACAGCTATTCTACCCTCTTGCCTGTGCACTTTATTGGCTGTAGTTCACCTGTGAACCACAGTGATGTTGGTTTGTAACGTGAAACCTGGGGCCAAGGTGTCAATGTGATCAATGGACAACAGATGATCGTACTATTGTACTAACTCGTCAGTGCCTTGGTCTTGTATTTGGGTGGCTTGTTTATCCAGGGAGAACTGAACACCTAGGGAGCTCAGAAGTCCTTGGGGGACTGCTTTGGTTTCTTGCTACCCTGGTGAGAAGGAGAGAAGGCTTTGATCAATGTCTGCCTTGAGACTAGCACGTTGGTGATTTCTCCAATATCTAGACTGAAAGTAGGATCCAACATATGCCTGACGGCATGTGTCCAGAGACTGCCAAGGAGTATCTCACGTGTGCCATGAGATCAAGTACTACTGTAATATCAATTTTCAAACAAAACCAAAGTCATTCTTCTTTAAAGCATCCATAATTGATAAAACACGCTTTGATCCATTTCTTCAATTTATACTAATAAATCTAAAGCAACATTAAAAAACAAACAAAAAAACCCCAAAGCTGTACTATTCTTAATCCTTATCTCAAATTATTGCAGTGTCCTGCTCCAAGACAGCAACTTCAGCAGGACATTACAATAACTGGGATTTCAAATAAGATTTAACCATGGTCTTTAAAGGTCCTATGATCCTGGGCTGCTCCTGGGGCAGCATGGATAAGGGCTGCCTTGTTCTCAAGGGGAGACAAAGTCTCTTTACAATTGTTCCTTTAGATTATAAACTCTTTGGGACAGGTGCTGTCATCTACTATAGGTCTGATCAGTGCCTAGCATAGTGAAGCCCAGACTCTATAAAGGCTTCTGAACATTACTGTAATATAAATCAAATATAATATGCAATACTATTAATAAATAATAAACGTCTCCCATCTTGACCAAAGGCATCACTCTGCAGCTGCTCCCCAAGAAAGCTGAAAGACTGCCCACTCCAGCTAAATTCCGCCTGCAGTTTCAATGGAATACATAACAGGATTCTTCTTCATTTCCTGCCCTAAACAGAGTGGCTGTGTATAATTGAACAGCTGCTTCATTCCACCCCATAGATGGCTTATTTCAGTGGAGGGTAAAGCAAGTCCTGTAAAAAGTCCACATTCAAAATACAACATAGTGCCCCTTAGGCCAAGTTGAGGCATTACTGATTTGGGGTCCACCTTCAAAAAGAAGAGAACTTGGTGCTGACACACAAACCTCCTCCTAAACTACATGGATTTTCCTTGGAGGACTCCTCCATCAGGCTATAACCTGCAAAGACTTATGCAGATGCTCACTTTGATGCGCTGTACGTGTTCCAACTGGTGTCACAGTGCATCAAATTAAACGTGCGCACAAGTCCTTGAAGAGTGAGGGTCACTGCATGTGAGATTTGAACCAGGTGATGTGGCCCATTTCTATAAATACCTGCTTCTGTCAACACATTGCTGCTAACAGATGGTTGTGCTTGCTATCAAGCCAGCATTACTCATCCCACCCTTACACTATCAAACATGTTGCTTCTAACCCTCTGCTGCACTGAATCTTGAGATTAATTTCAACTCCTGTTTACAACACATTTTTTAATGCTGCTTTAACTTGAAATATTTATTGGAGTAACAGTCCCTGTGCTTGTTACTTCTTGCTTACTTTATGGTGGTAGACGCTAAGGATCTGCAACACAGGGACTGCTAGTGATGACAGGCCTTTTTTAAACCTCCCAGAAGCTCTATAACTTTCCCCAAGTGGATTTATTAAGTGCTGGTTAATCAGCTCAAGGAAAATCTCAGGAGTAAAATGCAGTCTGGACTTCCCTCAGTTCATATTAATGCAGCTCTTCTTTCTGCCATTGCTCTGGTTCAAAAAAGAGGTTGCTGCCTTTGGAGGAAAATCATGGCAAAATAAAAGAGCCACTATCTCACCAGGAGAAAATCAAGTTGACTTTTATTATGGTGGCAATCATTTTAATTACAGAGGGCACCGTTGGCTTGGAATGCTGCATTTGAGCAATAAGCAGCAATAGTGTGGCAGACTGTATCAGGATTTCCTAATACACTCCACCCAGAGCCATACCCTCCTAGTTCCTGGACGACTGGAGGATCCTTTGAGTGAGGGCCTTGGGAAAATAGTGCTGGGGGATAGACTCTGGCAAGCTTAGACATATCCAACCACCATCAGAAGACAATGACTGTGAAAGGCCTAAGCCTAGACATCTTCCTCTGGGCCAATGTTTTTCAAAAGTGAGTAGACATTTGGAGCGCCTGATTTGAGACACCTTCAAGGGACCTGGTTTTCAGACCAGAATGAAGAGCAGGGATCAGGAGCTAGTCAGGTGAGACTTGTTGTGGAAGTTATTGTTTATATGGTGCCATAAAATATACCTGGAGCTGAAAGACAAATTATAAAATCCTCAGGGCAGGGACATTAAGGGCCTGACTCTTCCCAGCCTTACTCAGGTAGAATCGTAATTTACCCTGAATGTAGTCCTCTTTCCTGTGGGGTGAGGTTCTATTCAATAGGATTAAGAGTGAGCCTTTATAAAGGAATTCTGCCAGAAAAGCCCAGAGAGTTTGGCAGGGGCATGGATAGAGGGCACTGCACTCTGGCTATTCATTGCTTTCTATGGCCCATAACAGGCTATAGGGAGAAGAATGTAACTTAAAGCTGTCCTGAAAGTAAAAGCTTGGGGGCTGGACATGCCTCCAAGCAGTCCCTGCATATGGGGAGCACAACGTTTTAAAGATAGATTTCCGCCCCATATGTGCCGAGTACAGGAATTCAGAAGGAGCGCCAGTACATCTTCTTTGAACACTGATGGCTTAAGAGTGCGCCATCACCACAGCATTAAAATATGAAGGAATGATCCCATGCATGTGTTTGTTTTATATGGGCGCCTGGGGGGAGACATATACTTTCACCTTTAGCAAGACTGCTGAGTAAAGAGGGAGAGGAACACTTTGTGAAATGGAAAAGTCAAGCTGCAGCTTAGGCAGGGAAAAGACGGTTACTCACCTTTGTAACTGTTCTTCGAGATTTGTTGCTCATATCCATTCCAATTAGGTGTGCGCGCGCCACGTGCACGTTCGTCGGAGATTTTTTACCCTAGTCTTTTACCCGTTCGTCAGTGGGCCGGCAGGTCGCCCCCTGGAGTAGCGCTGGTATGGCGCCTGATATATACCCCTGCCGGCCCATCCGCTCCTCAGTTCCTTCTTGCCGGCTACTCCGACAGTGGGGAAGGAGGGCGGGTGTGGAATGGATATGAGCAACATATCTCGAAGAACAACAGGTGAGTAACTGTCTTTTCTTCTTCGAGTGCTTGCTCATATCCATTCCAATTAGGTGATTCCCAAGCCTTACCTAGGTGGTGGGGTCGGAGCAAGACATTGCGGAACGTAAGACCGCTGAGCCGAAGGCGGCATCATCTCTAGACTGTTGGACCAATGTGTAGTGTGATGCAAACGTATGGATGGAAGACCAGGTGGCCGCACGCCAGATGTCCTGTATGGGAACATGGGCCAGGAACGCGGCAGATGAGGCTTGAGCCCGGGTAGAATGGGCAGTGAGATGGCCCGACTGAGTATGAGCTAAGTCATAGCAAGCCCGAATACACGATGTAACCCAAGATGCAATACGCTGTGAGGAGATTGCCATGCCCTTCATATGTTCTGCCACTGCCACAAATAGCTGAAGTGAGCGTCGGAAGGGCTTGGTCCTCTCAATGTAGAAGGCGAGAGCCCTTCGGACATCCAAAGTATGGAGCTGTTGCTCTCGTCGTGATGAATGCAGCTTTGGACAAAAGATTGTCAGGAAGATGTCCTGGTTAACATGAAAGGCGGAGACGACCTTAGGGAGGAATGCCGGGTGCGGTCGCAGCTGTACCTTGTCCTTATGGAACACAGTATATGGAGGATCCACAGTCAGTGCACGAAGCTCCGAGACTCGTCTAGCCGAGGTGATAGCGACTAGGAAAGCTACTTTCCAGGACAGGTACAGCAGCGAGCATGTGGCTAAAGGCTCGAAAGGGGGCCCCATGAGCCTGGTTAAGAAAAAGTTCAGGTCCCAGGTAGGGGTAGGCCGTTTGACCTGTGGGTATAGTTGCTCCAAGCCCTTGAGGAATCTTGACACTATAGGGTGAGAAAAAATGGAACTGCTAGCTTTGCCCGGATGGAAGGTGGATATAGCCGCCAGATGTACTCGTAGAGAGGAGATCGTCAATCCCTACTGTTTGAGAGACCACACGTAGTCCAGGATAGTGGGGACTAATGCGGAATGCGGAGAATGGCCATGCTAGTTACACCAGTGGCAGAAGAGCTTCCATTTTGCGAGGAAGGTCGAGCGCGTGGAGGGCTTCCTGCTACCCAGCAACACCTGTTGTACTGCGGCGGAACAGCGCAACTCCGACTGGTTTAACTAGACAGGAGCCATGCAGTCAGATAAAGGGACTGCAGGTCCGGATGGTGCATCCTGCCGAAGTCTTGTGTGATCAGGTCCGGCCAGAGTGGCAGGGGAATTGGGTCTGCCAGGGACAGGTTGAGCAGCATGGTGTAACAGGGCTGCCTCGGCCAAGCCGGAGCGACCAGGATGAGGTGAGCTCTGTCCCTTCGGAGTTTGAGCAGGACTCGGTGGACAAGAGGGAAGGGTGGAAAGGCGTAACAGAGGCGGCCCGTCCATGGGATCAGGAACGCGTCCGACAGGGAGCCCGGGGAGCGACCCTGTAGAGAGCAGAACACCTGCATTTCCTGTTCATTCTGGATGCAAACAGGTCTATGTGGGGAAATCCCCATCTCTGGAAAATCGAATGAAGAACGTCCGGACAGATGGACCATTTGTGGGATAGGAAGGATCTGCTCAGGTGATCCGCGAGGGTGTTCCGTACCCCCGGGAGAAAGGAGGCCACTAGATGTATGGAGTGGGCTATACAAAAGTCCCACAGGCGTATTGCTTCCTGACACAGAGGGGAGGACCGGGTCCCACCCCGCTTGTTGATGTAATACATGGCCGTTGTGTTGTCCGTGAACACCGCAACACAACAGCTGCATAGATGGCGCTGAAATGCTTGGCATGCCAGTCAGACCGCTCTCAGCTCCCGCACATTGATGTGGAGCGTCAGTTCCCGTGGTGACCAGAGGCCTTGGGTGCGCAGGAGCCCTAGGTGGGCACCCCAGCCCAGCGAGGACGTGGCCGTTGTTAGGGACACGGAGGGCTGGGGAGGATGAAACGGCAGGCCTGCACACACTCGGGATGACATCTTCCACCAGTCGAGGGAGCCTAGAACATCCGGCGGAATCGTCAGGATTGTGTCTATGGTGTCCCTGCCTGGCCGATAGACCGACACGAGCCGGGTTTGCAGAGAGCGCATGCGCAGTCTTGCATGCCTCGTGACGAAAGTGCATGCAGCCATGTGCCCCAGGAGAGCAAGGCAGGTATGAGCAGAAGTGGTTGGAAAGCTTTGCAGACTTTCAACAAGGGAGACTATGGCTTGGAACCGGTGCAGGGGTAAACTGGCTGTTGCAAGGTTGGAGTCCAGCATTGCCCCGGTAAATTCTATCCTCTGCGTAGGCACCAGAGTGGACTTGTCCAAGTTGATGATCAAGCCTAGACTCACAAACAGCTCCCTGATGATGGCGACGTGGCCGAGCACCTGCGCCTCCGAAGTCCCTCGGATAAGCCAGTCGTCGAGGTAAGGGAAGACGTGTATTCGACTACGGCACAGGGAAGCAGTGATGACCGCCATACACTTGGTGAAGACCTGAGGGGCCAAGGAGAGACCAAAGGGAAGGACAGTAAACTGGTAGTAACCCTGATTTACCGCAAAGCGCAGATACCTCCTGTGCGGAGGATAAATTGCAATGTGGAAATATGCGTCCTTCATGTTGAGAGCGGTGTACCAATCTCCGGGATCCAGGGAAGGAATGATGGTTCCTAAGGATACCATGCGGAACTTGAACTTTTTGATGAATTTGTTCAGTCCTCGCAGGTCCAGGATGGGCCGGAGGCCCCCTTTTGACTTGGGGATTAAGAAATACCGGGAATAAAACCCCTTGCCCCTTAACTCCTCTGGCACCTCCTCTATAGCTCCGATCAAGAGGAGCTTGCGAACCTCCTGGATGATAAGTTGCTCGTGAGAGGGGTCCCTGAAGAGGGACGAGGAGGGAGGGTGGAGGGGGGGGGAGAAATAAACTGAAGACGGTATCCAAACTCCACCGTGCGTAGACCCAACGATCCAAGGTCAGCTGGGACCATGCCAGGAGGAACGTGGAGAGGCGGTTGTAAAAATGAAGAGGATCCAGGGAGGGAATTGGTACACTGCTCTCGGGCGCACCCTCAAAAGTTTTCTTTAGGTCCTTGCGGTGGTTTGGTTGGACCGGAATTGTTGCCCCCTTAAGGTCCAGACTGACGTCTGTGGTTCGTGCGGCCTCGTCGCCGGGCAAGATCCTGTCTTGGTCGAGGCGGGGGGTAAGGGCCCTGAGGTTGTGAGTGGAAGGACCGTCTCTGAGTCTGAGGTGTATGCATTCCCAGCGAACGCATGATAACCCGGCTGTCCTTAAGACTCTGTAGTCTGGGATCTATCTTTTGTGAGAATAGACCTTGCCCGTCGAATGGCAAGTCTTGGATGGTATATTGTGGCTCAGGCGGTAGGCCGGATGCTTGTAACCAAGATATGCGACGCATGGCTATACCAGAGGCGAGCGTTCTGGCTGCCGAATCGGCGGCATCTAAGGAGGCTTGCAGTGTGGTTCTGGAGACCCTCTTCCCCTCCTCCAGGAGAGCTGAAAACGCCTGACGTGAGTCCTGGGGAACCAACTCGGTAAACTTGCCGACAGCTTCCCAGGTGTTGTAGCTGTATCGGCTTAAGAGGGCCTGTTTGTTCGCCACACGGAGCTGAAGGCTTCCCGCAGAGTAGATTTTCCGGCCCAGCAAATCCATGCGCCTGGCCTCCCTAGATTTTGGCGCGGGAGCTTGCTGGCCGCGGCGCTCCCGTTCGTTGACTGATTGTACCACCAACGAGCAGGGGAAGGGGTGCACGTAAAGGTACTCATACCCCTTGGACGGCACCATGTACTTTCGTTCCACTCCCCTGGCTGTGGGTGGGATGGAAGCCGGGGACTGCCAGATGGTGTCTGCCTTGGCTTGGATCGATTTGATGAAGGGGAGGGCCACCCTGGTCGGTGCTTCTGCGGATAATATGCTAACTACCGGGTCCTCCACTTCAGGAACTTCCTCTACGGGTAGATTTATATTCTGGGCAACACGCCGCAGAAGGTACTGATGCGCTCGGAGATCGATTGGCGGGGGCCCTGATGATGATGTGCCCGCTACTCCTCATCCAGGGAAGAGGAGGAAGATAATCCAGGGATGAGTGGTTCTTGCACTGAAGCCTCGTCCTGGGGGACCTCCGTTTCTGGAACGTCATGCTGCGCAAGAGGATGCGCAGGGTCTTCCTCCATACCAGAGGGGGGAGGCTGGCTGACTGTGGCCTCTGGTGCACGGTGCTCCGAGTGGCTGGAGCGTGCTGGGCCCATAGGCTCGCCCTGGGCTTGGTGATAGGCCCAAGGCGTCCAAAAGGATCATTGAGGTGGTCCATGGTCCGGGTGGGCCTGTGCAACTGAACCCCCGTAGGAGGCGCCGTCTGCGTATGAGGAGGCGGACGGGTGACGCGATGGCCACGGAGGAGCTGATGTTGACTGGGCCAGGTCTCTGCGCCCATAGAGCTCGTCTCTACGCGGTGCCGGTGAGCGGTACCGGGAACCGTGGCGGTATCTGGAGTGGGACCGGGACCTGCTACCAGCGTGGTGCCGGGAGGTCGACCGGTGCCTTATATCGTCGTGCTGGGATCGGCTGTGGTAAGTACGTCGGTGCCGCGATCTGGACTGGTGCCGAGAGTAGCACGATGGTGACTGGGATCTCGAGCAGTGCTGCGAGTACGAGCGGTGCCATGGCGAACAGTACCGGGACCACGAGCGGCGCCAGGATCTTGAGCGATGACGAGGCCGAGAGTGATCTTGGGATCTAGAGCGGGACCGACAGTGTTCAGTGGTGCCTGGTGAACGTGGCCGCACCATGGTGGGCTTGCCCAGCGACTGAATAACCCGCACTGGCGGTGCCGGGGGTTGGGGCAATTCAGGTTCTGTCGGAGCGATAAGGTCGCGCACCGCGGAGAAGGTCTCTGGCGTGGAGGGCGCGACGAGCTCAACCACAGCGCGTGTTGGGGAGCTGGTAGGCACCGGACTCAACGGCTCCTGTGAAGCTGGAATCGATGGTGCGGAGACAAGCGGTGCCACGGCAGATGACGGTGCCAGGCGGTCCGTCTTGGAAGTACACTCCGACTGCGGCGTAGCTGTAGTTGCCGCAGGAGCCTTGTGCTTCTTGCTCCTTGGGGAGAAGGAGTGGTGCCGGCTGGAGTGTTGGGCCGGTGAAGGGTGGGGGAGCGAAGCCTTTATCGGTGCTGGGCGGTCCAGTGCGGAAGAGACGCTTGGTCCCGGTGCTGGAGTCGGTGCCGAGGATGGAGCAGTCAAAGCTGCCTCCATCAAAAGCAGTTTTAGGCGAACGTCCCATTCCCTCTTTGTCCGGGGCTTGAATGCCTTGCAGATCCGGCACTTGTCCGCAAGGTGGGATTCGCCTAGGCACTTCAGACAGGAGTCGTGCGGATCTCCTGTGGGCATCGGCCGATGACAGGCCGCACAAGGCTTGAAATCCAGTGAACTGGGCATGGGCCTCGGTACAGGGGGAGGAGAAGGGGCAAACCCCTGATCCTCTTTAACTATATACACAACTATAAAAATTAACTTTAAATACTAACTAGAACTACAGTAAAAGAACTATATACACAATACTATACAAGAGAGTAAATCGCTAAGGAGGTGGAGAACAGCTAAGCCGTGCTCCACTGTTCCAACGACCAACACGGGTGGTAAGAAGGAACTGAGGAGCGATAAGGTAAAAAGTCTCCGACGAACGTGCATGCAGCGCGCGCACACTTAATTGGAATGGATATGAGCTAGCACTCGAAGAAGAACCAGGATAAATATTATAGGAGAAGAGGAAAAAAAAGACAGCAACATTGATCTTGACTTGGAGTAGCCTGGAGGATTTCAAAGGATAGGCAGAGTTTTTACTAGGTAATTAAATGTTTGGTTTTTTATCAATAGCTGACTTACTGATGGATGAGTTTCATCACATCTGCCTCTGCTCTGGTCCAGTCTGGTTCTTTGGACCTTTTTTTTTTTTGTGGCCACAAAGAGAACAGAATAAATGTATTGTCTAGCTCACTTTTTACAAAAGAAACCTAAATCTTTAACAGTTCTTTAAAAAGGCAACTAGAGAAACCTGCAGCAAGAGTTCCATTTGATCTACTTTGCTTTGGGCTGACTCTCAGACATCCTGAAAATTTAATGTAATTGGAAAGGCAAGAGTGTCTCTGTAGGATGAAATGTCATGGTTGCATTAGAGACACTGACAGTGTAAATACTTTCCTAAAGGATGCCTTTGTTTTTCTTTCCATAAGAAGAGTGGGGAGGGAAGAAAAGTAAGCAGATGATTTGTAGCAGATGAGATAATTTTGATGCCTATGTTATGAAAAATGTTTTGCTGGAAGGAGAAGTCAATTAATTTGATCTCTCCATTGGTGTGTTCTAGCTGTACACGAATTTATTTGGCTAGAAAGACCTCTCACAGATTTTTCAAGGCTTTGGGGTTTGATTTAAGAGAGGACTAAATGTAGTTGCCCATGATGAAAGAGGAGCATGTGTAAAGGACACACATCAGTACTGATGCTAAATAAATGTCTCTATGGATATGTCTATACAAATAGAATCATAGAATATTAGGGTTGGAAGAGACGTCAGGGGGTCATCTACTCCAATCCTCTGCTCAAAGCAGGACCGACACCAACTAAATCATCCCAGCCAGGGCTTTGGCAAGCCGGGCCCTAAAAGATAGATAGATAGGAGGAAGGATAGTCTTGTGGTTGAGGCAGTGATCTGGGAACAAGAGGATTTTGATTTAGTTCCGGACTATGCCACAAATTCCCTGTGACACCTTGGGAAAGTCACTATCTGAACCTCAGTTTCCTCATCTGCAAAATAGGGATAATCATTCTTCCTGTTCTGTTTAGATTGTAAGCTCATTGGAGCAGGATTGACTGTTGCTACATGTTTGTACAGCACTTAGCATAACAGGGTCCTGGTCTCAGTTAGAGCTTAGGTGCTAATGTAACACTTAATTTATACGTACAGACAACACATTTTTTGCACTTATATAGCACCTTCCAACAGAGGACCACAGCTCTAAGAACACTGTTTAACACTCATAACATCCCTGTGAGAGAGCAGTTATTGTCCCTTTTTACTAATGAGGAAATTAAGGCACATCAGGTATTTCTACATAGCATTTTGGAGTGAGCCTCCAAGCCCAGGTGAACAGATTTGGGCTAGTTGGGCTCATGCTAGCGCTCTAAAAGTATCTGTGTAGATAGCGCTTTGAAGTTGCCGCTTCGGCTCTGAAACCTCTCTTCCACCCCCAGGCTATTTTTAGAACAGTAGCACAAGGCCTGCCAGCCCTAGAGAGAGAAAGTGACTGAACTAATATCCCTCAGTGAGTCTTGTTGGGGGAAAAGACCCCCAAAGCAAATGAAATTTTGATTTTTGATGCAATGTTGAACTTTTCTGCCAAAAATTGTGATAAAAGCTGCATTCCCTCCCTCCCCCTTCATCTTCATCCAAGTTTTCTGAGAGGGGGAAAAAATATGTATATATTTCCCCAACCAGCTCTGGTTCTCAGGTTTTTTTGAAAATCTGACCATAAATGTCAGTAGGGGAGCTACTGGGGTGCTGAGTGCTTGGAAATCTGGCCTGGTGATCTTTTGAAAATCTGTCCCTTGCTAGGGAGCTCTGGATTCTCCCTATCCCATGGTTAACACCAAATCAGAAGCTCCATTGTAGTCCTATTTTGCAGTCAGGACATCTGAGGATCAATTCATTGCTGCCTTGAGGTCCTTTTGCTCCAGCTAGGCTGTCACTGAGGGCCACAGGAGAAGCTTAGAATCCAACCCCAGACCAATTCCTTCTATACAAATGGCCTCATGCCCAGACACAGAGATGGCTATACCAGTTCTAGGACATTTCCATCACAGACCTCAGGACAGAGGGCATTCCTAGGCAGGCCAAGGGTCGAGCAAGAGTTGAGACCAGAGGAGCAGATTGAGGTGTACTAGGTGCGTGTCCAGAGCAGATCTGCTACCTTGCAATTCTGGAGCTGTATAGTGGTGACTGAAGCAGGCGGACAAGACAAGCCAACCACTCAGGGCTGCCCAAGCCTGTGCCAGATGCTGGGATAGGCCAGATGAGGGAGGCACAAGCCTTTCTGCATCTACACTTGTGCAGGAATGAATCTGCTTCATCAGGTCCAATGCTGCAACCCTAACAGGGGCAGCTCCAGGCCCCAGCACGTCAAACGCGTGCTTGGGGTGGCAAGACGCAGGGGGTGCTCTGCCGGTCGCTGCGAGGGTTACAGGCAGGCTGCCTTCGGCAGCTTGCCTGCGGAGGGTCTGCTGGTCCCATGGCTTCAGCGGACGTCCCACAGACACACCGCCAAAGGCAGCCTGCCTGCCGTGCTTGGGGCAGCAAAATGCCTAGAGCTGCCCCTGAACCCTACTGTCCTCTGTGTTCAGGATATGTTCTGTTACTTCTAAGCTCAGCGTCTCCGGGATCTCTGTATACTCCATCCAGCCCTTCACATGATCTGTCTGGTCAGCTTCATCTATCTATTCCTACATATAGTCCTTACTAAATAATAGGTTTGAGACATCCTGATAAATATTCACTATTAAAAAACACAACAAAATCCAATCTGTTCGGATTAGTCACTACAAAGAGGTTAAGCAGGAGCTTACTGAAGATGTTAAACATATGTTCCCAACAGAAACGCACTCTGAGCACTGCCAATGCTTAAACCTAGCCAGAGCCTCATCCAACTCATTTCCAGTTTTTAAGAGTCAGCAATTTATAAGCATCCCTGTCAAAAAGAAGCCCTGATTTTTCTTCTTGAATGAAGAGCACGAACTTCACTCAAGTAAAACAAATGAAACGACCGAGGCAGGGGCATCCTGTCATGGAAATCAGACCAATTTTATAATCCCCAGGACGGGGGTTATGGCCTCATGATCTCTCTTCCATTACTTTCTCTGCCTCCATTTTAGCAAATCTGTGTGGAATGACTGAAATGGCTAGTTTGATTTTTCTGTGTCCCCCATTTGGATCCATTTGTTCACTGCTCTGGACTTATTAATAGCCAATTCATACATTCACATGTGTATCCCTCCCCTCCATCTTGCCATGTTTAATATTCAGTTCTGAATTATACAGGTATCTGGGACTGCTGTGAGCGCTGAGAATTCAATGCTGCACGCAACAAACTCTAATCCCACTGCAAGATCTGCTAAATGGGATAATCACACGCTTTTAAGAATAAATTAATTGGCTAATTATAATACACAAAATAACATATAGTAACGATTATACCGATAATATATATTTTTTGTTTGAATTTACTGTTAATATAATCACGGGGAGTGAAGGTGAAGGAGAAAATATGCTTTTCATCCCAGAAAAAAAAATCCCTCAACAGGGTTTTTGAGCATCTTGAAATAATATCAAGTCACAATTTGTGTGATCTTTTAAGTTCAGTGCATGGTCTCAACATTCCCACTGAAACATTTATTATTTCTATATTACAGTGGCACCTGCAGGGCCAAATTTAGATCCAGGCCCCATTGTGCTAAATGCTGTCCAAACACATAGTAAGAGACAGTTCCTGCCCTGAAGGGTTTACAGTCTAAATAGACAGGATTATAATCTCCATTTTAGAGATAGGAAACTGAGGCACACATAATTATTATTTGCCCACGGTCATAAATGAGGCATGCTGCAGAGCCAGGTCTTGAACCCAGATATTCTGAGTCTCCATCCAGTGCCTTTATTACAAAGCCATCCCTCCTCTTGTATTGAGTCCTATTGGCACAGCATATCCATCTCCGACATGCAGATTTTACATGATTGACATGGAATGGACCTCTATCTAATCAGATCCAATTCCCACCCCCCCAGTTTAAGGAGAGACTCGTCCTCTTCTTATAAGTGAATTTATTACAGCTATGCAACTATACTATTGCAGTCAGTTTTTCCTCCCTTCTCTTCTAATGATGACAAATTTCAGCACTGGCTTGGGAATGTCCAATAATTGTTTTGCTGCCCCCCACCCCCATTAATTTTCATTTAAATGGGAATTTAGTGCTGGTGTAAGGTGCTCAAATTTCAGCCCTGAAGATTGAAGCCTTCTCTTTAACTGCAGGGGAACGCACAATTCCTCTCCATACAATGCCCCCCTATTTTGTCCCCATCCCAGACCAAAGGGAGGACATCTATCTATCTATGGCTTTTCTATACCTTCTTTCACCATGTTACCTATGCACTGAGTCTGCAAAGCGTATGGATAAGCAGGTATTTAATGCTTCATGTTTATTCAAAGCTACCAGAAAATGCTATGACTGCAGTGGTGAATTTTGTGAGGTGGAGACAGGCCTGAGACCACTCATATAAGTCAGCAAAATACTGAGAGATGACAACACTATTCACCCACTCTGGCCTGGATTCTACCCAGTGATCTAGAGGCGAAAAGCTACATTGCTGATCTCCTGCCTTGTACAGTTGTTCTCAGTTCATCAAAACCCTTATGGCACAGAACTGTAGTTTATGGCTTATATATGTGGTTTCTAATACTAGTTTCAGTCAGCTTCTGGGACCAAAATATTCAAGCCAGTTCAGAAGTACAACTGTAAAAAGACAAGCATTGTGAAACCCCTCTGTAGTTGAGAAGGAACTGAGTACTGACTGATACATTACAGAACTCGTGTCATGCAAGCATTACAGAAGTTTTGTCACTAACTTCCATCAGAGAGAACAATCAGAATCATGGGGGCTGTGGAAGAATGAATTTTAAATGACAGATGCCATCAAAGAAACCTACTGCGCCATCCAAAAGGGATACACATAACTCACATAAATCTGCGGTGAGAGATCTCCTGTTACCCAGTTCACAGCAGAATCAGTAGACTCCTCAGCTTCATACATGCCAAAAAATAACTGGTTTTAAGATTTGAATTACTTTATCTTCAGCCTTTGCAGCCATGAGTCAAAGTCAAGTATACCATCTTCTGATTTATTAGGGTCAGTGCTAACCTCTTGGTGGGGAGAGTGAGAGGACGGATATGAGTGTAATATCATGACAGGAGAGTTTTTTCCAACACTTAGCACCTCCTCCTTCAAAGCATTTTGCAAATACGAATTAATTAAAGCCTCACAACAGCTGTGTGAGGTGGCCAAGTATTATTACTATTGCCATGTCTTGGAGGCAGAAAGTGCTTACGTAGTAGGTGACTTTCCCAAGGCCACATAAGAGGTAATTTTCAGAGTTATAATTAAAATTCAGGGGGTTCTAGCTTCTGGTCTGATAGCCAGAGCACTAGCATATGATCCTCCCTTCCTTGGAACCTTTTCAGTACTAGTTGTGCTGAGGGATTGAAGAACATACCAATGATCAGATCCTGATCCCTCCCATCTCCCCTATCTGCAGAAGCCTTCTCCTGACCAGGGACCAAAACCTTCATAAACTACCTTAGGCCTGGTCTACACTATGCGTTTAAACCGAATTTAGCAATGTTTAACCCTGCACCCGTCCACACAACGAAGCTCTTTATATCGATATAAAGGGCTCTTAAAACCGATTTCTGTACTCCTCCCTGACGAGGGGAGTAGCGCTGAAATTGGTATTGCCATTTCAAATTAGGGTTAGCGTGGCCTTAATTCAACGGTATTGGCCTCCGGGCGGTATCCCACAGTGCACCATTGTGACCTCTCTGGAAAGCAATCCGAACTCAGATGCACTGGCCAGGTAGACAGGAAAAGCCCCGCGAACTTTTGAATTTCATTTCCTGTTTGCCCAGCATGGAGCGCTGATTAGCACAAGTGGCCATGCAGTCCCAAATCCAAAAAGAGCTCCAGCATGAACCGTACGGGAGATACTGGATCTGATCGCTGTATGGGGAGACGAATCTGTTCTATCAGAGCTCCATTCCAGAAGATGAAATGCCAAAGCATTTGAAAAAATCTCCAGGCTATGATAGACAGAGGCCACAGCAGAGACTCAACACAGTGCTGTGTGACAAGCATAACGGAAAGCCAAAGAATCAAATGGACGCTCATGGAGGGAGTGGGGACTGAGGACTCGAGCTATCCCACAGTTCCTGCAGTCTCCCAAAAGCATTTGCATTCTTGGCTCAGCTCCCAATGCCTGAAGGATCAAAAACATTGTCACCAGTGGTTCAGGGAATATGTCGTCCATTTACCCCCCTCCCCCCCTCAAAGAAAAGGGAAAAAAATAGTTTCTCGCCTCTTTTCAATGTCACCGTATGTCTACTGGATGCTTCTGGTAGACGGGGTGCTGCAGCGCTAAACAGCAGCATCCTCTCCCCTCCCCGGTGGGGGACGGTATGGTACAATATGACTGATAGCCGTCCTCGTCATCATCCTGTGAGTGCTCCTGGCTGGACTCAGTGAGGTCAGCCGGGGGCGCCTGGGCAAAAATGGGAATGACTCCCAGTCATTCCCTTCTTTAAACTTTGTGTCCTGGAGATTCAGTCCTGGCAGATGGTGCAATAGGGCTGGTAATCATCCTCTTCATAGCAGCGGGAGGCTGTGCTCCTCTCCCAACCCATCCTTTAATGAGTAATGGAGATGTCCTGCCTGGAATATCATAGCAGCTGGAGGCTGCCTCCTCCTCATTTTATCTCACTAAAAAGTCAGTGTTTCTTATTCCTGCATTCTTTATTACTTCATGACACTTATGGGGGGACACTGCCATGGTAGCCCAGGAGGGGTGTGGGAGGAGGGAAGCAACGGGTGGAGTTGTTGCAGGAGCACCCCCTAGAATGGCATGCAGCTCATCATTTCTGCGGGATATCTGGGGCTCTGACCCGGAGCAACTGTGCTCTCTGGTTTTCTAATAGACTTGCCCGATATTCTAGGCAGGACTGACTATTTTTAGACAAAACATAAAGAAGGGAATGACCTGGGAAGTCATTCCCATTTTTGTCCATGCGCCCCCGGCCGACCTCAGCGAGGCCAGCCAGGAGCACCCATGACAGCAGCAGATGGTACAATATGACTGGTAGCCGTCATCGCCAATTTCCAAAGCAGCAGATGGTGCAATAGGGATGGTAACCGTCTCTGCTACCTTGCAAAGGCAAATGAATGCTGCTGTGTAGCACTGCAGTACCGCGTCTGTCAGCAGCATCCAGTACACATATGGTGACAGTGAAAAAAGGCTAAATGGGCTCCATGGTTACCATGCTATGGCGTCTGCCAGGGCAATCCAGAGAAAAAGGGCCCAAAATGATTGTCTGCTGTTGCTTTCACGGAAGGATTTAGTGACGACGTTTACCCAGAATCACCTGCAACACTGTTTTTGCTCCATCATGCATTGGGATCTCAACCCAGAATTCCAATGGGCAGGGGAGACTGCGGGAACTATGGGATAGCTACCCACAGTGCAACGCTCTGGAAATCGACGCTAGCCTCGGTACGTGGACGCACACCGCCGAATTAATGTGCTTAGTGTGGCCGTGTGCACTTGACTTTATACAATCTGTTTTAAAAAACCGGTTTCTGTAAAATTGGAATAATCTCGTAGTGTAGACATACCCTTAGTCTCCTACTTCCCTCCCAAAGTCCCTCATTAAGATCTTTCTGTTCTCAGAGTATATTTGCACATGGAGCTGGGGGTGTGATTCCCAGCTGAAGGGGACAAACTAGTTCTCATCAAGCTAGCATGCTAAAAATAGTGTGTAGTCACGGCAGTGCAAGCTGAGGGATGGGTTGGCCACCTGAGTGCGTACATAGGGTATTTGATAGGCATGTACAGGGGGCAGCTAGCCCATCCTGCCAGGTGTACTGCCATGGCTATGCTCTATTTTTAGCATGCTAGTTTGATGACAGCTAGCGAGAGTATGTCTCCTGGAGCTGGGAATCAAACCCTTGTCTCCAAGTGTAAACATACGCTTAGTGCCCTCAAGTTCACCCCACACGTGCTCTGCTTACCTATGCTAAGAACCATCCCTGCACACTTCTCCCATTGGGCCCCTTCCCACAAGCCTACAACACAATGTCTTCCTTCCCTACTGCCAGAAGCCTGCCACTGCTCTTCTAAGGAGCTCCTCTCCCAGCCAAAAGAGCTGGTATTTGGGAGTCAGCTCAGCTGGAGGCACATGTCCAAATGTTTTGGCAGCAGAGAGCTGTGGTGGATGAGGTCACCTGCCAGACGAGAGAGTCAATCTATCCTCTCTTCCTGCTGCTGGAAATCCTCTCCAGTGCCTGCATTAGTACCCTGACCCACCTCCAAACATCCGATCTCTAAATCTCCTCAGCTCTTCTTTCAGCTCTAACTCTGACACTGGAGCAGTCCTGTAACCTCTGTCCCTCTCTACGTGCAACGGTACTCATCCTTACCTGCCTCAGAGATATTGTGGGGACAAATTGGTAGATGTTTTGCAAAGTGATTTGAGGATGGAAAGGACTTTAGAATGCTCAAGCATTCTTGGTCTCTCAGTGGTGCATAAAGGCCCCAAAGTGGTAGGCGCTGTACAAACACATAGTAAGAAACAGTAACTGCCCTGAAGAGTACACAGTGTAAATAGACAAGATGAACGAAGACTATCACCCCTATTTTAGAGATGGGGAATTGAAGAACAGAGAAATTAAGTGACTTAAAATCACACAGGGAGTCTGTAAGCAGGTCTCTGTAGGAATTGAGGTCAGAGCTCCAGAGTCAGAGTCCAGTGCCTTATCCGCAAGACCATTCTCTCTCCCCCTGATTATTTATGCATTATCTTTGAAGCTGTAACATCACAGCTATTCTCCTTTATTTATTTAGCACTGGTGCTTCCCAATTACTATTCCATCTGCGCTTTGGCATGTTCATTCATGTAGGCGCTGCAATCACCTTATGAACTCCTCTAGATTGGACGGTTCTGCCCTGACAGGCCCTGGTTTTCAGAAACAGCCAGTCTCAAGTAAGAATTCAGAGAACTAATTATGGAGAGAGCAAAAGGGCGAAGGGCCACGTGCACAGTCACAAGCAATACTCTGTCAAACAGTAAATGGCTGCTGCAAGTCACCACTCTATTACTCATAGCCCATTTATAGCCACTCACAAGGAAGGACAGGCCTCACGCTGTTAAATTCACATTGTGATCCACGTGCTTCCCAACTCCAGATCTGGGGTTTTGGTTCTGCCAGTTAGAAGGTGAAGTTCAGACCCAGATCTGGGTTTGGAGCATGAATCTTCATGGGATATTACTGAAACTATTGCAAAGCAATGGAGAATCAGGCCCTCTGGCTAACACCCCCAACCTAGTATCCAAAGCACCGGGGTGTTTGGATCCAGGGATATACACAAAGATTGTGTGTAAAAGCATAGCCAATGGGATGCAGACACATCCATTCAAATTCCTCCTGCCCTGAGTTACTCCAAGGTTGAAGTTAGCCTGTTAAACTCTGGGAATGGAAACATTGCACCAATGTAACAATTTCCCAGCTCCTTCTCTAAATCATAAGTTGGATGGTGTGTGAGAAATCCCTCTGCTCCTGGCTGGTAAAACCCATTGGTGCTAATTGCAGTTGAGCCCATGAGGAAGTGGCCATTTAAAATAAGCCCCTTTCCCTCTTCATAGCACTAAAAATCAGAATCAGAGACTTTGCTTCACTCCTGCACCCACCATACATTCAAAGGAGGAAATTCCTACAGGTCTAATATCCAGCTGGCATTCTGATGCCAGTGAAAAGACCATTATTAGGCAGCTGGTGTGCTGTGGCTGCTTCTGTCATAATCACCCTGCAAAACATTATAGGGCCATCCACAAATAAACAGCAAGGAGATGAGAAGAGGCAGGATTAAAGAGAGAAAGCAAGTATGCAGCAAATTGGAATAGATAGGGATATTGGAATTGCCACATGGACTGTGTGGTCCAAATCTGTCTGGTTATTGTAGCCACCTATCACCTCTCATGTTATACTTAAGTTGTACATCCTTTTTGCTAGAGGTCTGTACAGCACCTGGCGCAGTAGGGCTTGCGGAACAAAATACAGATACAAAATACAAATAATTATTGATGGGCTCTTAAAGCAACTAAGTCAGAGGTTCAGCATTCCAAAGGGACATTGAGGAGGACCTGGAGAGAATTGGGGATTGCCCGATTCTCCTGTGAGTCTAAAGCATAAGTTATTTCAAGCCACATTTTGAAGTGCATCTATTTCATTTTTACCCTGGCATACACAGCTGTGTTTTCTATTCCTCACAAGTGTCTCCTTTCATTGGTTATATTCTTCCCCATCCCTTTCAGTAAGAAGCAATAAACTCACTTAAAGTGACAAAGGTGCCAGAGTTAGTCTGCAGACAGGCTCACTGTAGACTGACAAATGTTCTCAGCCTTCACCTATTTTGTCCAGCGTATCACATGAATTTGCACCATCAATTGCCCAGCGCCCTAGATGGATAGCAGGTATCTCCCAAAAGAAATGCTCTTCTGAAATATTTCTGACAGTGCACAGCAACACAGAATCATAGGAATGATGGAAAAGACCTGTTAGAGCAGGTCACCTGATCCATCCCTCTGTAAGTACAAGATTGCTGTCGAAAGCATGCTTTTCAGCCATTTCTGTCCAGTTGAATTTTAAAATGTTCCAAGTCATTGGACTCCAGCTACTTTCCTTAGGAGACTATTCCAGGTCTCAACTCTGGGACATCTTCCTGGTATTCAGTCTAGCTCCTTAGTTTATTTTCCTTTCATGATTCCTATCTTGGTTCCACTCCACCCTACCCCGCAAGTTATGTTACCTGGTATTTACCATCCTCAGAGACTTAGGCTTGGTCTACCCTGGAACCTGAACAACATAACTTTTGTCATTCAGAGGTGTGAAACACCTCCTCTCCCCAATGAGAAAAGTTCTGCAGATGAAAAATGCTGGTGCAAACAGTGCTTTGTCGGCAGGAGAGCTTTCCTGCTGACAAAGCTACCACAGCTTGTTGGGGGAGGATATTTTTGTCAGCTCTCTTCTGCCGACAAACAGCGGCTATGCTGCATGCCTTTGGGGGAAACTTTAGAATATTGTAAAATTGCAATGAGTTGTGCTAGATATGCCATGTAAGGTATCTGTAAAAATGTTATAATTTGCCAAGTATGATAATCTTGTTTATATGTTTGTATTAAGTTTGTATTATAAGTTATAGATATGTATGTATGTATGTATGTTCAAATTTGTGCTATGTTTCTGAGGCCTTGGCTACACTCACACTTTACAGCGCTGCAACTGGGGTGTGAAAAAACACCCCCCTGAGCGCTGCAAGATACAGCGCTGTAAAGCGTCAGTGTAATCAGGGCAGCAGCGCTGGGAGCGTGGCTCCCAGCGCTGCATGCTACACCCGTAAGGGATGTGGTTTACATGCAGCGCTGGGAGAGCTCTCTCCCAGCGCTGTCGCTCTGACTACACTCACACTTCAAAGCGCTGCCGCGGCAGCGCTCCCGCAGCAGCGCTCCCGCAGCGCTGCCGGGGCAGCGCTTTGAAATTCCAAATGTAGCCATACCCTGAGTGACATCCCCAGACAGTTTGGTATCAGCACTGCCTAGCCTGCTCGATGGCTCATCAAGGAACATCAACTGAACAATTAACCCATTGAAAGGGTCAAGATCTACACCTTGTGACTCAGCATGGCGTGCATGCCCATGTGCTGGCCAGCTTGTGTTTAAGACAAAGGCAGCACAAGCCATATGGCAAAAGACTATAAAAGGCAGCTGCATCTTCTCCATTTTGTCTTCAGTCCTGCTTCTTACCTCTGGAGTAACTTTTCCACAAACAAAGCTCTGAACAAAGGACTGAATGACACATCCAAGCTGTGGATGTGTTCCAAAGGGACTTTCAAGCCAGCAAACTCACCAGTACTGCTAGGAACCTGATGGACTTTGACGTCTTTGTAGGTATGAGACTGTTTTACCATTTAACATCTCTCTTCTTGTTCTCTCTTTTTCCTATATAAAAAACCTTTAGTTTAAGACACTAAAGGATTGGCTGGCAGCGTGATATTTTGGGTAAGCTCCAAACCTATAGTGCCCTGGTAATGTGGCTAACCCTTTGGGGTCAGAAGAACATTTTGTATTTGTGAGCAGAGTTTTTTAAATAACTTCTCACTGTACTGGACCTGTGTGCTGACTGGGAGCCAGAGAACTGGAATGCAATAAAGGGGGCTGTGTGATTTCGTTTTTGCTTCTTCATAACCAGTGTGGGGGATCAGAAGCACAGTTTGTAACTGGTTGGGGAGTTTAACTTCACTGTTACCCACCGGTCTTAAGAGTATCTGCTCCCACTTTTCCAGCCTGCCCTGACCTTGGTATTTCCATTGAGGGCTGCCCCAGGGACCCCAGATCACAGTATCGTTCCATTCCCCCCTCCCTTCCCCAATGAAATGTAATCAAAATCAACATGTTGAAAGCAAAATGTTTCACTTTCAAACAACAAGCATTTTCTGACAGAAAAATATTATATTAGAAATTATAGGACTAGCTACACTTAGCACTTCCTGGAAGAGATGTATATTCCTTTGAAAATTAATTGAAAAACTTTTATATGTAGACAACTAAATAACTAAAAAAAGTTTAAATTTTTTTATTATTTTTACTCGCAACCTTCTCAATGGCATGAACCACTCTGGTCCTGATCCTGAGAAGCATGTGCTTAACTTTAAGCGCCCCTTCTATTCATGTGTTTAAGTGTTTGTCTGGGTCAAAGCCAGAGTACTCAGCACCGACTGTGAAAATAAGTCATGTCTGAAAACATGTTAGCTACAAATATTTTAACACGACTCAGTACCTCATAGTGTAGTCACAGTTTAACAGCTTTAAAAATATCTCAGTTGATTCTGGTTAATGCTAGGCCTGCTTTGTTTTTAAAGGTGTAAAACTCTGTCTACATTAGGTGCAAAGTCATGCTTAAAATTGTTTTAACTAACACATTCTCAAATATGGCCTATTTTCCTAATCTAGACCTCATCCTGAAAGTTCTGAAAGAGAAAAAATTTCTCTCATCCCTAATGATTATAATTTCTCTGAGCCAAGTTCTTCATCAGGAACATTGTAAGTCTGATGCATCATACCAGTCAAGTGATTTCTTTCAATTTGTATCCAAGAAAGACAACATATTTATTCAGAGGCAGAGATGCACGAGGTGACTGCATCTGAAAGAACCACTAGCTAAAACAGGATATTGTCAATCATGACACAGCTCCTTAATATGGTTTGGGCAGTACAGATTAATCTTCCTCTAGATGACATTCCACAACTGTCTTAAAGGCTTTTAATCTTTTGAAGCAAGAGTGATACCTATGTGCTCAATATTATTGGGTTTTAACAAAGTTCAAGAGCGTTTTTCTTTCGGTAGGGAGATGTCCCTAACTTTCTGCTGGATTTGTGATTAAGGTGCCTACCCACTTCGGATGGATGTGAATCATCTCTCAGTTCATTTGGCACATCTCCTGCTGCATTGCAAAGGATGATAGCAGCTTGGTTGAATGCACAGGGTGCTGTCCTGAGAATCAGAAGACCTAGCCACTATTTTGCGCTCTGCCTCTGAACTTCTGTGTCAACCTTGGGCATGCCCCTTCAGCTCTCTGGGCCTCTGTTTCCTCTCTCACTTAAGTACCTGTTTAGACTGTAAATTCTTCATGGGAGGGAGTTCCTCTCTCTGAGTCTCTAGAAATATAGCTACACTACATTCTAAACCCAAGTCTGAGGGACCCAGGCTTGCAAACTGAAAGATCCCAAGTCCATATTTGATGTACACACTACATTGTAAACCAGGGCTGACAATTGCTGGACTCAGGTCTCACAGCTGTGCTAACGCATCCGCACTGCAGCATTACACAGACCTTCTGACTCAGGTCTGCGGCTTGAGCTGTGTCCACACTGCAAAATGATAGAACTTGGATCTGAGTCACAGCGGGACTTGGGTTCTGACCCATCCCCTAGCAGAGTCCTTAGCGCTTGCTGACCTGAGTCAGACTGATTTGCGTGTGGATGGAAGCAAGGCTTGGGCTCAAACTTGAGTCAGAGCCTGGGCTTAATATGCAGTGTAGACACACTCTGTGTTGCCTAGCACAGTTGGGACCCCAACTGAGTCCTCTAGGTGTTATCCTAAGAGAAATAACAGCCTGGTACACCTGCAACATTTGCTGCATGTGACCAGAGAATGCCAAGCTCTGCTGTATCCTGTGTATAAAGACAAGTGTAATCCAGTGGATTGGGCATAAGGCTAGAATTCAGGAAGTTCTATCCCACTTCTATCACTACCTTATTGTTTAACCATAGAACAATCACTTTGCCTTTCAGTGCCTACATTCCCTTTCCCACCCTTTGTATGCCATGCCTATTTAGATTGTAAGCTCTCTGGGACTCAGGCCATCCCTCATAAAGTGTTTGCATGGCATCTGGTAGAGTGGGATGCCAATCTTATTTGGAATCTCTAGGTGCTGCTGTCACACAAAAAATAATAGTAATGGAGGCCAATGCTTTGCCTTTCATTTCTCCTGACAGACCATCCCCATCACTACTGCTCCTAGAGAATTTCAGCCACAGCAAAACCTGCCCCACATTTTAACCAATACTACCACCTACCTCTTGTACAGCATTCTTGACCCATGGACTTCACAGTGCTCAACCAAAGGGGAGCAGTATTATTAGCTCCATTTTATTGATGGAGGCATTCACTGCACCTGGGAAGTGCGACTGCAGCACATCTCATCCCTGAACTAGCTTGATCGAGAAGGGTAAAATAACTTGTCAAAGGTCACCCAGCAGCGGGACCAGGAATAGAACCCAAGTCCCAGGCTCTATCCACTAGAGAACACTGCTTCTCTATGACTTCTCTACATAAGGCACAAGACAGTATAGAATTTGATCCAATATTCTTTGCAAGTTAAAAGTTTTGCTCAAACGACATCTCTTCCAAGGAAACCAGAATCCCCTTGCGTACTGACAAATGACAGAGTGTTCGCTCTCTCTCTCTCAAAACAAAATTCTGATCCACGTCAGAAAACCCATGGTATTCTGTTTTAAATCTCTCTCTTTGACAGACAGTGGATTAAACAGAAAATGAGTTACATCTACCAGAACCATATAAATGTGAGTTCCATACTGCAAGGTAGCATGACAAATAGCTGCTGATATAGAAGAATAAAAAAAAACCACATCTGAGATCAGTGCAGGCATCACTGCTTGTAACTGCCATGAAAATCATCTCAAAACCATTGGATAAGAATTTGAAGTGCATGGCTTCACTGACATAAAAACCGTGAAACTCTCAGAAAGGAAAAGAACAACAATAAAAAATGGTGAACATATGATGCATAGAAAATAGTCCCTAGTTCTAGCCATTCTGCTCAAGTGACTAAGGAAGGGAGGGGCTGATTTGGGTGGTTCTGATCTGGAAATAACCAGGAAACATGTTAAACCTCAGAAGAGTGGCTGATCTGCGTTTGTGTGAGGATATTTCTAAAGGGCAGCCCGGGGTTCATTAAAATAGTTCAGACCTATGCACCATATTCATACTAAATTATTCAGAGGGAGAGACGGAATTATTTTGTCTCCCGTTGCAAAAGTGATTCAGTGTAAGAATCCAGTAGTGACACTGAGCTCATATATAGTAATTTTCACCCAGATATTTCAAAATACTTTAGAAAAGTAGATAAATAACATTATCCCCATTTTACAGATGAAGAAACTAAGGTACAAAGCAGTGAAAAGTCTGGCCCAACATCACCCAGAAGGCCAGCAGCAGTCATAGGAACAGAACCTAGGTCTCCAGAGTACCAGTCAGTAGCCCACCTATGAGGTCTCAATGAATGTTTGTGCACCCCACCATTCAGTGTGCGATACAGTTCCCTCTTTGCCTGGTCTACAGAGGACACGAGTCTGTTACAACGCCCACTAGGGAGCCTTGATTCTTTAGTTCATGAGTTTAGCTCTGGAGGTCCCTGGTCTGTTGGCCAAAATGGCAGCTGTCACACTTGTTTCTCAATCAATATATTTATATCAGAGGGGTAGTCATGTTAGTCTGGATCTGTAAAAGCAGCAAAGAATCCTGTGGCACCTTATAGACTAACAGACGTTTTGGAGCATGAGCTTTCGTGGGTGAATACCCACTTCGTCAGATGCATGTAGTGGAAATTTCTAGGAGCAGGTATATATATGCAGGCAAGCTAGAGATAATGAGGTAGGTTCAATCAGGGAGGATGAGGCCCTGTTCTAGCAGTTGAGGTGTGAAAACCAAGGGAGGAGAAACTGGTTTTGTAATTGGCAAGCCATTCACAGTCTTTGTTTAATCCTGAGCTGATGGTGTTAAATTTGGAGATGAACTGAAGCTCAGCAGTTTCTCTTTGAAGTCTGGTCCTGAAGTTTTTTTGCTGCAGCATGGCCACCCTTAAGGTCTGCTATAGTGTGGCCAGGGAGGTTGAAGTGTTCTCCTACAGGTTTTTGTATATTGCCATTCCTAATATCTGATTTGTGTCCGTTTATCCTTTTCCGTAGCGACTGTCCAGTTTGGCCGATGTACATAGCAGAGGGGCATTGCTGGCATATGATGGCGTATATTACATTGGTGGATGTGCAGGTGAATGAACCGGTGATGGTGTGGCTGATCTGGTTAGGTCCTGTGATGGTGTCGCTGGTGTAGATATGTGGGCAGAGTTGGCATCGAGATTTGTTGCATGGATTGGTTCCTGAGCTAGAGTTACTATGGTGCGGTGTGCAGTTACTGGTGAGAATATGTTTCAGGTTGGCAGGTTGCCTATGGGCGAGGACTGGCCTGCCACCCAAGGCCTGTGAAAGTGTGTGATTATTGTCCAGGATGGGTTGTAGATCCCTGATGATGCATTGGAGGGGTTTTAGCTGGGGACTGTATGTGATGGCCAGTGGAGTCGTGTTGGTTTCTTTCTTGGGTTTGTCTTGCAGTAGGAGGCTTCTGGGTACATGTCTGGCTCTGTTGATCTGTTTCCTTATTTCCTCATGCGGATATTGTAGTTTTGAGAATGCTTGGTGGAGATTTTGTAGGTGTTGGTCTCTGTCTGAGGGATAAGAGCAGATGCGATTGTACCTCAGTGGTTGGCTGTAGACAATGGATCTTGTTAGTGATATAATAATATATTTATAGGATTTTAAAACATTTTCTCTCACCCTCTTAGATGAGGGAAGGTCTTGTAATAAAGACCAGGGAGCGGGACTCAGAATTTGACTTGCTGTTTGATGTCATGAACGTACCATCAGAATCAGATTTTCAGAGACACTGAGTACCCCACAGCTCCCACTGAAAACAATGAGAGTTGTCAGTGCTCTGCCCTTCTTTGGGGCTTTCAATCCCACCTCTCTAACTACTACTTTCTCCATGTGCAATGGCTGGGCCTCATCCTCTTTTAACCCCCCTCTACTGAAGCATCCCTCACATCTTCCTCCTCTTATTACATGTTCTTTCTTCTGCAATGTCTTAGGGGTAGCTCAGCATTGCTATTATTTCTCTGATGATGCTAGCCAACTCATTTCCTCTCGAGTCAGGGAATCAAACTTCTGAAACAATTTTAATTTCCTATTTTCAAGTTGAAGACTGACTTGAATGGTTCACAGGTCTCGTGCTAGCCCTGTGCCTGGGGGATGAACTGCACCCTTACTAAAGAATAAAGCGTCACAAGTCATCATCTAAGACTCTGGTAGTTATTTTTCTTAAGTGACTTTTTATAAGAAGCTTCTGAGCATTTTATTTATCAGTATACTAAAACTAACCCCACAAGAGCAATGGTATTTATTCACTAAGCAAAATCCTCCAGTGATTTATACTGCAATAGCGTCTTTTGGGCCCAACTGAAATCAGGACCCTAGGGAGAGTCAGTTCCTGCCTTCAAGAGTGTAAACAGACAAGCTGGACAAAGATTGGTTGGGAAACAGAGGCACAGAAAAGTGAGCAATTTGCCCAAGATTACACACAGGCCAGTGGCTGAGCTGGTAATAAAATGCAGGTCTCCCAAGGTCCAATCCAGTGCCCTAGGCTTTTGGCCAAGATTTTCAAAAGCAGCTAGTGATTCTGGGTGCCCAACTCAAGACACTTAAAAGGGGCCTGATTTTTTAGAAAGAATTGTGCATGATCCTTCTGAAAATCAGGTCCCTTTCAGGCATCTGAAATTGGGCACCCACCTTCCTCCAAATCACTAGTCACTTAATGAAAAGCCTTCTCTTTAAACTTAACTTACACATTGTCTGTGAGGAACAGACAACATAGGAAGTATAGAAAAGCTTATAGTTTTAAGGGTTTGCTGTTTGTTTTAAAAAGGCAGGTTTCTGGTGCAGAGTACAACATGGCATACTGTCCAGCAGCACAATGTGTTTTATCACTGTATCGCACCACTGGAAAAATCTTCCTTTTCTTGTTCCATGTCATCTTCCTCCTCTTAATCTTATCTGACAGGTGCTAGCTGAATGCAGGAACAGGACAGTAGCGCTTTCATCATTTGGAAGATCCATCACAAACACTGTCAGTCTTCCAATGGTGTGACTTTTCACACCCTGTTTACAGTCACTCCAGGCCTTATCCTGTGCTTTTGGGGCCTGATCCTGACAGGTGCTGGGCGTGTTCCATTCCCATTGACCTCCTGCCTTGTCCTCAGAGGCGGGGGGCACTCAGCACTTCACAGGCAGTGCTGATAGGGTGACCAGATGTCCCGATTTTATAGGGACAATCCTGATTTTGAGGTCTTTTTCTCATATAGGTTCCTATTACCCCTCACCCTGTCCCAATTTTTCATACTTGCTGTCTGATCACCCTGAGTGCTGAACACTTTTGCAGGATCAGCCATAGAGTCACACAGCTGAAGTCTGTCTCTCTTCACTTGGACATATCTAATACATAGAACTTCAGTAAAATTGTCAGTCTGTGTGCGCTTTTATATCACACACACAGACCATCTGTGCTGAGTAATGCTGTCTGCAGTGCAGGTACGGATACTGCTTCCTACCTGAGATGATTTGAGCTCTTCCAAACGGAGTTACCTGCCTGTGAATATTCAAGTGCTTCTCTGCCTCCCTCTTCACAGCACTATTGTGATCCTTATTTTACAGATGGGTAAACTGAGGCAGAGAAAAGTTAATCTTTTTTTCAAGAAATGCTGAGCACCCAGTGCCTGAAGCCAATGGAAGCTAAAAATGTTTAAAACCTCTGAAAATTAGACCATGAGTAATTAGGCAAGAAGTAAGTTAGAGTTAGAACCAGGAATAGAAACCAGGAGTTCTGGCTTACAGTTCCCGAAGGTAATCACCATCTCCCACGTACACACAACAACAGGTCACTGTCTTCCATACTATTAATGAATCTCAAAGCCAAAAATCACTCCACCATTTGAAGTTATCCATAGTACAAAGATGGTGGTAACCCAGTCACACGCTTCAGGGCATGTACTGCACTGCACAGCGGTCTAGTGCATTACAGAGTCTACTTTCCACTGAATAAGTAGCTATTGTCAATGGCAAAGGCAGGAGACAGGTCTTAGGGACACGTTTGGATCCACTATTACAAACCCTCTGTTCCTCATTCTTCTCTGTTGTTGCACTCTCTCTTCCTCCCTCTCCATTGGGAGTGGATAGAAATCCCAGGGCTGTTTGGGCTGGAGCTAATAATGCAACTGGAGCTGGTCCATCCCCACTGTATCAGTTCATCAGATGCTAATCCAATCACTGTGTGTTAGTAAACTCTCTCTCTCTCTCTCACACACACACACACACACCCTGAGAATTTTGTTTCGCAGCGTGGTCACTCTCACTCCAGTTCAGCTAGTTCGAGTAAGAGTCCTAGCTTGAGAAAACTATTTGGCTCACTAGGAACAGGTCATAAGCCACCACGTTCTACAGTCTCTTGGCGAAAAGCAAGCTGGTCTGCATCTCAGAAGGCACAGTCCCCTCCCCAAGCTCCTTGGTACAGTAGGCAGCTTGAGGGCATGAATAACTCCATGGGCCAGGGCAAAGGTAGGGGCAGACCCATGACCGGAGAAAGGAGCAGGCCTGGACCTGCTTGAGCACAGGTGCTGCTAGGTTTAGGTCCTCACACAGATAATGGAGGAACTTTGCCAACACCAGGAATTGGACGAGAGACCTCCAAAACGAAAAGCCTGGGCCCCTGCAGCTTCAGATAAAGAACAAGGATCTATAAGGGGACGCTGTCAGGCTCATATCATTTGTGCAGGAGGTACAGATGACAGACACTCCACATGCCCCTGACCTGTAGGTTTCTCAAGCAAGCAGACAGGTGCCTAGGCTGCATTGGTACTTTCCCCTTCAGATGCTTTTGCACTAACCCAAAGTGGAATTCACCCCTCTGCAGAAGAGGCCAATACTAAGGCCTATGAACCATTTCAATCCCACATCAACCCTCAAGCTGGGAGCTGAGTGGGCCTTAAGTTGTACATAGGTCTTGTGTTAGCCCTCTAAACAGGGGTGAACTTCACTCCAGAAGGGATAGGTTGAAAGTCGGAGACTAAACACTTTAAAAAACCTATCTTTTGGGTTCACACACCTCTTCTGAGGCCCAGTCCCTCGAAGTATTTAGGTGCCATTGGAATTCAGGTCCTTAAATACCTTTGAGGATCTGGGCCTGGGTTTATGATTTCACTTTGCCCCCTCTACAAGGAGAGTTTACTTTGAAAATAAAATGGAGTGGTTTCCCCAAGAGCTGAGGACCCATAGAACTCCAGCTGAAGTGGGAGATGCAGATGCTGATCATCTCTGAAAAATCAGTCCCACCTTGATTATTTTTCGTGAAAGGGAAGCCTGTGCTATGCGGTTGACTTGGAAGGAGCAAGCTGTGTGGGTAAAAAGGGAGACATCTAAAAGCAAAAACCTGCCCTATTAGCTTCACTCATAAGACTGCTGATCGAGATTGGCATGGCCATAGGTGCCAACTCTCACGGGCAGCCAGCTCTCCAACATCCCCAGCACCTCCCACCCACAAGGAGCTCAAGTTACTTGAAGCAATACTGGGACTGCTTTGGCAGCATACGGGGAGACAAAGGAACAGCAATAGGTTGGGGGAGAATTCCTCCAGCGAAGAAGCAGTCCACAGTTAACAGAAGCAACCCTACACTATCCCTCCTAGCAGGGTCCCCATCAGAGGTGAAAGCAAGCCGGTCCGGTACAGTACAGTACAGTATACTGGAAAGAGCCGGTACACAGCTGACCATACTAGCAGGGGGCAGCTTCTTCAGGAAGGCAATTTATAAGGGCCCTGGGCTCCAAGCAGCAGCAGCCACAGCCCCAGGCCCTTTAAATAGGTGCCAGAGCCCCCCTGCTGGAGCCGTGGGGTAGTGGCGGCAGCCAGGAGCCCCAGGCCCTTTAAATCACCACCAGAGCCCTGGGGCCCCTGGCTGCCGCTGCAGCTACTGCTACCATGGGGCTCCGGCAGTGATTTAAAGGGTCCAGGGCTCCTAGCTGCTGCTACCACAGCCGGAGCCCGGGGCACTTTAAATCTCAATTTAAAGGGCTCGGGGATTTAAAGTCTTGCCTCTTCCGATTGGGGCCATACCCCCTTTTGGTTGAGGCTCTGCCCCCCTGCTCAGGGACCCCGGCCTTGAGTACTGGTAAGTCCTTTAAGTTACTTTCACCCCTGGTCCCCATAGGAGGATGTACTAGGGGCAGGAGGAGGCAGGGTTGTAGTGCTCAATGCTATGGAGATTCTGGATTTCAAAGAATTCCACAGAGAGACAAGGCCTGTGAGGTAATATTGTGATTGGACCAACTTCTGTTGATAAAAGAGACAAGCTTTCAAGCTACACAGAGATCTTCTTCAAGTATCCCATAGGCAGACTGGGCAATGCTGCCACGAAGTAGAAACTGCAGGTTATTTTTGCCCCCACAACAGCTCAGAAAGTTGGGCTGAACTTCTTTATTCCTCCTCTTTCCAGGCTGGGCCTCCCAGGAGTCACAGCACAGAATATAGCCTATGTGTTTTACAGTGTATAACACCTCTCCAGTGCACAGCAGCATAGCATTTACACATATGGTGTGCAATTACAAATTGCTTCCACAGTTGTAATGCAGCTCCAAAAATCACTTTTTAAAGCTACCTTTCCAGTCACTGAAGCAACCAAAAATATCTAAAGTGTTTTTTGTTGTTTGACACTTTGGCGTACTTCACATGCTAGCAAATTGAAACCTTTGTCACCAATAAGCCAAGATTTGTTAAAGGAAATGAACCTTCATGGGGTGAATGGACTGTCTTAATCCCGCAAATATTTCTTCTGTTCTTATTTTCCTTCCTGGAAAATGTGCTGCTCTAGTAAACCTCTGATTCTTTTCAGTCACCAAAAAGTGGTGTTTTACAAAAAAAACCACCCAACCAATCTCACCACAACTACAGTAGTAAAAATGCTGCAGTGCTGAATGCTGCTATTCATCTTGGTTGATGACGCTAAATGGAATTTCAGACGCGCAGTCTAATCAATTTACTGAATTGTGGACCGTTACCCCATATGGCAAAATAGTCACAAAGGCCTTGATTCAGGAAAGCATTAAAGCTTGTGCTTAAGCCTCCTTGACTTCAATGAGACTTCAGCACATGTTAAGTGCTTTTCCAAATAGGGATGTTTTCCTGAATTGGGGCCAATCAGCTGAATTCATTGCTGCACGGAGCCAGGACTAGTGCAGTAATAGCGAAGGAAGAAGACTGCACCTCATTTATTCAGCCTCATGGCCAAGTAGTAATTAGGACGCATCACTTGCTATATCCACTCTGGAGCTTGCTGCATTGAGGAACTGCCATAGGCTCAACAGGATCACTCTTGTATAAGTGTTTCGTAGCAATGGAAGGGTGTCGGCAGTTAGAACAACAGAATATGAGGGTTGGAAGGGACCTGAGGAGGTCATCTAGTCCAACCCCCTGCTCAAAGCAGGACCAATCCCCAGACAGATTTTTACCCCAAATCCCTGAATGCCCCCCTCAAGGATTGAACTCACCACCCTGGGTTTAGCAGGCCAATGCTCAAACCAGTTGAAGGCTGCTTGGAGACCTGAATGAGTTTGGCATTTTCAGTCCAGTTCCCAATATGTGCACACATCACAACACCCTTTAGGAGAAGACTTTAGTGCCTGGCTCCAGGATTCCAATGGGGCTACTCCCAAAGTATGAAACTGCCCAACATGAGTAAGAGTGGCAGGACCCAAATGACTAGCAAACTTGTTAGCAAACTGAGGAGAGACTGACCCACACAGATTGAAATTTCCCCTCTGGTGGATGTCTGTGTCTGGCCGCCTTTCCTTCTTTTTTTTAAAGAACAGAATGATGCCAGCCAGGATTTTGGCCACCTGACAGGACACAATAGGGAATCAAGAACCGCCCCAGTCTGTACTAGTTCTTAGGGAAAAAAATCCAATTTCAGTGCCCAGGGCTGCTCATCTGGCTCTACTCATAAGCACTAAAAGCCAGATCCTCAGCTGGTGTAAATCAGTGTAGCTCCATTGACTTACATGAGTTTATTGCAGCTTTGGCGCTGGCCCTCAATTCATACAAAAAATATTAAAGGCAGCGTATCAGTTGAATTACTTCTCAGTTGAGTTAGTCTCTTTAAAATGTAATATCAATTTAAACTAACAACGTCTGGTGAGCTTCTACTTCATTACTGCTCCTTTTCAACTTTGGAGACTAGCTTTTAAGAAAAAAATCTTATGATATTAAATTTGCTTTAATAGCATAGCGTTAGTGGAAACAAAGTGATAATATTTACTGCTTCAGAAAAAAATAGCTACCCTATGATCTTTATTTTCATTGGCAATTCCAATTCCATTAACACTTACACTTAGCTATTTTAGTTTGAAAATATAGCCGCAGCACAGAGCAGGATCTCAACTATTTCTTTAGCTTTCAGGTATTTGTGGTTAAAGCATTAGACTGGGACTCAGGAGATCTGGACTGTAGTTCTGGATGAACCACAAACCACTCGTGTGACCTCAGCAAGTCATTAATCCTTTTGTGTCTCAGTTCCCCATATGTCAAATGGGGCAGAATAACATTTTTTTTTAAAACCTCACAAGGTTTGTGGAATGCTCATTATGGTGGAATCTGAGTAGTTAGTTAGTTACCATGTGACTTAGATGACCAATCACACACCCCAAGTAGTCAAAGATTCTGATTCTGCTACCCTTAGTCAATGTCCACAAGGAGAGAGAATTTGTTGTATGTGAAACAGCTCCACAAGTGTAAAGGCTATAGACTATGACTCAAAGAGAGCAGGGTCAGAACAACCTAGAGGATGAAATTTGTCCACAAATTAAATAGGCAAATATATGCAAACGATAAATGCATTTGCAGAAGCCAGAATAAGTTCCTGGACAGAACAAAAATTGCTAAGACATTTACTGTATTATTTGCAACAAATCATCTGATCACTTCTAGGAAGATCCTAGCCCCACTGAAATAAATGGGAGTTTTGTCACTGATGTCAGCAGGGCCAGAAATTTGCCATCAGCATATATCATATTGCAAAAAAAATGTTACAGGTGAGAGATTATTAAGTGCACAAGCATTAAGAACCAAATATCTCCCCCACCCCCACCCCAGCCAAGCAAATTTAACCATGCATGCATTTGTCAGGGAGAGATATTAAAGTGAATTACATTTTACTGTATTAAATCAAGAGAAATTGGTTAAATAAATCATTTTAATCAAAGAAACAAATGGAAAGAGAAATAGAATGATCCCTTGTAGACTGCTTTTGACATTTGTGGATTTGTTTTGTATTCCCTTTTGTTCAATAAGCTGAAGGATGACTGAGTTCATTTCACAGAAGATAGATTGTATTTTCCTCTCTGAGCATTGCAATGTCCATTGAATTCAACCAGAAAAAAATTACTGTGCTTTAAAAACTCATGATTTCTATATTATTAGAGACAAACTGCACACCTGGGACAAGGGGAAGGAAATGAATGCATTTGTGATGTACGATAGCACTGATTATCTGACAATAGTGGTTAATATTTAGGGGCACTTCGAAATAGAATGCACACTAAGAAGTAGAGACTGGGCACCAAACCAAAACCCTGAATCCAGTTTAAATACCCCAACTCAAAAACCCAGACCTGTACATGAATTTTGTGACAGACCACATCTACCAATACATTGAAACAATGACAGGGAGGGATGGGGGAAGAAATCAAAGCCAACAATAGCGGACTAAAAAAATAGCCAAACCTGGCCAGTTGGAAGTCCTATGCTAAGTGGATAAAATTCATCTCAGTGCAGCAAGCTAACAAAAGGCCTATGGACTACCTTGGTCCCACTTAAGTCATGTTCTCAGGGCAGAAGTGATGCAATGGCCTTTGTAATAGACCTCTGCAGAGGGGGTGAATTTTACCCGTGTGAGACAGACCCTGGGTTAGGAGTGACCATGTGACTCTTCACTCGAGCTGTAAGGCATCTTGGTGGGATTCATCCATAATGCCCTCAAGTTCCCTCTGGTGGAAGAGAATAATGCAGGTGGGACAGACCTGCTGTTTGTGTCAATCGGCATCACTCCAACTGAAGTCAATGTAGCTATGCAGATTTACACAAGCTGAGGAACTGGCTTGCTATTTTTGCCAGATCAAGTGGCAGAGTAAGAAGGTGAAAATAAACCTAAGCCTACCTGTTCTGAGCAGGGATTAGAGAGAAAGAGATACCATTGTTCTTACATATGGGAAGTCCTCACGTACTGCAGTGATAAGCACCGATGTAAGAAACTAGACAGCTGCAGCATAAAAAATCTGCAGTGTATGTTGCCTAAGACATTTTTTTACTGCAGAAGTAAGGAACACAAGCAAAACATTAACCCTTTAAGGGAGTTTAATCTAAAATAGAGTTAAAATTGTATCTCCAGCTTTTTAGGTTTTTGGGGCCAGATCCATAAAAGTATTTGGGTGCCTAAGCCCCAGACTTGGGAACCTAATTCACAGTTTGTGATCCACCAACTCTGCAGACACCTATACTCACTTAGCCCCTGTGTTTACTGGGTATAAGTTACCTAGGTATCTACGGTTCTGCCTCCAGGCATGCATGCAGCTGCCTCCCTCTAGGTGTCTGGAGCCTGCCTCTCCCCCCAGAGCAAGTCACAAACTGAGGAAAGACTGGCCTTCCTCTACCGGAGGTGCTCAGAGGCCACCCACTGGATCAGGTCCCATTCAAAATCTGGCTACAGGAGGAAGAAGCTGTGGTGCCCGCCAGCAGCCAGAGTACTCCCTGGGAATGTGGAAGACCCACGTTCAGTTCTCCCCTCTGCCAGGAGGAGGAGGAAGACTCCTGTTTAAATTTTACCTCTCATAACAGTGCCCTAGCCACTGAGCTAAGGGATAGTCTCACACAGGATCTCATCCATCTTTCCTAGTGAAGTTGTTCCACCGTGGATAAATAATGAAAGAGCGAATGGAGCAGAGAGACTGGACCCAGGGTCCCCTGCATCCCAGGCAACTGCTCTAACGACTGGACTAAATCGTAAGGTAGGGACCACTGCCACCTCTTCCAGCTCTTGTGTGTGGAATTGGCTAGCTTAGGCAGTTCCCCACCAAGCTGCTGGCTTCTGTGGATCTCGTTCTAAGGCATTTTTCTCTCTCCACTCGTATTGGGAGCCTACGCACCAAACTTGGGCTTTGTGGATCACAGTGGTGTTCCTGTGATTTTCTAGTGACCATGATGCTCAGCATTGCACTGCTTAAGTCCCCTTGTTGATCTAGGTCTTTCTTCCTCATAATTTATATTGCAGTCGCAGTTAGGGACACCAGTTAAGCATCAGGGGGCCATGGCATTCGCACAGTAGAGAGAGACAGTCAAACAAATATAGATCCCAATTTAGAAGAACTTGCAGTCTAAGACCTTGATCCTGCAATTTCCATGAAGCACAAGGATGGTCCATGTGGGGCTCAGTGCAGAATCCAGGGCTTAGTTTGTGACAAGATGCATGAGCGAGATAAGATGTTAGAGTGGGCGGAGACAAGGAACTTTTAGATGATAATTCAAGAGCCTCTGTCGGCCTTTCAAATAAAATCCAGAACAAAGCTGTCCCTCCTTAGAAACCTTGATTGCTAATAATTTCCTGCAACCAAATGGGAAGCTCAACATACACATTTCCATCAGTTTTGCTCACAAGCCCTTGTTTATTATCTCAAAGGCAGCGAGTGCAAATTATGTATGATGGAAAGTGACTTCAAGCTGGGATGTGTTGCTGCAGGCCACAAGCCCACGCATGCAATACTTCACTTAGGAATTTGCAAATTGGCTTCAATATTTAGCGTCAAAGTGGGTTGTCAAAGGTTTAACAGACTTATTGCCAAAAAAACTACTCTGGGAGATTGTTTTTTTGATTGAGTCTGTCTTCTGTAAAGTCTCATTTGAATGCTGTTAACACACATCACAGACACTGATGACACTGAATTATTTAGTGCTGCACACCTATCTTACTTAGATGAAATCTTGCAGATCAAAATAAAATGTTTACTTCGGACGGATGTAGTTGCAATTTACACAATGCATGATGATGAGAAGGACACAGTGAAATATTATGGGAATCATCTAATAGGAAATTAGTTTAAATTCTTTTCAACAGCTCTTATTCTGTCTCATTCATAATGTTGAAGACACAAAATACACCTGATTCCCAGCCTCTTCTGTCCTCTGATAACATTGTCTGGCTGCTGACTCTCAGACTTTCAATTCATAGATCGTTGTTCTCCTCATATTGTTCCTGCTCACCGCCTCCTATGTTTTGTTATTGCTGAAGGAGTGAATACCAAGAGGTGATATGGTTATCTATGCAATACAACAAATGACAGGCCTCGCTTTTCTCTGCTAGGGAAGGGAACCAGATAACTCAGGATGTATAATGGGATTCGAAAATTTTTTGACACTGGTTTGCATCCCTTCCTGTTTGATACCAACCAGAAATGGCTACAATCCTATAAATACTTGATGTATAGGATTTGCTGAGTTCAGTTCATTTCCACATGCAGTTAAGCTGGAGCTAATGAGTGAAGTTGCTTGTGTTAAAAGCAATACATGGGGACCTTCAATTCCGTTGCTCAGCCAGGTACAAAGCAGGACAGCAATGCCCAGGGAAGAAGAACTGGAATTGAGCCATTGCCCCAACAACTTCTCTATACGATGCAGTTCATCTCTAGGAAGTATAATATAGATAAGAATAAATGGGGAGGAGGGGAAATTGATTTGAATGGAACCAGCTGGACTAAGACCCGATGGGGGAAAGCTACGTCCAAATGAAAGAGCAACAAATTGCAATGGAGATGATGTAGAATCATCACCATCAGGGGACTACTCACTCTGACCTAAGTAAGGGCCAGTTTTTCAAAAATGCTCAGCACCTAACATGCTGAGCTGTTTGGAAGAGAGGCCACTTCTGTTAGGTGCTTAAATGGGAGCCGAGCTCTTCTGAGAATTCTGGCCTCAGAGTATGGCTGCATTTCATGCATGCACAACTCATTAAATGCACGGATTCATTTAAAACATCCCTCTTCACTGTCTAATGTTGCTGAAGACCATCCATGAATGGTGTTTAGTGAGGAGGTATTGTTGCAGCAGACTAAGTAAAGCTGTCTCTTGCAAGTACCAAGTATTCTATTATTTGTATAGCCCATGCCACCAAATAGTTTCCATGTAACAATGTCCATCAAAATCTGTTTTGCCACAGGGTGTAACATACATCACAGTGTGCGAGGTCTTCTCACAGATCACTAGCTATTACTTGGAGTCACAAATCACAATAACTTTTCTGTTGAAACTGTAAGAGAGAAACTAGAAATGCTTCTAAACTCAATGAGCCATTAAATAGTTGACAGTATTCTTTATAGGAGCTTAGAATAGTTAATTAATCCCAAAATACAGATGGCGAACGTGAATACTTACCACCGTCGACTTCCATCAGGATGCCAAGGGCTCAATCTGCAGCTAGCATAAGCTGACATAGTAAATTGATCTATATCAATTTTACATCAGCTGAAGACCTGTTTCCCCCTCCTCATCCCAAGCGTGAGCTAGTGTTTAGAACAAGGGAGGGGGTACTATTAGTTAGAACTTCCGGATTCTACTCCTGACTCTGCCATTAATTTGGGAGCTGGCGCTTATACACTTACAGATGGGTAAATTGATCCAATGCAACAAAACTTACGTGCCCCACAGATTTTTATAAAGCCTCAGCTAAATAATGATTGCAAGGCACTTAGATATCCTTGGCTAAAACACAACAACAGTAGGAAGTGCTATTATTAATAAAGCCCATAGAAGACAATTATGTGACAATAGGCCACATTTGGCTAGGACTGCTATCCCAGGGTACTCCCTGAGTTTAATAGGGGTCCAGGGGCAGTATTTGTCCAAAGGAGTGATTTTAAAAGCTTATCGGATTTGCTGACTTTGTTTTAAGCATTATGCAGTTGATCCTGTCCCATATAAGT
This sequence comes from Gopherus flavomarginatus, assembly GCF_025201925.1. Taxonomy (NCBI): domain Eukaryota; kingdom Metazoa; phylum Chordata; order Testudines; family Testudinidae; genus Gopherus; species Gopherus flavomarginatus. The sequence continues at coordinate 159,129,085 of NC_066618.1, read as the reverse complement.
CCATGGGAACAGGCTCAAACCCAGCTAAGCTCTTCAGAGAAGGTGATCATGAGAAAGTGCACTCCAGCTCCGAGCAAATGCAAATAGCAAAACCTGAACTAGGGGATTTTAAAGAGCTCTGCAGCTGCACATAACCAGTCAGCCAGCACTTGAGCAGTCAGTCACTTGGATGGTCCCTCCAACCAAGTTAAGAGATCTGTGTATTAAAACTGACCTTTTAAAATGGTTTCCTCGGATAGAGGGGAGCCAAGGGAAAGGATGATGAATACAAGGACTAGGGTTGGCATGTGCTTGGCAGAATGTCACTAAATATTAGAGAGTGGTCAGGGGGGAGAAAGGAAATATAGGTTTGTAAAAAGTGTTTGAATCGTTTCATTCTGAATCTAAACAATGTTTCCCTCCCAATTCAATATTTGGTTATTTTCAATGAAAAAATATTATTTTTAAATGGGCTTTTTTGTGAGAGTTTCTGATTTTATAACAAAGTGGGTTGGGTGTGGGAAGAGGGAATGGGGGAGGAAGAGTTCTGAAGAAAGATTTTTAACCGGCTCCGCTAGATACATATTTTCTCCTCCTTCCATCTGAGGGGCAGGTTTCAAAGTAAATTCTTGCTTGGCAAGATCTGCAGTGAAACCAAAGACTGCACTAGGGGCCACTGCAGAAAGGAAATTTAGTCTCAATATCCATCCAGATAAGAGTTTGTTTCTTGGAGGATAACAGTGCCACTACCATGGAAGAAATTGCTTTATTCACAGAGTTCACCAGCAACAGCCATTTCTTAAAGACTATGCCATCATCATCTCAACCGGAAGGGCACATTTTTGAAGGTGTTGATTAATGCTTGGTGCACTCCATGACTAGAACTGTTCTCCAGAGGTTCAAATTCAGGTAGACAAACTCCTCTAATTCATATTGTCACTCTTTAGGTTCAAAGATAATGCAACTGTTGATGTGCTAAAGACAGGAAGAACCAACAGCAGCGGATCTCAACCTTTCTCATAATCAAGACTATGCCGAACACAAAACTAGGACCCAGTCGGAAACTTCCTCCCCATATAGCAGTACAGGAAGGTGCAAGGTTGTTGTAACTCCTAGTTTGAGAGCATAAGACCCGTTTTATTAGGCAGCCAAGTCCATTTCCCTGCACACATGCAAACAGGTTCCTACAGTCTCTTGCTGGAGCTAAGCCTAAAGAACTCATTGCTAGATGAAATGGGAACAGTACCAGCCCTTGACACTTTCAGAACTAAATGTGAAACTGGTCTCTTGACTTAGATTTCCCTGGATGATCCTCTCACACACATCAGCCTCCTCACATTTATAAACATATCAAATCAATCCCTTTACGTTAATTTTGTGAAATTAACTTGAAAAGAGACACAGGATTTATGCTTTCTTCTTTTGGAAGGAAGTCACATACCACAGTGATAGGCACCCATGAAGAACCCACATAGTCAATTTGCACTTTTTTGTACAGTCCTGTTTTAAATGTCTCAGACAGCAGGACTTCTATCCCTCCCTGTGGGACACTATTCTACAGCACAACAGATCTCACTGTCCGAGAAAATAAACCAAAACAAACACATCACACACCTTTTCTGACTCTCATCTTAAAGTGACATTCTTAATGTTCGTCCCATTGCCCCAAATTGAATCCCACTTCACTCCTGTAAACACTCCCTCTGCCTTCTTGATATTTACCACCTGTTGAACATGTACAGGAATTTTCTGACATTCCCGATTCCTAGTTTTCCAAGCTACAATTATTAAGCTCATTTCATTTGCCCTCCTTAGTACTCTTGCTCTTCCCCTTCCTGATCACACCCACTTTCAGGCTAAACCTGTAGCTCCAGACTAAATGAAGGTTGCATGTAGACTGACACACCTAGGCCTTCTCCACTACTGAGAAACTGCAGCCTGGCTTGTTCCACAGGTAGTGAATCGAGCCTGTTAAGCTGAACACCAACCAGAGATCTACCACAGTTTATACAGCTCTTTTCTTCTTAATGCACAAGGCAGAAAAAAGGTTCTCAGAAGCATGACTTTAAAGACAAGATGAAGATTCACAACCCATATGTCCATTTACAAATCCATGACTTATAAAATGTGCAGGATGTGAAAGTTTTCAGCATTGGCAGCACACTTACGGAATTTGTGATGCACTCAGCAGAGCTGGGGAAATCCAGTCTCCAGGGAGCAGAACGTGGCCGTGTAAACTTAACAAGCAAATGCATTCACTTCCCATTCATCACTGGGGTCGCTACCTCCAGTTCGTAGTGCTCCTCATGCTCAGTTCGCATCTGATAGCTTTAGAGGATTTTGCACCCCTTTTCCCAACTGCAAGAGCTGACTCTTGCATGGGTTCCTGAAAACAAGAAGGGTTTTACTTTATTTTTTTTGTTTTTATTTTTTTTTAAATCCTTACTTCCAAGTTGTCACTGGTCAAAGTGGAGATGAAAAGCAGTTGTTGCAAGGAGAGAGCAGCTATTTTTTCACCCTTCTAATTGCTTCAGACACCTGTGGCAAAGAGACACTTACTCCTCTAGTAGGCCAGAAACTGAGAAGGTGAAGGCTGTGAGCATGATTCTCCTCTCACTTACATCTGGGTAAGTCATGTATGAACCCACAAAGTGTATAGTGGGTTATACCAGTTTAAACCCAAGAGAATAGAATATTTTTATAGTTTTTAAGCCTAGAAGGGACCATCAGATCTAGTCTGACCTTCTGTATAGCATGGGCCATGGAATTTCATCTTGTTACTGCTGTATTGAGCTGCACATTTGACTAAAAGCACATCTCCCGGAAAGGCATCCTGATTTGAAAATGGACTTCAGCATGATATTCCTGCTGCCGGGTAGTTTGGAGCAAATTCTTTATGCCGAAGTGTTCACGCAAGACTTTGGATTTTAGGTGCCTTTTCTGTGTGCGTGCCCACCTTAAAAGCCTAATTTTCAGATATGCTGAGCACCGAAGAAAAAAAAAAATTCAAGTCAATGGGAGCTTTGAGTGTTCAGCACCCATGAAAGTCTGGACTACAAGGTCTCTTAAGTCAAGCCCATGAAGTCAGAGCATACTTCAGAAAGCATGGCTGCCAGTATTTCTGTTTGCAAAGTGAGAACAAAAAAGCTGTCCTACTCCACGAGAGTAAGGCATTTAAAAAAAAAATCCATTCATTCACTGTCTAGGTCGAAGTCAGATACATTTATAATCTATGGAATTACAGAGTTGGTGGCTGCAGGACCTAGTGTGGATCCTCTTTCACTGGGGCAAGAAACTTTGCTTCCAGTGTTCTTGTCACAGGGCCCTCACTTCTTGAGCTTCTTAAAGAGACAGGAACTGTTCACTGCCCTGCTGCCATTTTACTAAGCTACATCTGCAGGAACCATTCAAGGCTTTTACAAAGTCTTGTGGTCTGACAGACCATAAGGAATTGTGCCCAATGGCATCAACCCACAGATAAAATAGCTAAAGATTTCAACCAGCTCTAGTAATCACCTATAATCATTATTTTACGTTTATTAGTAAATATCTACTTTGTTGGGCTGTAGAAATGATTAATGATGCAGAGTGCAGGGAAGACAAAGCACTGTATTAATTGCTAGATATCATAAATTGTGTATATAAAATATGCAGTATGTGCACGACCTACCTCTCTATCTAGTCTCTTATCTCATTCCCTTTCTCCCTCCACTTCAGTATGGTATCCCTTTCCCACGCTGATTATCCAAGTCATCCCCTTCCTTTTTTAAAGTCCCACCTAAAAGGTAAACTTCCACAGTCCCTCCTTTTCCTCAAAACAAATATTGTAGCAAAGTTATTCCTTTCTCTGGGGTCCCTGGCTTCTCAGTTTCTTTTAGAAAGTCTTGATCCTGCAAACACTTATGCCATGTGTACAACTTTATTCAATGGGACCACTCATGTGCTTAAATTATGATGATGCTTCAGTGTTTGCATAATTGGGGGCCTTAGACTATAAACTTTGTTGCAAGGACTGTCTTCATTCTGCTTCTTGGGTGCATTGTGGATACCTTGCAAAGACAATAATTCTAGCCCCAGTCCTGCAAACACCTACGTATATGAGTAACTTCAGATATGAGTAAATCTATGCATTCAAGCAGTTGGATCTGAGTTCTCTACATGCATAGACACATTAACTCCTCTTACACATATGTGCACACACGCACATAGGCTCCAAGCTTCCAAACGTTTATACATGAGTAACTTTACTTGTGTGCGTACTTACAAGTTACTCAGGAGATTAGAGGTTTCAGAGTAGTAGCTGTGTTAGTCTGTATCAGCAAAAAGAACGAGGAGTCCTTGTGGCACCTTAGAGACTAACCAACTTATTTAAGCATAAGCTTTTGTGGGCTAAAACCCACTTCATTTAAATAAGTTGGTTAGTTTCTAAGGTGCCACAAAAACTCCTCGTTCTTTCAGGAGGCTAGCGTATCTCACTCAAGATGGATTATGAGATGAAACTGCTACTGGAGATTCTGGGCCAACCTGAAATGTACTGCACACTTGGTGGTGGAGCTCTGAAAGGTGACCAGGATCGACTTAAAAAAAGAAGGGCTTATGTTTAGTTGCATGCACAATAGTTTTTCAAAAAGAAAACAGGTGCTTGAACAGAGTCAATTTCAGGCCCCCTACTACAGTTTCACTCCCTTCTCTGCTATGGAGGTCTATGTAGAGCCAACTGCTGGGATGTGCTTGCAGAAATACATTTGCTAGAATAAACAGCCTAAGGCAAATGGCTGCATCCAAAGACCTTGTGTGGATTATGCACCATTCCTTGGAGGATTTGATCTTCCTCACAAATTTAGAGACGTGAACTTGGGGGACAAGATCGTGTTTCCATCTGTTTCATGGGAAACTCTAGCCTTTGGCCTGAAGCCACTCATTTGAAATATATTAATCGACTCAGGCCATTTTATGTGACTGGGTCAGAACAATAGAAAGAGAAGAAATTAGAACAAAAAAAGATTTAAGGAAAAAGGGTCAAATAATATTTTCAGGAATATTGTTGTGGGCCCTGAATTTTGAGAAACAGAATTTGGGCATCAGCTAATATTAGAAAAGTGGAACACAATTCTGCCCTGGCCCTGATTCAGGAAGTTTATCTTTAAGCACACCAGTTTCCATGACTTCAGATGGAACTATTCACATGCTTAAAATTAAGCATATATGTAAGTACTTTAACCAGGGCCTCGGTAATATTAATATAAATCCAGTATAACACTGTAGCCCAATGGGTTTGCTTACCTCTATTCTATTCTCTGCCTTATATTCTGCTTTATGATATTCAGCAGTAATCGAAGGAACTTACAGGTTTGTAGCCTGTAAAACACGGGCTTCAGCAGTTAGCAAGCATGAAGCTTGAGGCCTACCAACTTTGGCATCGATAAACTTAGGTAACTCATAGGTTTTGGGGAACTGGAAGCAGAGCGTAGGGGGGAATTTTGTCCATAATGACATCAGCCAACCACTGAACATGAACCGACATCAGCTTCTGGAAGGTTTCGGATGGAACGTCCGACCACAAAAGTGCCATGACAACAGGGCCGGCGCTACCATTTAGGCGACCTAGGCAATGGCCTAGGGTGCCAGAATTTTGGGGGGGGGGCAGTATTTTGCCGGGGGGGGGTGTGGCACACGGGTCTGGTGGACCTACCGCAGTCATGCCGGCGGACAGTCCGCTGCTGGAAAGGCTCTGGTGGAGCTGCCGCAGTCATTTCAGCGGACGGTGTGCTGGTCTAAAGGCTTCAGCGGACCTACCGCAGTCATGCCTGCAGCAGGTCCACCGGAGCCTTTAGACCAGCGGACCGCCTGCCGGCATCACTGTGGCAGCTCCACTGGAGCCTTTCCAGCAGCGGACCGTCCTCCGGCATGACTGCGGTAGGCCCACTGGACCCGCGGGGGGCGGCAAAATGGCCGTCTGCCTAGGGCGTCAGAAACCCTGGCGCCGCTCCTGCATGGTAATGAATTGATGTATAGGATAATGGAGTGAAATCAAATACACTAAGCTATAGAAGAAAGGCACCTTAACATTGGTAAGGAGAGGAAATATAAATAAGGAAGAGAGGAGAAATCACTATTGAATATGCATTAGACATGGTAACGTCAGCGTAACGTATTATAAAAGTTGTATCCCTGCCTGGGGGCAGTAGCAGAGAGAGCCCTTAGGAGGGGCCAGAAAGACGGCCACTTGTGAGGATGAGGAAGGTGACAGTGATGAGGAAGAAAATAGCTAATATTTCAGGTTGTTCAGCAAGGGATGGTGCGAGTATGGTGTGACATTATGCCTCATATTCTTCATAGAAATATTGCTATATGAATATGGTATAACTAAGATGTGTTTTACACAAGATGGGTCATGTAAGGTATCATTGGAAAGGTTATGATTTACTGAACGTGATTATCCAATTTGTATGCATGTATATTTCCATACCTGAAGTTAGAAATATTGACTATGTAATAATTACAACTGTGTTTTCACCTGGGAATGCCCATCAGACAGTATGCAAACAGCCTGGATGGGCAATTAGGAAGGACAATAGGACTTTGAAGATACTAACCTCCCTCCTTCCTGAGAATTTTCCCGGGATGCTGCTTTAACACTGCAGGGTCATGTGATGATGTCACCTAGTACAGGATACCATCTTAAAATGCTGATATTTTCCCACAGGATGGGAAACAAAGGATTCCTGCCATATAGAAATCCTATTTAAGGCTGGGGAGTGAGTTAATCTAGACTTTTCTCCACTGCCTCCCTGCCCAAGAAGAAAGACTGCTGAAAACACCTGAAGAAATAAAGGAACGAAGCTGGGGGAGGCAGGGGCTGAGCCCAGGCAAGAAAGATCAGCCCGGAAAAGGAATCCCTGGAGATTTAAGCTGCAAGCAATGCAGTTTACCTTAAAGAAACTCTGCAACCTGCTTGAAACAACATTTAGGGTGAAAAATTATTATTTGTAGCCAGCATTACTTAGTGTATGAAGCTTTGTTTGCGTGTTTTGTTTTATTTGTTCAGTAATCTGCTGTGATCTGTTTGCTATCCCTTATTGTCACTTAAAATTGACTGTTTGTAGTTAATACATTTGTTTTTTGTTTACTCCAAAACCTAGTTTGTGCAATTCATAACTGAGGAGAGAAGCTGTGCATATTTTCCTCCACATTGAGGGAGGGAGTGAATTTCAAGAGCTTACGCTGTATAAATCTTTGTACAGAGCAAGACAAGATAATTTTGGGTTTACACTCCAGAGGGGTTGTGCACCAAAATGCTGAGCAATTCCTGGAGCTGAGTCCTCCCCCACAGAGTTGACTGCAGACTCTGTGTGATCCTACAACTAGGTATGTCCCTACCTGTGTGTGTGCTGGAAGGGGGCTTGAGAGCCTGTCACAGCAGCACAGAGTGAGGGAAACCCAGGCTGGTGACACAGGTGGGCTCAGTGGGACCCCAGCACATCAGGTGGCACCCTGGAAGGGGAGTCCAACCCATCACATATGGATGTTCAGAGATAATACAGGAAGTACATCTATCTACCTTACTGAGTTAGAGTGTGTGTGACTTTGCTCAATGTATTAATACATTATTTATTCGTAAATATAAAAGAGTTCCTATAGTTGAGTGTTGCACCTGTGCACTCCGGGGTTCCCAATGATATACTAATTTTAATAATACTGGCATGGCTCTAGGGACAAGAACCTATCAACCCTTAAAGTGATAACTTGGAATTTTTATTCAAAATCTTTAGATCAGGCTACAAACACCACTGATGTCAGTGGTGTTGTATTTATTCCAGCGTAAGCAAGAACAGACTTTGATCTTAGATCTTATAATTTCAGATAGTTAAGTGATCTTTTACCAGTACTAAAATAATAGTTACAAAACCAAGCTGAAAGAAGGAATAGATTTACTGTCTTCATGTAATTATTTCAAATCTCAATGGTTTCCAGAGAGAAGAGTCTTAATGCTGAAGTCAGTGGAAACATTGAAAGGGTTCTGTGAAACCCACGTGAATCAAAAATGGGCAGTTCTGTCTTTTGGAAGAACCATCTTAAAGGCTTGGTGATTAGAGTATGGGAGTGGGAAGTATAACTGAGTTCTCTTTCCTACTATCACTATAGGCAAGTTGCTTCACCTCCATGCCTCAGTTTACCCAAAGCCTGTTTGTTTGCCACCTGGCATCTTGAGTAGCCATTTACAGAGTTAGTGCAAAGTAGGTGTAAGCAGGGGCGGCTTTAGGGATTTTGCCGCCTCAAGCACGGCAGGCAGGCTGCCCTCGGCTGTTTGCCTGCAGAGGGTCCACTGGTCCCATGGCTTCGGCGGACCTCCCGCAGGCAAACAGCCGAGGGCAGCCTGCCTGCCACCCTTGCGGCACCAGCAGAGCGTCCCCTGCGGCTTGCCGCGTTTGGCATGCTGGGGCCTGAAGCCGCCCCTGGGTGTAAGACACTATCTCACTGTGGAATTTTATACTCCCCTTGCATGGGTTGAAGGCTGTGGAAAGCAGGCCTTCTCCACCTGTAAAAGGGAGTTAAAATTTCCCTAGGACCTACCTTTTCTCAAGTGCTCTGAGACCCAGATTCTCAGCTGCTGCAATCTGGTGCAGCTCTCTTAACGTCAGTGGAGCTGTGCCAGTTTAAAGCAGCTGAGGATCTAGCCCAGTGGACCACACGTGCTATATTCTAGTTTAGACTGGTACAAGCAGCAGCGGCTCCAGCACTCCAAGCGCGTGCCTGGGGCAGCAATCTATGAGGGGCGCCCTGCTGGTCCCTATGAGGGCGGCAGTCAGGCAGCCTTTGGCGGCTTGCCTGCAGGAGGTCCACCAGTCCTGCAGCTTCGGTGGCAATTCGGCGGCAGGTATGCCGAAGCTGTGGGACCAGCGGACCTCCCGCAGGCATGCTGCCGAATCCGCGGGACCGGGGACCTCCTGCACGCATCCCGCCGAAGGCAGCCTGCCTGCCGTGCATGGGGCGGCAAAAAAGCTAGAGCCGCCCCTGGGTACAAGAGGTACCCTAGGTACAAAATCAACCCCTGCAAGTGCCAGATACTACGGTTACTGTATTCTCCATGTGTACCAAGTTTTCGGACTCTCTGCTGAGGCTGTCAAAGGGGCGAGTTGGACACCTGACTGGATTTTCTCTTCCTGCAGACATATCCTCATCCCAGTCGCAGTGACAGCAGATAACATTTGTTAAACAGTGCAAGAAGAACTTAAAGTCATGGCACCTGTAGAAACTACCTGAGCCAAAATAAAAACCTTTGTAGCGATGCTGAGAGAGGCAGTGCCAGTCAGCTATTATTGCCTTGACATAAATTCAATTAAAATCTTGAGTTGTAGAGTGGTAACTTCCCACTGAACAACAGCAACACAAAAAGGTGTCTCAACAAGCCAGAGGCTAACTTCAAATTCCTTTGTACTCAAGAGAACAGAATGCAAATACTGCTCCAGTGATCAGGTCACAGCAGTGGCAAGTTCTGAGCATCTTAGAGAGACAAGGTGACTCTTCAGAACAGATGCCTCTGGAGAACGCAAGCAGAGGGAGGAAATCAGAATGATATTATGCAGCCGAGTGTGGGGAAAGTAACAAACGCAGACCTGCAGAATTAGAATGTCCACTCTGAACCTTCTATTATGGAAGATATTTTCCAAACAGCTCCATTCCCTTTCTGGAACCGAAAAGAAATGGTGAAGATTTCAGAGTGTGCGTGACTTTGTAATTCCAGTGATCAGAACTGTCCCTTCTGGCCTTAAAATCAATTAATCTGTGAATGAACAAGCCATAAAATTGCACAAAGTGATGCCTGAATCAAGCCCACAACTCCTAGGTGGAGCTAAAACATGTCTTTTAGAAAGAGATCAGCTCTTGATTTAAAAGATTTCAAGGAACAGAGAATCTACCTCATCCCTGGGTACACTGTTCCCATGTTTAATCACCCACATGGTTCAAAATCTGAACTAATACATTTCCTAATTGGAACTTGTTTAACTTGAGCTTCCAACCATTGGATCTTGTTATGGCTGTGTCAGATCAATTAAAAAACCTTCAGCTATTGGTGACGTAGGTGTAGCCATGTAGGTGTTTATAGACAGCATTCAAGTCACCTTTTAAGGGACATTCTTCAAATAAAGAGATGAGGGACTTGATCTTAACACTAACCTAAGCCTTTTAGGGTAGATTTTCAAAGGCACAAAGAGCAATTAAGGTACCCATCTCCCACTGAAAGTCAATGGATTCTAAGGCCCAGATACTCAAAAGTATTTAGGCACTTAACTCGCATAGATTGCAATGGCAGTTAGGCACCTAAATACCTTTGAGGATCTGAGTCCCTATTCCGCCAATGTCCACAACAGCATAATGGAATGTAAAATTATCATTTACACATGGAGTCTCAGACAGGTGATGGGGTGCCCAGCCTTCAGCACTACAGCAGTCAGTGAAATGGAGAGGCCTAAAAGAAAGCGATCTTTTTCTTTAAATGCCAGACTGCTTCCTTGCTCTCCAGCTGATGGCTGCTTTTGAAATCCTGTGCTGATCTTTTCCCTCTCTGTCTCCGGTAAATTGAACTGCCAGACACCACAAGCAGCACAAGGGTTTCCAAATGGATCAGGAGGGAAAGTGACAAAGATCCAGGAACAGCGGTGAAATATCAGGACTTCTTAGCCCCTCAGTGATGTCAGGACAGAGAGTCTATTACTGGATATTTGGTCCGGTTATTCATCCAGCAGTGAATACAGCTGATGTTGAGAGAACAGAGAATGGAGGTTACAAAAAAAGCAGCCACCCTTCAGCACCAACTGTTCCTAACTGACAGTCAATAACAAAATTTGCAGAGGAGAAAGACACCACATTGGAGAATTTAAAAATAGACTCTGAAATTATTTATCCTGAGAGCACAGAGGAAAACAAACCCTGATTGTGGGAAAAAGATTGCAATGGAAAGAACTCTGCTGTGTATAAGCCATGCCCAATGTGTTATGGGCCAGATATTTGCTTGCGTGCACAAGGGCAAACCAAGGAGAAACCAGTGAGAACCAAGGGCCACATTTATGGAAGTATTTAGGCACATGGAGAAGCAGATAGGCACCTAGTGGGACTTACAAAAGCATCTGCGTTAGACAACTAAATCCCATGGAAGTCAATGATAGTTAGGCTCCTAGTGACATTTGCAGAAGTGCCTATGCACCTATTGGCATCTTCAGGCACCTAAATACCTTTGTAAATCTGGCCCCAAAGTGGAGAAGGTAGGCACAGAAGGTGATACTGGGCTCTATATGCTCAGACCTAATGCCTACCCTACTGGTGATATACACAGGCGAATAGCTTTGTATTATTATTGCACTTGCCAGCACACAGTGAGACATCCCTGTTCCCAAAGAGCATAACATTTACATTGATAAGAAAAACAAAGGGGAAAATGGAAGCTCGAGAAGGGAAGTGATTTTCCCAAGGTCATGTAGCAGACCAGTGGCAGAGTTGGGAATCAAAACCCAGGTCCCCTAACGCCCAGTCCAGTGCCCTGGTGAGTAGGCAAAGTTGCCTCCTTTGGATGGCTGGGAATTAAACCTTTTGCACCAGCATTAGCAGCCAAGCCAAATCTCGTCAAACCAGAGCAGAAGGAGGGTAAAAGACTAGCAGCATCCTCTCTCTCATTTGCTAAATCACTGCAACAACACGTTTATTCAAGACAAAGGGTTTTTGTGGGTGCAATATTACATTAGTGAAGTAGCTTAAGCTACCTGACTCAGCAGTTTTCAGAGTGTGGGCCTTTGAGATATGCAATCCAGAACTAAATTTACCCAAATTCGGGAGGGATGGCGTCTGTTTGTCCAGTTCTGGACTCATTCATTAAAATTTGATGATTCTGAATTTAGACTTTTAATTTAGACATCTTTTTATACATACACACATACACACGTGTGCATGCACATATGCTCAAACTATTGGAAGAAAGGAAGATCCAGCTGTTAGGGAATTAGCCATAAACTTCAAAGACTCAGGTTCAATTCGTGGCTCTGGCACAGATTCCCACTATGATCTTGGACAAGTCAGGTCCAGATCCACAGGAAGACTTAGGTGCCATTGAAGTCCTCAAAACTCCTGCTCAGCTGCCAATTAACCTTAGAGGTGCTTAAATTTCCACCATTACTGTCCCCAAGGTGCCTTATTTTCTGCTTCTGGGCACATGCACTTCCGGCTTAGTCCTGATGGCTGGTACCTGTCTCACACCTCAGCTAAATCCTCAAACTAGACATTCCCCACCTCTCTCTCCTGTGAGGCCTCATCAGAAGGGGTGCTCTGAGCACCACCTCACAAAATCGGAAGGAGGGAGTAGCCTCACTTGTAGCCATTTGCCCAGAGGTTAGGACACTCATCTGGGATGTGGGCTAACCTGCTTCAAGTCCCCCTTTCTTCCTGATGCCGAAAAAGGATTTGAATTTGGGTTGTCCTCTGAATTCAAGTGAGTGTCCTAACCACTAGGACAGAGTCATTCTCTCTTCTTCTGGCCCCGTGCATAGTTAATTATGTAGATACAACGGAACAGCTTTAAGGGGAGAAACTGAGGCACCTTCCCCAGAACATGCCCTAGTCCAGTGGTTAGGGCTGTAATCATTTAAAGTTTTCCACTGCAGTGTATTTACATGCTGCTTATTTGTATTTATGGTTAGCATCCCGTAGCAGCTTATTATTTACATCTCTTTGCTCCTTTTAAGCTGCCCATCATCATGGATAAGTAGAATGCTTTAGGGCTGTAAGGAGGCCTATTGTTTGGAAGTAACTATGCATGAACTTTTCCAAATTGGTTCCACTCATCTAGGGTGACCAGATGTCCCATTTTTATAGGCACAGCCCGTTTTTGGGGTCTTTTTCTTATATAGAAGCTTATTACCCCTCCCCCACCCCGTCCCATTTTTTCACAGGTGCTGTCTTGGCACCCTCCACTCATCTCTAGGTAAAAAGCAGGCATCTTAACATCTGCATCCCTCCACTGCAGCCTCCTATACTTCAGATACAGAGAAAGACATTTTCCAGGTTTTTCTGAATATTGTATTTGGCATCAAGGCCTAAGGTAAGTTAGCAGAGTTAAAGCTCCCACTTCAGATGAGAAACACTTCTAACTAGCCAGCAGAGATCGAATGCCTCCAGCCTTATTTGGTCTAATCTCCACAGTTGTCTGTTTCTCATGGAAAATTTGTGCTTGATTTCATGGTAGCTGCTTGCAAAAAGTCACCAAGTTTCATGATTATTTCATGGGTTGGGGGGAAAAATGTGGTCAACAGTGATTTAATTAGGATTCCATAATAAAGTAGCTATCTTCAAATGGTTGCTTGTGTATTTGAATTGAAAGGGCTTTAAACCTGCTGAGTGTGTTTAAAGCTGGTGGAAAGGGTAAAGGCTGAGAGCCCTACAGCCCAAAGTAGTGACTCCCTCTTTCCCCCAGAATGGGCATACTGCTGTGTTGATGGGCTTGATCCTGCTCCCATTCAAGTCAGTGAAAGCTGTCTCATTAGCTTTAATGGCACAGGATCAAGATTTATATGCCTAAGCCCTGAAATGGTCTTTAAAGACCACTTTGAGTATAGGAACAGCCACTATAAGAAATGTGTCCCTGTGTTCACGCCAGCTCGAGTCCTGGGGGATAGCACAGCAGACTGGGCCTCAGGAGACTGGGGTTCTATTCCTGGATTTGCTACTGGGCTGCTGGGTGACCTTTGGCAAATCATTTCCCCTCTCTGTGCCTCTGTTTCCCTATCTGTAAAATGGGGATAATGTTACTGACCTCCTTTGTAAATCAGTTTGAGCTCTACTGCTGAAAAGTGTTAGATAAGAGCTAGGAATTGTTGGTACTTTCATTATCCCCAATAAGGCTGCAAGACCCAGGCATTTTAACTCTTGGTCTCTGCCCCACTCCTCCCACCAACATATTTTCTGTATTGCACAGAAACTTCTGGAGGAGGGAAGACTTCAGCTTCCATTCAGTGGCCTCTCAGCTGGGATTGTCGGCATGGTGGGGACAATTGGTACCAAATCTATGGATGGTTTTTATGGGGTGCTTCCTCCCCCTGGTCTCTCTTTTACTGAATCAGACTGAGCCTAGCGGCTCCCTCCTAGGGTGACCAGATGTCCCGATTTTACAGGGACAGTCTCGATTTTTGGGTCTTGTTCTTATATAGGCTCCTATTATCCCCAACCCCCATCCTGATTTTTCACACTTGCTGTCTGGTCACCCTACTCCCTCTATAATAACCAATGACAATTAAGTGGCTTCTAGACTTAAGAAAGCCAAGGAAGCCATCACCTCAGAATACAAATTAGGGTCAGGGCTTGGTTTAGGGTCCAGAAGCTTGTGGTAGGCTCCCAGTTCTGGGCCCAAACCATTAGCCTTCTCATCTCTTTCAGTGTCTTATCTCCATTGAAAGATCCATTGCACTGACTTCTATCCCCATCTCATAAAGAACTTTTGAGAACATATTTTCACTAGACAGCATGCACCCACAAGGCAATTCCCTAAGAAAGTACCTACTCCCCATCCCAATATAAGGGCTTTATCCCCTCTGCCCTCCTGCATCTGCTGATTACTCACTGCTGTCAGCCCCTGGCAGAACTTGAAAAGTTTTGGTGATTTTTTGTGGAGAGAACAACATGGAAAAAACCATAACCAGTCCCTGAAGGAAAAAAAAAACAATCACAGTAGCATCCCTTTTCTAATTCCTCATGAGCTAGAATATCAAAGCCTCAGCTAACTCCATCTTCCTGTACCACCACTCCATAGGCTCCAGCCCCTAATTCAATATGAATTGAAATAAAAATAATTTCTGAAGAAGGTAACAAAGTCTCCACTTTCCAATCACCTTTGTCTCCTAGCAATTTTTATACTCTCCTGCTAGGTGCGGTGAGCCAGTGAAACCAGACTGATTATATCAGAATACTATGAATTGGATAACTCAAAACGCTCCTAGAGAGAGCGCTCATAGAACTCCATGTTTGGACAGAAACCGGAACAGATGGGAAAGCGCTACAAAGTGCTGTATTAACTGTGCTGTTCTCTGACAGGTGGCCAATGCCACATTCAGAGTACAGATCTAAAAATAAAACTCGGAAACACAAGATATTTCAAGGCTTATAATTTTTTATATATGTAACAGGGAGATAGATGGCCACTTGGTGACAGGCTTTTGCTAAGATTACTATCTGTTTCTTCTCTATATTTTAGGCATTTTAGTTTCGGAGGTGGTCTGGACAGATCAAGTATTTAAAAAAAGGCATAAATTTCAAAGCAGATTGGCTGCCATCAGTCCATTACTGCTGAAATACATTGCCTCATTATGTACATAATAATGAGAAAGGGAGTCAGATTAGAGCCATAACTGGAGTGTGGAAATGGGACCATAGACCTGGGGAACAGATTCATAAGGTTCTAGTTACTGGTTAATAGATGATATGATTTTGAGGTGCTGAAAACAAGCAATTCCATTGGGTTTGGAAAGATTCCTGAGTGCTCTGGACCTTTGAAAGTGAGCCAAATAGCTGCCAGCTAAGAGACCCATCTATCCCTAGTGGCTGGTTGGGTGAAAGACCTGTTTTAGTGGTTGCTCTAGAGGAAAGCACTTAAATACCGTGGTCCAAGGTTTTCAAAGCTGACAAAGTGACTTGGATATCTATTTCCTATTAAAATTAATGGGAGCTGAACACCTAAATTCCCCAGAGTGATTTGAAAGTCTCAGCCCATAAGAAGTGTTGAATAAGAACCAAGAAAGGATTAGATATAGATGGATGGATGCAAACAGGTTACAGAAAGATTTGATCTGAAATGGATTAATATAAACATGGTTCAAGAGTATGATGACTTGTATGGAGTTTCTGAAGGAACCACTTCACAAATGGTTTAACTGGGAATTACAGCAGCTTTCAAAACACAGCCATGGGCTGGTACTTCCATTATTAGGTTCTAGGCTGCACAGTCATGGGTGGTCATTATGGAAGCAAGCTTGCAGAATTTAAGGGGGTTGAAAACATGAATTACTCTAAAATTATTCTACAGAATTTAACAGAAAATCAGATGCTGTCTCTGTTTTTAGAATCATCCTACAGCAGGAATATAATTCTCTATTATATTCTAGAGAATGGTCCCAAAGCCCTGCACCTAAATTTTTAAGATAGACTGATGATTGTGATTGCCTTGGCTTTTCAACATCCAACCTGAGATACTCTGAAGGGACCTGATTTTGGGTGCCAAGCACCCCACCTCCTCGGATGATCAGGCCTCTTTCAGTGCCTCAAGTTGGACACCTGAAAGCGGAAATGCTCAAATTCACTAGAGTTACTTCTGAAAAAAAAATATAGGCCCTATACAATAGGTTTAAGTGACTATTAAATAGTATCAGGCTTTCCCATTAGGAGTGAGCCAAGGCATTGTGAGTGGAGAGGATCCCCTTCTAGAAACAGATTTCTCTGGCAATCTGCCAAAACATGGGGCTGGCAGAGGACCACTATCCAGCATGGATCCCATACTCATTACTATGGTATCCAAGCACCTGGCAGGTAATCCACTCACCTAAATAATTTTGTTTGGCCGGACTCTCAAGCTGAAGCATTTGTTCCTGTAGCATGGAGCAGGGATATTTTATTTGGTATGCATGTGGTTTTAACCCTAAAAACTTGGGCTGAAGGTGGTTTGGCATCAAGCTTATCCCAGTCTCCGAACAAAACAATCTGATCAGCAAGATAATGATTTACATGAAACTACAATAGGTACAGCGCAGGATTCTGGTATGTGCATGTAAGACCCCAATCCTGCAATGAGCCCCACATGTGCCTATTCCTATTCTTTGCAGAAATCAGATTATTTGTACATTTGATTCACGTAGTGATCATTCCCAGCCCAAACAAACAAAGTAAGCTCTGTTCTTCATTCTTGAAACTAAGAGACAAAGGCTAATTGTTTCGAATTACCTTTCAAATGTCCCAGATGAGATGAGATGGCAGGAGGTAGAGGTAAATCACGCCACTGCCTATTTGCAGCCTCGCAGTTTAAATAAGAAGAAATTCAGTGCTAATTAATATTTAGAAAATGCAAAAGTTGTCATCTTAAATCAAGCTGAAACACAATTACATTAAGTGCTTACTTCAGCAAAACACCATTGAAATGCTAAGTGTTAGTGAACTGCCTGCTTATTTATTCAACTAATTGACCATTGGTACTGACAGAATTCTATTACCAGAGAGTTAAGACGGTGCTGAATTCTAAGTTGTAGTAGGGTTGCACTCAGGGAACACTAGTTTGGGTTCAACTTATTTTCAACGGCAGAATTATGAAGGCAAATGTGTAATACAACTGACTTCAATGGAGTTACAGCAAAGATGAATTTGGCCTCATGCTTGTGAGAGTAGGGTGACTAGATGTCCCAATTTTATAGGGCCAGTCCCGATATTTGGGGCTTTTTCTTGTATAGGTGCCTATTACCCCCCACACTCGGTCCCTATTTTTCATACTTGTTATCTGGGCACCCTATGTGACAGACTATTGTGACTGGCATCCCCCAGGGTGCCACTTGCAACTGGGGTACCACTGAGACCACCTGACTCACCAGCTTGGGCTCCCTTTACACTGTATTGCTGTGACAGGCTCTCAAGCCCACATACATGTAGGGATCCACCCAGCTGGAGATTCACACAGATGCTGAGATAGCACTGTATGGGAAGACTAAGCTGGGGAATTGCCTAGTACTCAAGTGCATACCTCCCTCTAGAGGATAAACCCAAAATTGCACCATCTTGAAATTCGCCTCCTCTTTCAATGTGGAGAGGGATAGGCACAGCTTTCTGCCCCAAGTTATAATTCCACACACTGGGTTTTAGACAAAATAAAAACAAGTTTATTAATTACAAAAGATAGATTTTAAGTGATTATAAGGGATAGCAAACAGATCAAAGCAGATTACCCAGCAAATAAAACAAAAATACAATTTAAACTTCAAATATTGAAGAGATTGGTTTCTCACCCTAAATGTTGTTTTAGGCAGACTGCAGAGATTCCCGAAGGCCAGCTGCACTTGCCTGCAGTTTAAACCTTCAGATATTTCATTCACAGGCTAGACAACCTTCCAGCCTAGGCTCAGTCCTTCTCCCCTTGTTCAGTCTTTGTTTCTTAGATGTTTACAGCAGTCATCTTGGGCAGGGATTCAGTGAAGAACAAACCCTGATTATGTCACTCCCCTACCTTAAATAGCTTTTACATATGATGTGAATCCTGTGTCTTCCAGTGTGGTTCCCATCTCTGGTCAGTGGAAAAGTACTGGCATTAGCCACAGAGTCCAGTATCAGGTGATTTGATCACATGACTTTGTAGCCATAACTCTAAGGCTGTTTGCAGCATCCCCAGGAAGGCTTTCCTGTGAGAGACAAAGGCTAATTGTTTCCTATTGACCTATTGTTCTTCCTAATGGCCCTTTCCAGCCAAAAATCCGGACTGATTGCATTCTGTCTAGTCAGCGTTCCCCAGGTGTAAACACATTTGTAATAGACAATGCATACAAATATGATAATCATATTCAGTAAATCAAACTTTCCAATGCTATCTCACATGACCCATCTTGCATAAAACACATCCTAGTTATGACAATCACATTATAACAATCTCTCTCTGAAGAATATGAGGCATAATGCCACAACTATTACATCCCACTGTACTAAAACCTCATTTCCAGATGTTCCCAAACTAAAGACGTCACTTGAAAGGCGTCACTTGGTACATGGATTCATACATGAACCGGTAAGCAAATACT
This sequence comes from Gopherus flavomarginatus, assembly GCF_025201925.1. NCBI lineage: Eukaryota > Metazoa > Chordata > Testudines > Testudinidae > Gopherus > Gopherus flavomarginatus. Next base: position 159,110,300 of record NC_066618.1, on the reverse strand, counting down.
GATGCGAGTAGCCACATACATGCTATACATGCTTAGATTAAGCGAACACTCCTTAATTAGGTACCAGCATTCTGGAACATACAATACCAGTAATATATAAGCCATCAGCCTTTACTTTGTATGCAATGCTGGACTGGTACTATTGTCTAGCAGAATAAATACTTGGGAACAGCTGGCTTCTCCAGCTTCTGTGGCAGTAGCTTTAGTGTGATCACAGCAAAGTCTTCAGTTCAAAGTGCTGCATGCTTCTAGATAATTTGCTCATGCTGGAGATGCCAGACAGAAAAAACATAAAGAGATAACAGGCATGGGCAGCAGTTGACTATTTGACCAAAGTTATAAAAACCTAGTGCCCTTCAGCTTTTTGGAGGCAGAAGACAGTTTCTGTAGAGGCACCTTCAAAACCTGCGGCTCATTGGAAGGAGGCAGCTTCTCATTACAGTGAGTTTAATGATTAGTTACCAGAATGGCACATGATCAGCAAGCGGCCACATGTTTTTGACAGGTTTGCTCCAAACCCCCGCTCCTCCGACGGTATTATCAATTTGTAGGCATTAAAGGTTCTGAACTTCTGATGTTTGGAATACCGAGGAGCTCAAGTTATATTTTTTTCTTCTCTCATGGATATGGTCTGAGGCTCAGTCTATTTCTTTTCAGTATATCAGAATGAGAACATCAGCAATTTTTCAGCAATAATGTGCTGTGACACTTCTGTATTTTTAAATCTGATTTTTCTAAGCAAGTAGTTTTAACTGAAGTGTAACTTGGGGGTAATGCAAGACAAATCAGACTCCTGAAAGGGACAGAGTAGACTGGAAAGTTGAGAGCCACTGGTTTAAGGCACTAAAGTGGGATCATGCCCCAAATTTAAGAAGGCACGTAGTACATGTCTTTGGAAAGTCTTAAATCACAGAAAGAAGGGAAGAGTGGGAGAAAGCAGCTTCGTAGGGGAGGGGAATGAAGACTAGATTGCCATCTCCTTGGGGCAGGGATTGTACTACCTTCTCTGTTTTGAAAGCACATAGCACACAAAGGTCCCAACAGAAATAAATAATAACGGTAAGAAAGAGAAACTACCAGGCTATAGCTGATCTAAAAGGTCAGAGCCAGTATGTATGTTATGCATCCCCATGAAATATTGCCACTTACTATGGTGTCCAGCTCATGGCCTTAGCCTTGCTACATGTACACCTCTGATACAACAAACTGTCAATGGAGGATTCAAGAAATTACCTCCAACTGATGTAAGGTACTTACAATGGTCCTCATCACCAAAGTCCGAGCACCTCACAATATTTAAATTAATAGCACCATACAACAACCCTGCATGGTAGGGAAGTACTATAATCCCTGAGGAACTGAGGAACAGAGAGGCTGGCTTGGGGCTCCTCTACACAAACGCTTCATTTGCAGCAAACTGGCAGCTGAATTTATCCTGTACTCTTCTGCCATGTACTAAGTGTCTGTGTGGGGCCTCCTGCCATGCACTAAACATCCTCTAGCCTGCGTTGAGATGGGAGTGGATTAAAGCATGCTAGGGAACTGTTATGATACGCAGCTGGGTGCACACAGACACTAAGGGTACGGGTAAGCTGCAGTGGTGAGCGTGCTTCCCAGTGTGACCAGGCATGCACTTGCTCTCTAAAAAGAGAGCAGCAGAGCTGCGGGGAGCACAGACAGCCTGCCTGATTACATAGCCAGGGAGTCTGGGTGGGTCTGTAGTCATTTTTAGCATGCTAGCTTGAACGGAGCTATTTGGTGTTTCCCTGTTCCAGCTGAGGAAAGCACACCCCCAGCTGCAGTGTCGACATATCCAAGCACACCTCAGCTTGCTGCAAACAGGGTTTGTCTACATAAATACTTCAAGTAACTTGCCCAAAGTCACTGTGGCAGAGCCAGGAATCAAATGTGGGTCTCCCATGTTCCAGACTAGCATCCTAACCATCAGACCATCCATCCTCCTCTTTGATTCTGTAGTGACTTACAGGACAGTTCCTGAATCTCCAGTGACTCAGAGTACAACGCTCCCCCTGCACTTTGATTTTCTCTTTCATGTCTCCCTAAGAAGTGCTAACCAGGTTCCCTTTGTGAAATCCGACAAGATTACAGCCCAGGATGGCGTCTCTGCTTTGGAGATGTTCCACTTCTAATCCACACTAATTAACAATGTTCATGTTTCATTATGGTAAACACTTTTCAGAATCTTTTTTTAAAATGGCCTTTATTAAATCAAATCTATCAAGCGACAAGGCACACTGCAACTGCACCCTTCTGATAAAGCCATGTTTGAGGGGATTGCCTCTGCTTTTCATAACAAAAAAAAAAAAAGGCAGAAAATAAACCACTCATAGTTGCAAAAAAGGGGCTTAAAAGGCTCATTAAGGCAGAGCTTGGCACAGTCATTATTATGTATTTGTCAAGGTTAATTCTGTGTTGAAACAAATGCCATTAGTGTTGTCTCGGTAATCAATATGCTCCCTGTGATTGCCTGCAACAGAGAAAGGGAGGGTGAAGCCAACACTTCCATGAGGTAGAAGTAGTTAGACTTGTTTATTTACAAAATATCCCTACCTGAGTCATAAGGGGACATGTTGTACCATTCTCAGCCATGAAGCTTGTCCATGAACCAGGCTTAACAAGTCAGACTTCTATTTACTCAACTGCAAATTGGATCAAAAACCACTGAAGTAACCACCGAAGTTTCAGATCAAATACCAAAATGATGAATCTCTTGATAATGGTGGAAGGGAGTGGAAACAGTTGAGCACAAGCAGTCAAGATCTCTGGGATTTATTTTTAGATCTTTCACTGACTGTGTGTTGGCAAAGAACAGTCCCTGATGAGCCCACGGCACTCCTGGTGGCCGAGCTTTGTGACTTGGTCCTCACTCACAACCATTTCAGATTTGGGGACAACTTATACCTTCAAGTCAGTGGCACTGCTATGGGTACCCACATGACCCCACAGTATGGCAACATTTTTATGGCTGACTTGGAACAACACTTCCTCAGCTCTCGTTCCCTAGCGCCCCTCCTCTACTTATACTACATTGATGACATCTTCATCATATGGACCCACGGAAAGGAGGCCCTTGAAGAATTCCACCGGGATTTCAACAATTTCAACCGCACCCCACCATCAAGCTCAGCCTGGACCAGTCCACACAAGAGATCCACTACCTGGACACTACAGTGCAAATAAGTGATGGTCACATAAATACCACCCTATACCGGAAACCTACTGACTGCTATACAGCTTTCATCCAGGTCACATCACACGATTTACAGCCAAGCCCTAAAATACAACCAAATTTGCTCCAATCTCTCAGACAGAGACAAACACCTACAAGATCTTTAGAAAGCATTCTTAAAACTACAATATCTACCTGGGGAAGTGAGCCAACAGATTGACAGAGCAAGATGGGTAGCCAGAAATCACCTACTACAGGACAGGCCCAACAAGGAAAATTACAGAACACCACTGGCCATCACGTACAGCCACCAGCTAAAACCTCTCCAGCACATTATCAATGATCTACAACCTATCCTGGAAAATGATCCCTCATTCTTACAGACCTTGGGAGGCAGGCCAGTCCTCGCTTACAGACAGCCCGCCAAACTGAAGCAAATATTCACCAGCAACTACACACTATGCCACAGAAACACTAACCCAGGAACCAATCCCTGTAGGAAACCTCGTTGCCTACTCTGTCCCCGTATCTACTCTAGCAATACCATCAGAGGACCCAACCACATCAGCCACACCCATCAAGGGCTCATTCACCTGCATGTCTACTAATGTGATATATGCCATCATATGCCAGCAGTGCCCCTCTGCCATGTACGTTGGCCAAACCAGACAGTCCCTACATAAAAGAATAAATGGACACAAATTGGACATCAGGAATGGTAACGTACAGAAGCCAGTAGGAAAACACTTCAATCTCCCTGGACTTTCTAGAAGAGATTTAAAAGTAGCTCTACTTGAACAAAAAAACTTCAGAAACAGACTTCAAAGAGAAACAGCAGAACTAAAATTCATTTGAAAATTTAACACCATTAATTTGGGCTTGAATAGGGACTGGGAGTGGCTGGTTCATTACAAAAGCAGCTTTGCCTCTCCTAGAATTGACACCTCCTCATCTATTATTGGGAGTGGACCACATCCACCCTGATCGAATTGGCCCCATCAACACTGGTTCTCCACTTGTGAGGTAACTCCCTTTTCTTCATGTGTTGGTATATAATGCCTGCATCTGTAATTTTTACTCCATGCATCTGAAGAAGTGGGTTTTTTACCCACAAAAGCTTATGCCCAAATAAATCTGTTAGTCTTTAAAGTGCCACCGGACTCCTCCTTAACTTTACCTCAGTTTCCATAAACTACAGATAATAATTCACAGGGGGTTGGGAGGGTATGTTTCTTTTTCTTTATATTTTACACACACATACATACACACACCCTTGTAAAAACTTTAGAAATTATTCACACACGCTCGCCTGGACTCCACCTCCAGAGCATGGAGGCTTAAACTTGACAGTTACTGCAGAAACATATACTGATTTGCTGTAGGAGGCAGGGGGACTGAGAATCCATCCAAGCACAGTCAGTTCCTCAACTTAGCCACACTCAGATTTGAATCCCTGAAGGATATATACAGTCAGTGTGTGTGTACATGGAAAACCAGCACAAGAGAGTACACTGTGTATATCTGCTTTGTAACAGAGTGTATCAAACCAAATGGCTGATGTCTCCACATAGGGGCAGAGTGGTTAGATATGCACAGATTCATACACCATAGCTTCATAAGTGTTTTCAAAGCACTCTGCTTTCATCTGAAGTCCTCATATACAGCCCACCTACAGGGACTGGCCTACTGGTTATTTTGTGCTAGCAAATTATAATAAAATGCATATTCAAGCAGCTTAACAGGAAAGACAGCAAGTCCAGTGGTTACAGCACTCACCTAGGACTTGGGTGACCTGGGTTTGATCCCCTGGCTGGCTAAAGGTTTCCTGCGTGAGTCAAGGGAAGTCAATTAGCTTCTCTGTGCCTCAGTTCCCTATCTGTAATATTGTACTCATAGTATCAGAGGGATAGCCGTGTTAGTTTGGATCTGTAAAAAGCGATAAAGAGTCCTGTGGCCCCTTATAGACTAACAGACATATTGGAGCATAAGCTTTTGTGGGTGAATACCCACTTCGTCAGACGCACATACAGCTTATGCTTCAATACGTCTGTTAGTTTCTAAGGTGCCACAGGACTCTTTGTCGCTTTGTACTCATAGTAATTTTCTACCACATATGTGACATTGTGAGGCTCTCAGATACTATGATAATAAGTATAATGAACAGATAATGTTATTAAATAACTAACCCCACTTTTTACACTAAAAAAGTCTATCTGGCCAGGGGGAAATCACATGTACACTGATATTTTTCAATTCAAAACCCTCTTACTTATCATTCAACTTACAGGCATAGGTGCTGGAAATCGGGATGCTGCCTCCCTCTCTGGCTTGAAGTGGTTTCCATCAGATACAGGGTTTACAAGTTTAGTTCAATGGCTCTCAGCACCGTCACTATACAAATTGTTTCCAGCACCCCTGCTTACAAGTGAAAAAAATAGGCTTGGTCTAATCCTATCAGACTGTAATCAAATGAAGGTAAGGTCTGGAAATGCTGTAAGATAGAACTGAAGGGCACTGCCAGAGGTGTGGGTGGGAACGGAATAGAAGGATTTCTGCAGGTGGTCTGAAGGCAAATCTCTGGAGGGGTCTCAGTTATGAATAATGCAGAACAGGATTGAGGTACATTCAAAGAGATGTTAGCAAGAAGTTTAGGGCCTGATCATACTCCCAGTGAAGGAAGGTTGGTCTTTTGGTTAAGGAACTTAGAAGAACTGGATTCAACTCCCAGCTCTGATACAGACTTCTTGAGTGACCAACTGAAACCCAGACATCTCAGCACTAGCCTGGTTCCTAATGCAGGATTAGGGCTTTAAGCTCTTTGTGTGTCTGTTCCAAATCTGTAAACTGAGGATACTACTACTACCTCCTCTTTCTCTCCTCCCTCTCAGCCCCCACACTTTGTCCAGATTCTCTAAGCTCTTCAGGGCAGGGACTGTCATTGACTGGGTGTGTGTACAGCACCTTGCACGAGGGCTCATGCTCTCCAGCTGAGACCTCTAGGCATTATAACAACACAAATGACAGCAGCAGGAGGTTGGGAGTCTTATACAACTCCTGGCTACACTATGCCTCTGTCCAGCACTAGTAGTCCGTCCCCTTTACAAAAGCCAAAAATCCACCTATAATAATTTAACCACATTTTCACCATTAAAAAAAATGATGCCACCACAAATCAGGGCTTTCCAGGATTCTTTCTGTAGCTAACCTGCTGGTTCAACACACCTGTGCGCTTTATAAATGGCTCCATATGCTCAATCAAAAAGAAATCTAATTACCTTAATTTACTTCCTCCAAAAGTTGAAGAGTAAACTATATGTTTAATTATAAACTTTCCACTTTGGGCAGCTATAATTAATGAGTCAAGGAATCGAGCAATCTGCCTAGAGCAACCTTTTATTAATCCTGAGGTACCTGAACACCACTCGTACTTTAGAGCCAGTCACTTCCTATTAGTATTAGAATCAGAAGTGCCTACCTAAGGCATTAATCATGGAGCGCTACAACATTAACAGACTTCTAATTACATATAGTGCATACTATTGCTATGGATTGCATGCACAGGGCAGTGTGAATAAATAGCTTTCCTGAGGCTACAGCAGGCTTTGTCTTTGCTTATGTTGCAGTGATTTTAATGCAGAGATGGGCCGGAACTCAAAGTTGTTTGGCTATTGGGTGATCTGGATATGAATTCTGCAGATGGTCCCTGATAGGCAAAAGAAACCATGTGTTGCAAGCCACAAAAGAGGCAGTGTGTTCTAGCAGATAAGATGCTGGCCAGGGTTCCATTCCTACTTCTGTCACTGACTGGATCCTGATCAAATCACACCCCTCCTCCCTGTGTTTTTGTTTAGATTGTAAACACTTCAGGGCAAGGATGATATCTTATTATTATTGATTAGTACAGTATTAGCTAGGGCCCTGATCTTAATTGGTGGTTCTACAATCTACCATAATACAAATATGGATTTCTGGTTCTTTAACTGAATTGTGTGTCTTGGGAACATCCCTAGCTTTACACCACTTGAATTTCAGAACCACAGCTGGTATCTGGCATCACTGCCAGGTGATTCAGCAGTGCCATTAGTTCTGAGGTCTTAATACCTTTGTCTGAAGTAACCAAGGGTCCCAAGGAGAGAATTTGAAGAAGAAAACTATTATACTCACAGTCTAGGCACAGAGAAGTTAGATACAGGCATACATGCTCTTGCTAGAAGGCTGCAACATAACATTACTTTATTTCTTATAATTCAGAATAGCAGCACCCAAGAGCCCCAAAACAGAGGGAAACAAAGCAGGCTGCTCCCTAGGGCAGATGGGCACATCTTACCCCACCTTGTTTAAAGGTGGCTACTTCCAGACCGACTGATGGCAGGGCTTCTCTACAGAGCCCCGTGGCCTGCAAGCAGAACCAGATACAACCCCTCATCTGCTCAAAGTGATAGCTTGCAATTCCAACACAGGACTCAAGCAACCACAACCCCCAACTGAGTGTATGGAAGATCTTACTCAACTGAGTTTAATGAGGACTTTTTTCAGTAGGCCAGAGACACTGGCAGGTCTGTATGGTACCAAAGAACACCCCACCCAACAGAGTTCCCTACTCAGATGTGACGAAATGGGACTGTTCTCAATGTTTCCCCTAATAGTGTGTGGGTCTCTCAGTTTCCCCTGTGCATTTCTTAAGTTTCTAGGTGGTGGGATAAAGGCCAGTGTGCATAAATCACCGACCCTGTCTCCTAGCAACAAATGGCCAGGGCCCTTCCCCCCTTGCAAGGGTATAGCTAAAGGTGAACAAATAGATCAGGTGACTTCCTGGCCTAGGAAAGAGAGAAAGCCAGAGGAAGAGGGGCTGGAGGGGGTTTTGAGTTTGGGAGCTGGCTGGGAATGAGAAATGAAGGCAGACGTGGAGGTCTGCCTCGCTGGGCCCCAGAATGGACCCGGCTGAGGGGTCCAGTTCTCTGTACCTACGAGCTCTGTTTTAGACCATGTTCCTGTCATCGAATAAACCTCTATTTTACTGGCTGGCTAAGAGTCAGGTCTGACTGCGAAGTGGGGGTGCATGACCCTGTAGCTTCCTCAGGACCCAGCCTGGGTGGACTCTCTGGGGGAAGTGCACAGACGGGTATATGCTGGATGCTCCAAGGTCAGACCCAGGAGGTAAAGCCGTGTGAGCTTCTTGCCCTGGAGACAGTCTGCTCCAAGGGACAGCAGGCTCCCCAAAGTCCTGACTGGCTTGCTGGGGAGCAGTTCCAGAGTATCTCCCGGGAACTTTGTGACACCAGATACCAAGTTCCTAAAGTTATGTCATCAGGAAAAGACTTCGCTGGCTGACTGTGCTCTAACAGAGCCACATGTACAGTAGCAGCTTCTTTGATTAATTCAGCCCATCATCTACTTTCACATACAGAAGTGCAGAAGGTGGATCTGAAGGAGGGAATTCCCTACATCATCCTGTTGGGAAGAGGAACAGGCTTTACATCTTCCCATGCCATGGAAATGGCCATGAGACCTCCACAGCAAACTCAGCAGATCAAAATCACATGGATCCTGAGAGATTTGAAAGAGAGCAGGGCATGCTTACAGGAACTCTTGACACTTCATCAGCTCTGTTTTCCCAGCCCTCCTGGATATGCATATTCTGGCTGCCCCTTGTCCCTCATCTCCCTTGAAGACCAGCAGTATTCAGAGAAAAGTATTGCAGGCCCATCTTTAGCATTCTCTCATAGTTGTCAACAGATGGCCTGATGCCAAGTGAACAGTTAATTGAGATTCTGTCCCCAGCCTAGCCAGAGAAAAGCTCCAAAGGAAGCCAGATTGTTTCCCTGAGCTCACCTCTCTTTCACTGCCCACATCACCTGAGGGAAAGACTGTTTGTGAAGTCATTTTCTCTAGTGCTGGAGAAAGTCACAGCTCTCGTTAAGTAGGGACTGGAAGGGCTGACCTCCAGAGGACCCTGCTATGCTATCGGCACAGTAAAGAACAAGAAAAAAGTTCTTCAGGCCAGGCAAAGATACAAACAAAATGGTTGAGAGGTGGGGTGTGAGTGGGGGGAGGAAAGCAAAGTACTTTGAAGATAAAATGGTTCATAAAGGTGCCTTAGGGAAGATAAAAGTCAGGGTGATCAACCTTGTCCAGCACAGAACTCTAGCATTTTTGCCAGCCGGTTGTTAGGTTCCTACATTGACCTTCGAACACTGAAGCCTTAATGTCACCATAAAATCTTAAAGAGAATCCAGTATATCATTCCCCTTACCCGCATTTTTAAAAAAGCCTCAAGATTTTTACCTTCCTAACTTCCTCTGCTGCTATTTTATAGACTCCCTGGTATTGCTGGGCTAGTTCCCTCTGCCACACAGAAGAAAAAGGTGCAAGTGAGCTCAGAATGCAGGTTTTACCAGTTAATTGCTTTGCTGGAAGCAAATAGGTTTGATCTGATTGGACAGCTCCTTAGCTGGTGTTAACTGGTATGTTAGACTTCACTGAAATAAAGAAAAAGGAGCTATTCTGATTTACACCAGCCCCTATGTTTTAGGGCCCAATCTTGCACTGTTACTCACTTAGGACTAGCCTGTGATACCCTTACTCATCATGACTATTACCTTACTCCTAGGGCACTCCAGCTGGGAAAAAAAATCAATGGGAGTACTCAAAGTCAAGGTATTTATTCAATGCAAGTGTATCCAGTCTTGCCCCTCAATAGTCCTCAGTGAAGTGGTTCCAATTAAAATCAATGGGCTTGATTCTCTACTGCCTTGAACATTGTGGAGGCATCTACCTCTGTGAAAATGAATGCAAAGAGGGGTTAATCATGTGTGACAGAGTCAGACTGGACAGTTTTGAAAGGGTGGCAGGAGGCAAGTACATCAATGTTGGAATAATTAAACCCCTTATTGCTCTGAACTGAAAGAGGTTCCACAGTTTAACGATGGACACCTGAGTCCAATTAAGAGCCGCTTGCAACCTTTAGAAATGGCTTTCAGAGGGAGAAGATGAATGAGAAGCAAGCTGTAGAAGGGCTGTATTTAGAAAAGGCTTCTTCTAGGTAAAGAGCTGATTTCTGACTATAAGAGAAACTTTGCGTTTGTTTCTGGTTGGGAAGAGGCAGTGGGCATTAGGGTGTGTGCAAGAAACTTCTCACGCTTACCCTGTAAATATGGTAGGACTGATTTAATCTCTTTCCCTCACTCCACACACACACTCCCCAAAAGACAGAAGGAAAAACTGAGCCTTACAGTGACTAAACAGGTGCATCGTCACAAATGGTACCAGTGTGAGTGAAGAGCTCTAGTTTGATGGAATTTCACATTCACCATGCATTCACTGAAATAGGCATACAGTATAAGGATTCGATTTCAATTGCTAAGTGTCACAAGCATTGATTTCCCTGTATGCACAGAAATGGATGGAAAAATATTTCCATAATAGTAAAAATTTACAGCTAGGCAAAGAAAAGTGCTGCTTGAAAATATTGACATGAAGTGTTTTTTACAGTTATAAAATTTAGCTTTTTCAATCACACCATCTACAGTCAAATAACATTTGATGACCTCCCCTCACTCCATTGTATTGTGCAACTGAAAATTTAAGTCAATAAAAATCACTATGACTTATTGAAGTTACTAAAAAATAAAAATCAAGTTCTGCCAAGCCAACATACAAATGTCTGTACCTGGTGAAGTCCATGGGAATTAGGTACCTAGGTGTGTTAGAAAATTCCACAAAGATATTGGGAGTTCTACATTTTCATTGAAGTCAATAGGAGTTAGGCACCTAGCTTCAGATCCACAAAGGTAGGTAGGCTCCTTCAATATCTTTAAATACCTTGAAAAATCTGGTCCCAAGAACAGTAGCTTTTGAAAGTATTACCCCAAATCTCCTAAGGGTGAGATTCACAAGGGGGATTAGATGTATGTTTTAAATGTGCATGGGAGCAAGGGGACTAGAATCTAGGTCTCCCCCTTCCAGGGGAGTGTCATAACTGCTGGGCTATAGCCAGGGCCAGCATTAGGGAAAGTGGCACCCTGGGCAAACTCATATTTTGGCACACACACCTCATCACTCCTGGGCCCCAGGGGCTCCCCCACATCACCTCTGGGTTCCCCCTGCCTCTCCCAGGGTTTAATTTCTATTGAAAGAGGTGCCAGAGCTCAGACTTAGCACAAATTAAGCACTGGCAGGGCAGCCTGATCAGGGCCACCCAGAGGATTCAGGAGGCCTGGGGCAAAGCAATTTCAAGGGCCCCTTCCACAAAAAAAGTTGCAATACTATAGAATACTATATTCTTGTGGGGGCCCCTATGGGGCCCAGGGCCTGGGGCAAATTGCCCCACTTGCCCCCCCGCCCCCCCCCCGGGCAGCCCTGGGCCTGATACTGGCTGGTGCTGGTCAGGCACCCAGCTCTGAAGGCAATGCCACTGCCAGCAGTGCAGAAGTAAGGGTGGCATGTGGTATATGATGTATTGCCACCCTTCTGCGCTGCTGCTGTGGCTTGTGGTGCCTGATGCTTGGCATATGGCTCAAGGTGGGCTATGCACTGTCACACGGGGGATGCATCTTGCCAGAGCCCATGGCCCTCTTGCAGCCCCTAGCCACTCCTGGGGCACCAGTTCAGATTTTGGGGGTGGGGGTTGAAGGAAACTTTAGCCATGATTCCAGGGACTACTTAGGCACCTGAAAACCACAGGGTTTTTGCAGATAATGACTTAGGAATTAGCTGATGTGGGAGCATTGTATCTAATTGTTATACAAAGAAAGAAAAAAATATATATGGAAATGCCAATTAAAGCGACATTTAAACTTTATATGTAAATTTAGAATAATTAGGAGATAATACAACAAGATAGTCCCAATCCCTGGGGCTGCAGATGCCAGCAGAGCGAGGGGCACCCTTGCTCCAGAAGCACCCCATTTATAACAGCACCCCTGGCCTTCGCCCACTTCACCCGCACTTAAGGCTGGCCCTGGCTATAACATAATTCATTCTCCCTGATCCAGTGAATTTTTATTTATACCCAGTGGAACAGTTGAGATTAAGAAAGACCCACCTTACAATATCCCCCCGGTTAAGGAACTCACCTGAGAGTTAAGACTTGGGTTAAGTCCCTTCCCCACAGCAGGCACTGCGGGGAATTGAACCTCAATTTCTTACATCATAGACAAGGGGGCTAACCACTGAGTTACTGGATATACAGCAGCAGCACCTCCTCCCGCCATTTTGTGCATGGTTAAGTATGCTGTGCACCCATCTACCACAGCAAGCCCCGAAGGCGAGTGAGATGGCAGCATGCCTAATTGGCAAATCCTGCTGGGGCTTAGGTGCTGAGCTGTTGGACAGTGTCAGTAATTGGGTGGCTGTACACATGCCCTCTTGCTGAAATGTAGGTGCCTTGTGGATTTTAACAGCAGAATCATAGGCACCTAGTGAACTTCAGTGCGTACAGCGTATGATGGCAACTGAACAGGTTTTGTGAATACCAGTGGCACCTACATGTCGGACTTACATGCTTGAAGTGGGAGCTGGGCACCTGAGTCCCCCTTCTGAGTCCCTAAGCCCCTTTTGAAAAAGTCACACAGTTTCTACCAGACTCCCCTCATTCATGTGTCACTGTGGTATAGTACCTGTGGTTCCTGTCAAAGCATGTATCCACCACGTACCCTCCAAGTTCACTTACAGAAATGCCCATCCGTATCTTTCTGATCCTCCAAGTATAAATTTCATTTGTTTCATCTGGGCCTCATATTAGATACAAGTACTCAAGAGTTCCTTTATAATATTTGTAGGCTGCTTTTCCTCCTTGCTGCTGAATTTTTCATTCAAAGGCACAGTAAAAGAAAACAGTTTTGTAAACTGGGAGTGTGTTCACCAGAAAGAAAAACCCCAACTCATCTCCATTTTTGCCTGAGTCTTAGCGGTAGATGTACCATATTTTATAATTCTTCTTTCTCCACAGGTTCCTGAACAAGAAACCCACGAGAGAAAAGTTAATCAGCCATTCACTCAAAACACTCTAATCTGCCTACAGATTGCCCCATGTGCAGATGTATTTGTAAAAATCTCGCCTTTGAAACTCTGTAGATAACTCACTCTGTTCTTCAAGCACATCATGCATTATTCCTATGATTGTGACAACCGCCTCAGAAGAAAGAATCTGTAAAGCCCTGAGTATGGTACATTGTTCTCTCCTTACTGTCATGCTGAGCATTCTCAGAAGAGCTCTTAAAGTATTCCTACAATGCTGGAAAGCATTTCCCAGGCAGTCTTTACAGATCTGTGACTTAAGCTTGAAACAAAATGGGTGGCCTTAAGATTTCAGTAGCAGGATGATTTGTTTTTCATGCCTTCATTACATTTTCTTTGAATTTTGGGGGAAAGCACATGGCATTTAGCCATCCACTGATATTTTAAAATAATATTTTGTAGCCGTTATCTTTGTTCCTGATTCCTAATGTCCATCTTAGGTACTTATTACGCCCTCATTATGATAGGATTTGTGCACCTCCCATTCATCAATGCATTTATCCTCACAACACCCTTACGAAGTTAGGAAGTGCCATGAGCCCCATTTTACAGATGCAGGGCAGAGACGCAAAGAGGCTAAGTGACTTGCTCAAGGTCACATAGGAAGTCTGTGGTGGAGCAAGGATTTGAATCCAGTCTAAGTCTTAGGTTAGCGCACTAACCCCTAGGCCCAGCCTTCCTGTCTAATAAATAGATCGGTCAAAGAAGTGAATAGAAAATAAACTAAAGCAGCAAACCCCCACCTCCATTACTCTCTAGACATGACTTTCACTCTAGTCAACACACCAGCTGGGTGGCACTTTCAGTCTCACTTAAGCACTAGGGATCTGTTTGATGTACTCACATGGCTTGCATTAAAAATGGGCCTAAGTAGGAGGTAAGCAGTGCATAGATTTGTGCTGGACTTCTCTTCAGAAGGGAAAATTTCCTTAGCCTCCTCAGTAACCACACAACACTACCATCCTATCCCTTTTCCTTCCCTTCATGCACGCTCCTCTTTGTTCCCCTCTCTGGCAAAGAGATGCAGATGAAGAAACTCTGCCATCTGTGGGAAGTTGATGGGAGAACCCCTTTGCGGGGAGTGGGAGGGGTGTTACTGGAAGCTCTTCAGCGCAGGGCATCAGTCTGCATCTGTAATGTGCTGTACAATGCCATACGCATCCAAGGTGCAAATTCAGACAATAAATAAAAATGCCCAGAAAAGGGCTAAGGCAAGGCAAAATGAGATGAACCGGATACTAATCAAGTAATACTCAAAGACACTTTTCTATGTTTAAGTGGGGGAATGGTCCTGCTATTGTGGGGAACTTTCCTGGCTTCTGCACTACCCTAGTGAAGTGGGCTAGTGAAAGGATCTGAGTCCTTGCTCCCACTTCCTTTACCCAGAGGCCTCCCTGCCCTTGAGGACTCCCGTTCCACCCTCCTATCTGGCGGAGTCCTCGTAACCCCAACAAGGCTGGGCCCAGGATTCCTGGGGGGCCCACCCCCAGCCCTGCTGTGGTCACCCAGGACAGGGCCTAGGGTGTCCCCACTCCGGGGTACTCTATTTGCACTGCGCACCTCCCTGACCCACTGATCACATCATACAATTTAAAGCAAATACATGTTATTAAATTAACAATTAATTTTAAAAAAAGAATAAGGAAAAATGGGAAAGGTTAAAGGAAAACACATCACCCTGCTCTGTTGCAGGGACCATCACAAACAGTGTCTCTGGACATCAGGGCACTTCACAGTGTGTTCCTTGTAGGTTCCAGGCCTCCTCCTCAGGCCCTGGCTGTGCTGCAGGGACACTGCGGGTTGGACACTTGCTCTGGCGGTGGCCGCACACTCTCAGGCTCTGGGTGGCAGGACCCTTCTCCCCAGTGTCACCCCTGCTCTGCCAGGGTTATGATCCCCCTCCAAGTCTGGCCTGTAAAGCCTCTTGGCTGAGGCGTCTCCCTGTGCTGGGCCCACTGCCCAGGATCCCCCTCGCTGTCCCCAGCTGCTCACTGCACCCAGCTCCGGACTGCTCCAGCCCTAGCTCCACACTGCCTCAGCATGGCTGCTGCTGTTGCTCTGCCTTCAGCTCTCTGGGCTGCTTCTTTGGCCTCTCTGGCTCCAGTTGCTACAGCTCTGCTCCAGGGCAGGTCTGCTCTGCACTGCAGGCTGCTTCTGTGACTCTCTCTCAGCTCTAACCTGCTTCTTGGGCTGCTTGTCTGGCCCCTCTGGCTCTGGTTGCTGCAGCTCCCCTCCCAGGGCAGGTCTCTCTCTCTGGGCTGTGCTCTGGCATTTTGGACTGCAGCTCTGCTCCTAGCAGCTTAGCTTGGGCCCTGCTCTCTCCTTAGCTCGGCCCCACTCTGTCTGATCCAGGCAATTCCAGCTCACACTGAGGCCTCCTGACTCCTTGATTAGCCTGCCTGCCCTGTCAATCAGGCTGACCTGGAGCATTGGCCTCTCCACATTGTTCCTGGAGACTCTTAGTCTCAGGTTCCTGATTTCCCATCGACCTCTCCCTATTTAGTGCTGGGAACTAGCAACCAAACATTCCCACTGAATGTTAGTAAGGGGGCAACAGTCCCCTTACATATGGCTATCTGAATGAATGTACAGAGAAGCTCTTCACAATACAGTGCGTTTGTGTGTAATCCTGTTCCCACTGAAGTCAATGGGAGTTTTGACACTGACTTTAATGGAGACAGATTGTCATCCTGGATGCCAATCACAGTATTTTGATTTCCCTTTCTCTCCCTCACCCTTCAACCAAGGCAGCCTATTCATCTTCACACTACCAGTCCCTCTGCAAATCCCTTACCTGTTCCCTTTCACACCAGACCATCTAACTTCCTCCTGTCTCTATGTTTGTTGCTATTACACTCGGCCACCCTGGGAATTCAGGGGGCCTGAGGGTCTTTGGCGGCGGGGAGACCCCACTGCCGAATTGCTGCCGAGACCCGGCACCTCGGTGGGGGGTCCCGCGGCAGAAAGACCCCCTGCTGCGGGTCTTCGGGGAACTTCGGCAGCGGGTTCTGGAGTGGAAGGACCCCTACTGCCGAATTGCCACCAAAGATGCAGAGCAGAAGCAGCTCCGGGGGCCCAGGCCACGCGAGAGTTTTCTGGGGCCCCCAGAGCAGGTGAAAGACCCTGCTCCAAGGATTCCGAATAACTCTCGTGGGGGCCCCTGTGGGGCCCAGGGCCTGGGGAAAATTGCTCCCCCCCCCCGGCGGCCGTGATTACACTGAAGAAAGCAAATGTTTTTCAGGGCTAACATGCCCCGAAACCTGGATTTCCTGCTCTCGCTCATTTCTAGTTACCCACATTTTACTTAAAAGTGCTGGTCTTAGCTTGGTATTCCCCAGGAAGACTGTGCTAATAGGTGTGTAATAACCACTGGACCCACTTTTGGGCGGCTGACTCCACTTGGTCATTGACAGCAATGACAGTTTGTCCAGCCAGTAGCAATCACGATGCACGTGCTGATGCACATGCAAACATGATGCGCATTCCAGCTGTTACACTGAGTCCCAATATTGTTAAAAGACAGCTTTACAATCACCCACTGCTTTGTCCCTTCCATGGGACTTCAATTGACTATCACAGCTCCATTTTAAATACCTTGGACATTCCACACTGCTTTATCAGATAGTTATTATTGTATTATGAATCAAAATGGGGCCCATTGTCCCAGACACTGTACAAATTTAGAGTACAGGGACATCTACTCTGCCAAAAAAATAAATCAATCCATGGCAGCATGTCTCTGAGCCTGGGTCTACAGACTTCGGCTCATGTTATAGTGCTAAAAACAACCACATAGATGTTCCTGCTCAGCCTGGAGCTAGCCTATGAGGCCCATCTCCCTAGATGGGCTTCAGAGCCCATGCAGCAATGTTTACATGGCTATTTTTAGTGCTGTAAAGGGAGATCACATCTATAGACCCCGTGTTTCAGACTCACTGCCGTCGGTATTTTTTTTCCTTTTTCCCCTCATTGTAAATGTACTCAGAGAGACAATCTCTGTGCCGAAGAGCTTATAAGATACGTAGATAAGCCATACAAAAGTAGTATCATTATTCCCACTTTACAGATGGGGAATCAAGGTACAGAGATAAAAGCTTTGTCCAAGGTCACGCAAGGAGTCTATGATGGGGCTGGAAATTGAACACAGATTGCCAGAGTTCCAATCCATTGAATTAACCAAAGGTAAAGCTTTTGCCTCAATCAAAGAATACCCCTGAAGCTACAAATAGAGCGGATCTCAGGAAGTTCAAAACAAAGAATCAAACACACAAACTACACTCCTGTAAATTTATCATCCAAGTTCAATTAATTTAGAAACCAAGGAGAATGCAGAGGACAAACATGTAATACTGCACATCTGATCAGAGAGATACTACAGGAAAACACACTAGTGACTTTATTGTTAAAAGTTTCATCTATCATCAAGCATTGGCATCCTTATGCATCACACCAAGTCAACTATCACAAAGAATTAATGATCAATAGCACTCAAGGGGAAAAGATACAGAAACCCTGCAATAGCCATTCACAGTGATCAGATAATTTGTTAGGGAGAATAAATCTTTCCTCCTTCTTCCATGACATTTAGGGCTGCCAACCCTCCAGGATTGGCCTGGGGCCTCCAGGAATTAAGATTAATCTTTAATTCAAGATTATATCATGTGATGAAATCCCCAGGAATATATCCAACCAAAATTTGCAACCCTAATGACATTGGAATAAACCATTTCCATCTTCCTCATGTACAGTCTTGCCAAAGTGTGTGGGGATAGCTGTGGAAGTGGAGCTTTTGGAGGGGGCTGTTAAGGGTCTGGAAAGCATGATTTAAAACCTCGGGTGAAAAAAAATTACACAGGTCAGAAATGGTGTCTCATCAGTGGCTGCCTCTTTTGTAATGCTTCCCCAAAATCTTAAGAATAAGTGTCCACACTCATGGGGAAGAGGGAATAATTTGTGCCATAATCAAGCATTAGACACTCCAGGCTATTACTGTATTCAGTGACTATGCTGCTGAATGAAGAATGTCCGTTCCAAGCCATTGTCCAACCCGAGATTGCAGGCATGTCATGAAGCCACCACAGTGCAGTTCAAAAGCTCACCGCTAAACACATGTGCAAGATCCTCTCTGCTCAGACTCCAGCTGCACAGCTGTATGTATTGATCTAGTTTTCCCCATTACGAGCCTTTCCACCAGTATGTGGAGCAAGCTTAATACTAGGATTGTTTGTTATTTTCAATGACTTATCAGAATTTATCCCTGCTTCCGGACGCTACCTACAGTCTGAGTGGAAAGGGGTTCAGAGTCCAAACCTGGATCTGGAATCACATTTTGCAAAGGGCTTAGTGGACCAGATCTTCAGCTGGAGTAAAGCCAGGTGGTTCCTTTAAAATCAAGGGGAGTTATGCCACTTGAAAGTGGCAAATATCCTGGTCCTTTCTCTTTAACATGGGCTAAATAAGAAAACTTTGTTCCAAACATCCCTTAACATGCCCCCAAACCTGGATTTCCTGCTCTCACTCATTTCTAGTTACCCACATTTTACTTAAAAGTGCTGGTCTTAGCTTGGTATTCCCCAGGAAGACTGTGCTAATAGGTGTGTAATAACCACTGGACCCACTTTTGGGCTGCTGACTCCACTTGGTCATTGACAGCAATGACAGTTTGTCCAGCCAGTAGCAATCACGATGCATGTGCTGATGCACATGCAAACATGATCTTGGAGATACTTCTCCTTTGAACATTTAACAATGAGAGATGTTAGTGCTCAGCACCTTTCTAAATCAGGCCTTGATCATCTCACGTTGGCCATTCACAAATAATGTCAAGTATCAGAGGGGTAGCCATGTTAGTCTGGATCTGTAAAAGCAGCAACGAGTCCTGTGGCACCTTATAGACTAACAGATGTATTGGAGCATGAGCTTTCTTGGGTGAAAACTCACTTTGTCTGATGCATGTAGTGGAAATTTCCACTACATGCATCTGACGAAGTGGGTATTCACCCATGAAAGCTCATGCTCCAGTATGTCTGTTAGTCTATAAGGTGCCACAGGACTCTTTGCTGCTTTCACAATTAATGGTCACTTTTCAAAGTATAAGCACTGACCTCCATGGGCCACATCCTCAGCTGTGTAATCCCACTGATTTACATCAGTGCAGGATCTGGTCCTACGTGCCTGCTTTATCTTTACAGCGGATAATAGTGTTTATCAATTTTCATAAGAGCTATGAATGAAAACTGGTATTTAAAAGCCCTGTATTATTTTTATTACATTTGATCTCCTATTTAAAGTCCTGATTATATTTGTGTTCCTCAATGCAAAGAAGTGACAGAAGAATACAATTTTCTCTTCATTACTCCTTTGGATACAATCCCAATTGTTAACATTAGCAAAAATATTCAATAAGATAAGAACTGAGGTGACAACAAGGAGTGGGGGTAATTTGATATTAAGATGTCTGAGATGTTTTTGGTCCTCCTGATGGAATATATCCCTTTAAGATATTTTTCCGGATAAAAATAAGACAGATGACAATGGTCCTTGAATACATCAAGTATATCCTGTGACATATTTAGATATTTCCCTTCCAGCCATGGCTAAAGCCCCAGCCAGGACCAGAGCCCCATTGTGCCAGGTGTTGTACACATGCACAACAGGAAGTCCTTGTCCCAAAGAACATGCAATCTCAACAGACAGAGAGAAAAATTATTCTTCTTACTTTACAGGTGAAGAAACAAGGCACAGAGTAAGTGACCTGCCCCAGGTCACACAATTTCCGCAGGTGGGCCAGGAATTGAACCTGATCTCCCAGTCCAGTGCCTTAATCACCCTTGCTCTCCAATTATATTGGTTTATTATACCACAAAGTTCTGGTTTGGGCATTTAACAGTTTGTTCCCTCTTTTGTTCTTGGTGCTATATTAAAAGCAATATGAAGGGAATTACTGAGGGTTTAGCTATCTTTCTCTGCAAAATATATCTTAGACAGATTTTCCATGGTCCATAAAATGTGTCTCAGTTGAACAAATACACTTGAACCAGCTCCTGGGGAGTTTGCTGATAAAAGGGCATACATGATAGCTGCGTACATGCAAATCACAGTGTCGTGGTTTGTTGATTTGCAGAAGACAGGCATGTTTGTGAGCCTTAGGGTATGTCTACACTACGGAATTATTCCGATTTTACATAAACCGGTTTTATAAAACAGATTGTATAAAGTTGAGTGCACGCGGCCACACTAAGCACATTAATTCGGCGGTGTGCGTCCATGGTCCGAGGCTAGCGTCGATTTCCGGAGCGTTGCACTGTGGGTAGCTATTCCGTAGCTATCCCATAGTTCCCACAGTCTCCCCTGCCCCTTAGAATTCTGGGTTGAGAGCCCAGTGGCTGATGAGGCAAAAATCATTGTTGCGAGTGGTTCTAGGTAAATGTCGTCACTCATTCCTTCCTCCGGGAAAGCAACGGCAGACAATCATTTCGCGCCCTTTTTCCCTGGATTGCCCTGGCAGACGCCATAGCACGGCAACCATGGAGCCCATTCAGTCTTTTTTTTTTTTTTTTTTTTACAGTCACCGTATGTGTACTGGATGCCGCAGACAGAGGTGATACTCCAGCGCTACACAGCAGCATTCATTTGCTTTTGCATGATAGCAGAGACGGTTACCAGTTGTTCTGTACCATCTGCTGCCAGCGTAATTTGGCAATGAGATGACGGTTATCTGTCTTTCTGTACTGTCTGCTGCTATCATGGGTGCCCCTGGCTGAGATCGGCTGGGGGCGCAAAGGCAAAACTGGGAATGACTCCCCGAGTCAATCCCTCCTTTATGGTTTCTAAAAATAGAGTCAGTCCTGCCTAGTATATGGGGCAAGTGTACTAGAGAACCAGTGTATCAGAGAGTACAGCTGCTCTGTGTCAGATCCCGCAGAAATGATGAGCTACATGCCATTCATGGGGGGGTGCCCCTGCAACAACCCCACCCGTTGCTTCCCTTCTCCCCCAACCTTCCTGGGCTACTGTGGCAGTGTCCCCCCCATTTGTGTCATGAAGTTATAAAGAACGCAGGAATAAGAAACAGTGACTTGTTAGTGAGATAAAATGAGGAGGAGGCAGCCTCCAGGTGCTATGACAGTCCAGGCAGTACAGAATCTTTTCTTTACACAGGACAGGGAGGGGGCTGATGGAGCTCAGCCCCCAGTTGCTATGATGAGGACGGTTACCAGCCATTCTGTCCCATCTACTGGGAATGACCAGGAATCATTCGTATTTTTACCCAGGCCGACCTCACCTGAGGCAAGCCAGGAGCACTCACGGGCTGATGGTGACAACGGATATCAGTCATATTGTACCGTCTGCCACCAGGGAGGGGAGAGAAGCGGATACTGCTCTTCACTGCTGCAGCATCGCGTCTACCAGCACCATTCAGTAGACATAGGGTGACATTGAAAGAAGTCAAGAAACGCTTTCTTTCCCTTTTCTTTCATGTGGCGGGGGGGGGGGGAGTAAATTGACGATCTATTCCCTGAACCACGCCGGACAATGTGGTTGAACCTACAGACATTGGGAGCTCAGCCAAGAATGCAAATACTTTTCGGAGACTGCTGGGGACTGTGGGATAGCTGGAGTCCTCAGTACCCCCTCCCTCCCTCCATGAGCGTCCATTTGAGTCTCTGGCTTCCCGTAACGCTTGTCACGCAGCACTGTGTAGCTTGTAGATTTTTTTTCAAACGCTTTGGCATTTCATCTTCTGTAATGGAGCTCTGATAGAATAGATTTGTCTCCCCATACAGCGATCAGATCCAGTATCTCCCGTACGGTCCATGCTGGAGCTCTTTTTGGATTTGGGACTGCATCACCACCCGTGCTGATCAGAGCTCCACACTGGGCAAATAGGAAATGAAAATCAAAATTTCGCGGGGCTTTTCCTGTTTATCTCGCCACTGCATCCGAGTTCAGATTGCTGTCCAGAGCAGTCACAGTGGTGCACTGTGGGATACCTCCCGGAGGCCAATACCATCGATTTGCGGCCACACTAACCCTAATCCGATATGGTAATACCGATTTTAGCGCTACTCCTCTCGTCGGGGAGGAGTACAGAAACCAATTTAAAGAGCCCTTTATATCGATATAAAGGGCCTCGTAGTGTGGACGGGTACAGCGTTAAATCGGTTTAACGCTGCTAAAATCGGTTTAAATGCGTAGTGTAGACCAGGCCTTATTATCTATGATCCCCAGAATGGTGTCCTGAAAATAAACTTCCAGCAGCCAAATGCTTGCAAACAATTTAGGAACATGCTCATTTCTATTTTAAAAAAAGATGCCTTAGCTGATTTTTAAAGCTCTTGGTGCATTCAGGAACATTATGAATGCATAATAGTAAAGAGAAAAAAATGGACACAGTATTTAGAACAGATGAACACATACATCATCTCATCTTGCAGCCCTTGTGTGAGTGACACCATTGACTTTAGTGGGACTGCCCCCTCGAACAACGTGTGCAGGGTTTAGAACTAGGAACATCCATATAGAGCTGCTTAAAATAAGTTGCCCATACTGTAAAAACAGCAAAGAGTCCTGTGGCACCTTATAGACTAACTTCTGTTAGTCTATAAGGTACCACAGGACTCTTTGCTGCTTTTACAGATCCAGACTAACACGGCTACTCCTCTGATACTTGCCCATACTGCAGCACTAGAGCAGGGCCCATGTGTTGCAATGGAATTTTCAAACCCTCCTGTGACAGCATCTGTAGCACAGCAATTCATTTAAGCAGCCCTAGTCAAACTTTTATGGAAGCCACGCTCACTGACTCATTCAAGAGGGAAGAAACCAGAGCAGAAAGATGGTCTTGTGGTTCTGATGTTAGACAGGGATTTAAGAGATCGGTTCAGTTTCTGGATGTGCGAGACTCCTTGTGTGACTTTGGAGAAGTCACAGTCTCTCTCTGCCTCAATTCCTCATCTGTAAAATGGGAACAATAATTTTTCCTCTCTCAGTCTGTCTGGTCTGTTTAGATTGTGAGCTCTTGAGGGCCCAGGATTGTGGTTTACCACATGTAGGTACGGTAGGGTGACCAGATGTCCCAATTTTATAGGGACAGTCCCGATTTTTGGGTCTTTTTCTTACATGGGCTCCTATTACCCCCACCCCCTGTCCCAATTTTTCACATTTGCTGTCTGGTCACCCTAAGGTACGGCCCCTGTCCCAGTGAGAATTGAGAGTCTGATCCAAAGCTCATTTAAATCAATGGGAACCTTTTGATCAAACCATTACTTGGACCCTTGAGGTTCTCAAGAACAGAGTTTGGTAAAAAAAAAAAATTTGACCAAAACCTTTTTTCAGTGCCAAAGCAGATTTGGTGATACAAACACATTATGAATTGGTGTTGATTTCACCAAACTGTTTTGGTTTAAAAAAATAAGAATGAAATATTTGGACTTTTTTGAAACTCAATGCATTTTTTTCCCATATTAAGATGACTTCCATTTCAAAATTTCCTTTGGTTCTATTTTAAAATGTTTTTTAAAAATGCTCTAAATCAAAACACGATGTTTAGGGGTTT
The DNA here is from genome assembly GCF_025201925.1 of Gopherus flavomarginatus. Taxonomy (NCBI): domain Eukaryota; kingdom Metazoa; phylum Chordata; order Testudines; family Testudinidae; genus Gopherus; species Gopherus flavomarginatus. Next base: position 159,086,535 of record NC_066618.1, on the reverse strand, counting down.
TCATTTGTTCGAGTTGGTTTACTTTTTGATTCATAAAAAATTATTTTGGTTTGAGCCAAAAGGATTTTTTAATTGTAAGAGAACCAAAATAAATATTTTTTTAAAAAAATCTGTTATTCGCACAGCTGTGCTCAAGACTTAGCCAGAAGTTATATAGACCCCTTCCTGGTTTCTGAGCCAAAGACGATATGAATAATACCTGTTGCATATTTTCTCTTTTTGTATATTAATGGCTGAACTTTCTGTGTGCATTATGTTTCTTTATAATATTCTCTTTCTGCTTGCATTCATTTTACCTGTCCCAGAGATTAATTTCCTTTTCATTATCACTGCAGTGGTGATCAGCAGTAAATGCAGAGTTATGGTCAAATATATTATGAGATATCGTTGCTTTTTACTTTATCTAGCAATAATTCTCCTTTTTACACAATGGCACAAAATGGAGTTGCCATGAGATTTTTTAAACTAAATCTTGTGAGATATTGTCTGGTAATATTTAATGCATGTCACTATAGTACAGTAAATAATTCTTCTGTGAAATACCTACTACTTATCCCATTTTATTACATCCTGCACACTGGGACAGGCAAAAACAACCCCCAACATGTCTTGCATATTAAGTGATGCCACTGGTATATTATTACATAACTCATTCATAGAATCATAGAATATCAGAGTTGAAAGGGACCTCAGGAGGTCATATAGTCCAACTCCCTGCTCAAAGCAGGACCAATCCCCAATAAGGATTGTCTGATCTCAAAAATATTAGCTCTCAAACTTCAACTAGAGGAGATGCACTACCCAGTTTTAGGTACACAGAAACCACCACATTACTCACCTTAGGCAAATTTAACCCCTTCAGAACACAGATGGAGTCTGGACTCTTCAGGAGATTAGAAGGATGGAATCCTTCACCAACACACTAGGCCTCCAAGTCTCTGCTCTTATCACTAGATCTACTCCTCAGTCCTCCACAAAACAGCAGCCACAACCTGTCGAGATCCCTACCTAGGGACTGTTTTCAGCCACTCTCTCCTTTCCCCTCCCATGGTGGGCAGGCATTATGGTAAGTCTGCTTCAGCTTTGCCTTGTTCAGCCAGTCACCTTTCATCTCCGTCTGATAGTTCCTTGCAATGACTCCAGCTAGATCATTAATAGTCTCCCCCCTCTCAGGGCAGTAAAGAGTCTAGAGAATCAGGAGGCCAGTAGCCCTAATGAAAGGTCAAGAGTCTCTGGCCTCTTCAGGTTCCGAACCTCGATACACAAGCTTTAATCACTCCTCTGCTGACATTTGTAGGAGGAACCTGTGGGAACCCAGGAAGCAGTTGGCACCAGTGTCTCCTAATTTCTTACCGCTTCCTACCGCACTTCTCCAGCAGGCTGTTTCCCCAGACTCACACTCCGTGATCCTCTTCTCCTGAAGGTCCATCAGTCTCCTGCTCATCAGTTGCTGAAGGTCCCTGCTGTCAGTTACTCCCTGCCCTCCACTCTTCTAGCTTGCAGCCTTTATATCCCCTCACCTGTAAAAAGTCCAACAATCAGCCCCAGCTAAGGAGGCAGCTAGTCTCCCTATTAATTCATTAGCAGCTGGAACAGCGTGGGGTCTGTACACCCCATGACATTTCCCTTTGCAAGTGTTTTGAGCCAACATATCTGTATAAGCAGAGATTCATAGAATCATGGAATATCAGGGTTGGAAGGGACCTAGGAGGTCATCTAGTCCAACCCCCTGCTCAAAACAGGACCAATCCCAACTAAATCATCCCAGCCAGGGCTTTGTCAAGCCTGACCTTAAAAACCTCTAAGGAAAGAGATTTCACCACCTCCCTAGGAACCCATTCCAGTGCTTCACCATCCTCCTAGTGAAAAAGTTTTTCCTAATATCCAACCTAAACCTCCCCCACTGCAACTTGAGACCATTACTCCTTGTTCTGTCATCTGGTACCACTGAGAACAGCCTAAATCCATCCTCCTTGAAACCCCCTTTCAGGTAGTTGAAAGCAGCTATCAAATCCCCCCTCATTCTTCTCTTCTGCAGATTAAACAATCCCAGTTCCCTCAGCCTTTCCTCATAAGTCATGTGCTCCAGCCCCCTAATCATTTTTGTTGCCCGCTGCTAGACTCTTTCTGATTCTGATCTTAGTTACATCAGTGTAAATCAAGAGTAACTCCACCCAAGTCAGTGGAGTTTACACTAACTAGGTGCTAAGGAGGCGGAATGCTGAAATCAAACATGCTACATGGACTCTAATTAAAACAAAAAAAATAAAGGCAAATAATGGTAAAGCAGCATATGCACTTGCCAGCCCTCCAGGATTGTCCTGGAGTCTCCAGGAATTAAAGATTAATCTTTAATTGAAGATTATGCCATGTGAGGAAACCTCCAGGAATAAATCCAACCAAATTGGCAACCCTAAGCATAGCACTGTTGGAGTCAGATGTGTGCATTTGAGGATCTGGGCCTACTGTTTCAGCGCTAGATATGTTAAAATTCCATACTATCCAGAAAAATACACGTCTGAACTGAGAAAAATTGCTGATTTCATATTGTATGCATGGTAATTACCACTTGGGAGAACTGTGTTGCAACATATTTATGTATTTGACTGAACAGTACTCAGGGCCAGTGCTTCATTGAAGGCCAAGTCTTAGCTACCTCTCCCTGCATCTTCTGCCAAAACGTTCCCAAAACTAAATCACATTTTTATGGTCTCCATATTCTTTATGCTCTATGTGTTTTGCCTCATGCAATCATCCTTACAGTATAATGCTGTACATTCTAATAAAATTTTTACAGCCAGGCTCTGAAAAAAGCCATAATTTTAATGACTTTACATAGCATAATAGATACTGTAACGTACCTCAGATGACAACTGCAGTAAGATACAGGTTCATTATCTTCACCTCTGAATCAAAAAGCACCCAAAGTAAAACAATAAAATTTTATTCATCTAATTTGGTATGGCTGCTGTATTTCACATAACTGTACTTTTTTGTGTCATTTTTATACAAATTTGTAGAAATTTACCAATTTGGATATACAGTGTAAATCCTCAACATCTGAAACATTCATATATCTTCGTACTAAACTTTATTTCCAGGAGCACAAATTGGAATAACACCACTACCACAATGCTTTGTACATATGTAGAATCTTTCATCCACAGAACTCAGAGTCTTAAAATGTTAATTAAGCCCTGTAACGCCTCTGACAGGTACATTTTTATTCCCTTAAACTAAAATAAGATAGAGAAGTTAAGAGGCTTACACCAACGTCAATCCAGAGTAACTCTACCTAAAGACTATGGAGTTACTCTGGATTCACCCGAGTGTAATAGAGAGCGGAATATGGCCATAAATAATTGGCATAAGGCACTGAAGCAAGTCAGTGAAAGACTCTGGAATGTAAACCAGGAGTCTTGGATTCCAAGTTCTCTCCTTTGAACTCTAGGTGCCCGATCTTCCGCTTGTGTAAATCAGTCTAGCGCCACTGAAGACTGAATTCAGTGGAGTAACACCAATTTACAACTGCAGAGAAAATGATGCTAGCTAGACTTCCTAATTCCTCTGATGTCACACAGTGCACAGTTTGCCCTGAATATAGGGTGATCAGATGTCCCAATTTTATAGGGACAGTCCTGATTGTTGTGTGTCTCTCTTATATAGGCTTCTATTACCCCCTACCTCTCTGTCCCAATTTTTCACACTTGCTGTCTGGTCACCCTACTTGAATACAAGGTGCTGTTTGGAGGACCCCTCCCACTTTATTTTAAATTTAATTTTTACAAAGAAAGGACCCGATTCTCTGTTGCCTTGGACCTTAGGCAGTCATTGACAAAGACGCAAAGTGAGCATAAAAATTACTTTCATCAGAGTGGTCATGTTTAACAGCTATTTTGCACTGATGTAAGTCACTATACAGGGAGTAGGAGAATCAGGCCCCAAAAATTGGAGATCTATTCTCATTCGTGATCAATGATCGTTACCAAGCTTCCACTAATGAATCTTGTTTGTAAGCCTAACATGATTCCTTGGAGCATGAAAACTGGAATCAGAAAAAAGAAGCAGGCCTGTCATAAGATGACGACCTGCCGAATCTACCATGCATCTCACTTTGGCGTCAAGTGGGTGGAGCTTGGATTGTGGAAGGAGTTTACAAACTGACCTAAATTCTGTATGAAACCTTTAATTACTGCATGATCCAGAGATGGGATAATTTATTAAACCATCAAGTTTTTATATATATGCAATATATATATATATATAACTGTGTGTAATGTATTTACTTTTACTTCCATAGCACCCATTGCTTAGTATCAGAGCACTTCATAATCTGTAAAGTATTTATCACAACACCTCTGTGAGGTAAGGAAGAACTATTTGTCCCCATTTTAAAGATGGGAAACTGAGATATATAGAGAGGCTAAGTGACTTGCCCAAGGTCACACAGAAAATCTGTTGCAGAGAACCCAGCTCTTCCTAAATCCTCAGATAATGCTCTAACCACCAAATAATCTGTGACAGACTATACCCATGTTTGTCCCATATACGACTGTAATAATCTATGTAAAAAGTATGCTTTCTGAAGTTGAAAACTCAATTTGCAATCAATAGCATAGCAACATTATAAGTGAAGTTATAAAAACAAACTGAAATGACTAAAAGTATGTTTTTCAGATAAGTCTGGGGAGTGGCCAAACCACTACCTCAGAGACAAAGGGCAAGCTGACACCACAGACAGATGTAAACAAGGCAGATGGTCCATTACCTGCTACGTGGTCATTCTTTGTCAGGAAACAGGCAAGGACGAAAATCTGCATCTTAGCAAAGAAACAGCATGGAGTTTCCTTCAACACAGATGGCCTGTGGCCTTGCTCCCAGCTGAAAATGTTTTTAAAAGGGCAACAAACTATAAAAAGCAAGGACAAACACCCCAAGACACCCCCTTCTTTCATCCATTGGATTCTCTGCATCTGAAAAGACAAAGGAAACAGCCATTGGACTCTGGGAGAGGGGTTCTGACCTAAAGAGTTTGATCAATAAGACTGCTGAAAGCATGTGGTGAGAAAAATTTACTTTGAATCTAATAGAGTTTAAGTTAGGCACCTGTAAGCATTTTATCTTTATTTTTCTTGTATCCATGTCGGTCTTTGATGCCTCATTACTTGTACTCACTTAAAACCTCTCTATTTGTAGCTAATAAACTTGTTTTACTGTTTAATCTAATCCAGCGTGTTCGAGTTGAAGTGTCTGGGTAAGTACATTTGGGGTAACAAGTTGTGTGCATGTTATTACCCTAAAGGAATAACGAACAATAATTGTCCTGTCCAGGAGACGGCTGGGCAGTGCAGGACATACATTTCTGGGGGGAAATCTGGGAATGGGAGTGTGTTGGGGTCACTCATGGGTAATCTTTAAGGCTGATGAAGAGCCAGAGTGTGGCTGACTGGCTGGCTGCAGCACACCAAGGCATAGCTGGGAGTGACTTACATGCTGGAGGCTGTCTGTGAGCAGTCCAGGTTGGAGGCTACAGCAGTGAAGCATTGTAAAGGATGCCTCAGGTTACAGGGCAAGGTGACATAGCTGTTCATGGTGTGGATTGTACCCTGGTATGTCATAGCATCCTTCCCCTCTTTTTTGTATCACAGTAGTTCCTAGAAGCCCTAGTCCTGGACTAGGAACACATTGCATTAGATGCCATATAAACACAGAACAAAAACATGGTCCTTGCCATGTAGATTGGAGCTTACAATCTACGCTAAATTTACGAAATGTATCTTCTTTTGTGATGGGGACGTATCAACCCCACACTGGCAACACAGGGGTTAAACTGTTTTGAGCCCAGGAGGCCACACCCCTTCACCCTTGCTAGGCATGCTGCCTGTGGAAGGAGCATATAAAAGGAAGCAACTCAGCTCCATCGAGGCTGAGGTGGTGACTGTGCGCTGGAGGCTCCTGTGGGAGAGCTGCCGAGACTCCAGACCGCTGAGGCAAAAGACCCTGGTTAGTCTGCAGGGAACCAGTTGGCCATAGGGACCAAAGGGGATGCTGAGCCTCTATCAGCAGATGAGATGTCCAAGGCGGGCCTGTGGGCAGGAAGTGACCCAGGGGACGTATCTGGGGACCTGAACCCTGCATTGGCATGATTGGTTGCATAGGGCCCAGATTCCCCTTCCTTCCCCACTCTCGATGCTAGGCATTGCTCCCAGAGAGAGAGTGGCCTCCCTTGGCCCCCCACTGCCTCCCTTGACATCTTTATAGAAGGGGAAAAACCCCAAGCTTTTAGTTATTTTCTCTCCTGCCTTTTCCTAAGCATCTAGATTTTCAAAATATTTTTTGTGGACTCTAGAAATCTTTAGAGATTACAAAGTGGCAGCTGGAGAGATGGAGGTCATTATTAAACACAGAAATTCACCACCTATCAAATTGATCATGCTGCTTTGTTTTAATCATGTTCAAGGTGAGAATACCATGTCAGTAGTTAAAAATGGAACGATTGCTTCTGACAGATTTTCAGACAGAAAAAAAAAATCAATGAAGAAGCAGATCTGTGGCAATCCAATTTGACCAAGTCAGAAGAGAAAATGCAAATAATGATCATATCTATATATATATATATATATAGATAGATATATTTATATATACACACATACTGAAAAAAAATGAAAAAAAGAACAGCAAGAGTAGAAATCAATAACAAATTAAAATCACCCACTACAGCTATTTTGCAAGTGAAGTGAGGCTATGCAAAGCAGGGGGTAACAGCATGAAATGGAATAAAAAGAAATACGAAACATTCACTTCACTACAAATCTATAACATGAACATTCCTTCTTTGTGATCGAATAGCTATTTTTCACTGAAAAAACACAAGCTAAATATTTTTTGTTTATTATGCAACACACACATACAATAATAACCCATGTTTCCTACATTGAGACAAGATTTTCCTCTCTTTGCTACAGAATTCCAGCAAGGTGAGTTAAGGAAACAAGTTACACTACAAGACACAAACATGCGTTTGCTTCAGTGGCGTACACATTAAAAGCGGAGGGATGTACAAACACAGCAATTGCTGCAAAAGACTCCTGCAAATTAGGTTGAAATATTTGACACTGACATTTCTCTGTTCATCTTTTGATCTCAAAGAGCTTTATGGTGGTTTGAAATAATCTCATTTTGCAGACGGGAAAACACAGACACGAAGATTTGGGTTATGAATAATAATAATCATGTTTATTACAGTGGTGCCTAGGGACCAATTGAGAATGGGACCCCCATTGTGCTAGGCACTGCACAAACACATAGTAAGAGGCAGTCCCTGCCCCCAAAATCTTACCATCTAAATATATGATGTTCCCAAGGTCAGACTGTGACTCAGTGGCAGGGCCAAAAATAGAACCTAGAAACAAAAATAAAGCCTGACGAGCAGTACATCTGCACTGAAGCTGGAAATGCAATTTCCAGCACAGATAAGCAGAGACACACTAGCTTTGACTGCGCTAGTGTGCTACACATAGCAGAGTAGACTATAACATTGTGGGCAGCAACATGGCCTAACCATTCGAGTATTTATGAAGGTCTCCGACTCTGGTGGCTAGCCTGTGCCGTTATCCATGTCATCATGGCTACACTGCTTTTCTTAGCAGATGAGCATGATCAAAGCTACTGTGTGCACATCTATCCAGGCTAGAAATTATACCTCCTGTTGTAGTCTAGACATATCCTTACAGTCCCTATTCATTGGACCTTCCAAAAAGTAACAACCACAACCTTAGGAACATACATAGTTAAGCACAAAAGCCTAATGACACTTAATCCTTAAAAACTCAACTTTTGGGAAGGCTGTTCCAACAGCCTGAGATCCAGCTCTGGCATATTCTGGCATCCAAAAGCCCAACAGAATGATCATTAATAAATACCAATGCCCATTACTTATGCTAAGAGACCAGGCTTTCCTTTGGCATCAAGCAGTAAAGCAGAAATGTAGTGACAATGAAATTTAAAATCGTTTAAAAATTTAGTATTTTTTCTTGTGGGCACGTGACTTCCTTTTGCGGGGCCACTGGGAGATTTCTTTGCTGAGTATCTCATTGCCTCTGTAGATCAACTATGCCCCCACTCCACCCCATTCTTGGCCTCATCTGGCTCAAAAAGTGAAGGGTGAGATTTTCAGAAGTAGCTAATGTTGGCCTAGATCTGCTCCCCCTGAAGTCAATGAGAATATTACCGTCAACTTTAATGGGAGCAGAGATAGGCAAACACTGAGTGTTTTTTTGTTTTAAATTTCTTCCTTAGTACATATTTTTTCCCATGTTAATTGTAAAAACATAAGAACATAAGAATGGCTGTACAGGGTCAGACCAAAGGTCCATCTAGCCCAGTATCCTGTCTACCGACAGTGGCCAATGCCAGGTGCCCCAGAGGAAGTGAACCTAACATGCAATGATCAAGTGATCTCTCTCCTGCCATCCATCTCCACCCTCTGACAAACATAGGCTAGTGACACTGTTCCTTACCCATCCTGGCTAATAGCCATTAATGGACTTAACCTTCATGAATTTATCCAATTCTCTTTTAAATGCTATTATAGTCCTAGCCTTCACAATCTCCTCAGGTAAGGAGTTCCACAAGTTGACTGTGTGCTATGTGAAGAAGAACTTCCTTTTATTTGTTTTAAACCTGCTGCCCATTAAACCTCATTTGGTGATGCCCAGTTTTTGTATTACGGGAATAAGTAAATAACTTTTCCTTATCTACTTTCTCCACATCACTCATGATTTTATATACCCCTATCATATCCCCGTTAATCTCTTTTCCAAGCTGAAAAATCCTAGCCTCTTTAATCTCTCCTCAAATGGGACCCGTTCCAAACCCCTAATCATCTTAGTTGCCCTTCTCTGAACCTTTTTTAGTGCCAGTAAATCTTTTTTGAGATGAGGAGACCACATCTGTACACAGTATTCAAGGTGTGGGAGTACCATCGATTTATATAAGGGCAATAATATATTCTCCTTCTCATTCTCTATCCCCTTTTTTATGATTCCTAACATCCTGTTTGCTTTTTTGACCACCTCTTCACACTGCGTGGACGTCTTCAGAGAGCTATCCACGACGACTCCAAGATCTTTTTCCTGATTTGTTTTAGCTAACTTAGCCCCCATCATATTGTATGTATAGTGTGCATTACTTTACATTTATCCACATTAAATTTTGTATATTATTTATGTATCTATTCACACATGTATGTCTATATAATGATAGCATAATACAGTTCTAGACTTGAAGGGCAACATTTTCAAAGGCACCTAAGTGACTTAGGAACTTGCCTGAGTAAGAGTCATTTAGGAGCTTTTTCAAATTTTACCTGAAGCGCCTATACTTTGGTTCTGATCCCACATGGCTTGCAAACTTCACATAAGATTCCTAATCCTTCAATGTTTACAGCTACAAGTTGCCAATATAATTTTATGTTTGATCCCCTGGCTCTCAAAACGTGCTGCAGTGCAACTCCAAATGAACTCTGTTAGCACTGACCATGAAATGACTTGCTGTGATTTGTTTGCATATATATTGAAAAATCAAGTGATGTTACTTTAGATTTGTGAAGAAGCCAGTTGTCTACAACCCACAAATTGAACAACCAGTTTCTTAATACTGTAGTTCTTTTTCCCTTCCGTGTCTTGTATTATCTGTTTGTGGTTCACACAGCAATATCTAGCGAAACAAGAATAACTTGAATTTATGCAGTGGCAAGTCTATTTCTGACAGAAACATAATGGTAAAAAATGAGTTGGATCATGAGTAAGACCTTGTTTGAATTGAGGGATGATGTTCAAATAATTGCAGCTGAGTTGTGGAGAAGACATGAAAAATTGCAGAAAAGTAACAATGGACCTTTATTAATATGGGACTTTGGAAAAGCCACAGCAGACCTATTTGTTTAAGAAAAAATTGCTGGAACAATATAAACACACAACTATTATGTTATGCCTGTGAATTTTTTATTTATTTATTTTTTATAACCAGACAATTTGGTGCAATGAGAGGGCCATAACCAGGGCTTGGCGAGTAGGGCAGCTGCCCAGGTGCAAAGCCAGAAAAATTAGTTAAAAAAAACGGCAGGGGGCTCTACAGCAGGCATGGTATTGTCACCCTTACTTCTGTGCTGCTGCTGGTGGCAGTGCTGCCTTCAGAACTGGGCACCCAGCCAGTTGCCATTCCTGCAAGACTCTGCCTCCTACTGTTTTGTTCCTCACCCATCCCCCACCCCCAAGCTTTGTGCTCTAGTTATGGCCCTGCCCAAAACTCTCCAAATCACTTAATGTACTAGTGGGGGGAAAAGTGAGTGTTGGAAACCACAAACTGTATGCAAAATGAGTAAGCTAATTTAAAACAAAATTATCGTGGAAGCCTAATATTGCGGCATCCGCAATTTCCACACTATCGTAAATGAAGTAGGGCCTTAATTGAGAGGTTTTGATCAAAGCTGAGTTGGATCACTAAGTTTTGGGTCTAAAGCCTTAAGGAACACCCAGGGGCAGGGAGTTTCCATGTGCTGCCATCTTCCGCAAACACTGCCTCCACAGTTCCCATTGGCTGCAATTCCCCGTTCCTAGCCAATGGGAGCTGGAAGGGTGGTGCCTGCAGGCAAGGTCAATCTCCTGGTTTGTCTGCAGAAGGGTTGGCAATCTTAGACTGAGACTGTGATTGATTGTCAGACGCTCCATGATCGACCAGTCGATTGCGATCTACCGGTTGGTGACCACTGGTCTGGGTAATACTTAATTCTGCTCTGAATGCAGGGGACTGGACTAGAGGATCTCTCGAGGTCACTTCCAGTCCTATGAGTCTATGCTTTTTAAGCATAAGCAAGGATCCCCCAGCTGTTTTGCCTGGGTTTGCCATTAAGGATATAAAGAGTCTACTTTAGAAGTTTCTATTACCTTTTAAACCTGACACTAACTCTTTAGTGCATGTATGCTCACCTGCTTTAACCTTGTCAATAACTATCTTTTTCCTAATCAATAAACCTCCAGTTAGTTTGTTACAGGATTGGTGATAAGTGTTGCCTTTGGTTTGAGAGCTGAATACCACTGACCTGGGCTAAATGACTAGTCCTCTGGGATAGGGAGTAACCTGAATATTTGTTGTGATTTTTTTGATGTAAAGCAACCATCAATCACAAAGTCCAGCTTGCCTGGGTGGGTGGCAAGATAAACTGGGACACCCAAAGGAACTGTCTGTTACTCCATAATAAGACTGCACTTTAGGAGTTCACACATATTACTGGGTTGGTGAAATCTAATTACAGAACACACAACCAGTTTGGGGTTTTTTTGCCTTGGTTCTTGACAGTCTGCCCTGAGTTTGGCACTCACAGTCATGAGCCACTCCAGACAACATGACATAATATAGCATTTGTATTGCAAATGCAGCAGACCCGATAAGTGCTACTTTTTGCTCAGCAGACTACTCTTGCAGTTATATCGTCTTACTGTGCGCAGTAGGAGTCTTTACCTTGCACTCGGATTCAACAGCATGCAGTTTGTGGCTGTGGAGGTTAATAATTGACAATGGGTAGCAAACAGTATCTTAGCCCTTTTGCTGAAAGTCAGTGATGCTGAACACATAATTGTCCAGTACAGCTATATTTATTTCGCATATATTGCAGAACATTTTCTGGTGCCCAAGATATTATTCTCCTGTGATTGCAGGAGTATCTGAGGCAGATCAGCTTGGAAATGCTTCTTGAGGAAATTGTTTTTTTTCACTCTATTAGGAGCATTCCATTTTTGTGATTAAAATCAGAAAACAATGTTCTTTCCAGTTAAAGTGAAATGTGCAAAATATGACTTTCCTATAACTAGGTTTCCAAACACTTATCTAAAGTGCTCTGAAAAGGTATTAATAAATAAGGATGAAAAATGAAAAGAGCATAGTAAAAATGTTTCATAAACTACATTTACCTGAGTATTAGGGTCAACATGCTTTGCAAAAATAATACTTTACATGCCTAAACAGCATCTTTCAGAAACATAAAACAATGCCTTCATTAGAAAGCTAGGCATCAATTTATCCAATGTACAAAAACAGGTGAACTGAGGCAGAGATGTAGTGACTTGCCCAGGGATCCACAGTTGCCCTGCTTTGAGCAGGGGGCTGGACTAGATGACCTCCTGAGGTCCCTTCCAACCCTGATATTCTGTGATTCTACGATGACAAATTCCTACTTCTGTCCCAATTCTGCAAAGCTCTTAATTAAGTGCCATTGACATTAATGGAACTTAAGAACATGCTTAATTAAGCACATACTTAAGTAATTTGCTGAATAGGGCTGGACTGCTGAACTGAGGCCTTAAACCCCATTTTCAAGCAATCTTTCAATATATGGATAAATAAGATACCTCTCATGTCCCAGCACATTAACAACCTAAGACAGATAAGGGCACTGGACATCAGTTTGGTTTGCAGAGGGGTGAAGAGGATCCTTCTTCTCATCAAGAGGGTACACCTTTCTCGTACCTTACAGCCACTGCTGGGGTCAAATTAGAACTTGCTCTCCCTTGTTATAGGAGAGTGGGCAGCTGGCAAGGAGTTCTTGATAAGGGCTCCAAGGCTCTGGAATTTGCTCACCCCATTAGTCCAAAATAGCTTGAATTGGGCGACTTTCTGGGATGCTGCAAAAGACTTGTTTGAAAGGGGTTTTGGAGAAGGCTCAGGATGCGGTTCCTGGATGGTGAAGTGGGGCAAGCCACTATCTGACTTCCTGTGGAACTGTTGATTTTAAATCAGTCAGTTTCACACCTCCTCTGTCCTGCCAGTGGCATCTTGTCCGATTTAGCTCTTTAGGGCAAGCGATGTGTCTCATTTCTGGCCCATATCCTGAATGCAATCCAGTGGCCAGCCCTTTGCAATGGAATATTATTGGAGTCTGGTCAGTGACAGTCTGCCTGTAAGCATGGATCTCTTTCACGGATTGTGGTAGTAAAGTGCTGTGTAGATTTACAGTGCTATGTACATATTTAAAAATAAAATAACAGTTAATCATAATCACTGGCAGAATAGGATGTAGAGCCAGAGAACCTGGATTTCCAGCCTCCTGCACTCATCATTAGCTCAAACTCCCCGCCCCTCCCAGTTTCTCAAAAGATAATAGGCCAGATTTTCAGCTGGCGTAAATTGGCATAGTTCCACTGAGTTTGCAGGAGCTACACCACTGTACCGCAGCTGAGAATCTAGCCCACTGTGAACGATCCCTGTAACAGTACGGAATCCAGGAGGGATTCTTTTGAAGTCAATGGGCCTTTTACCTGTTTGATGTGTATGGAGACTCACAGGTTTACATGAGACAGGTACCTTGGCGAGTGAAGAGCTTTCCAAGTGACTTTTCAAGTCCACAGGAAATAGATGAAAGACTACAGGAGAGCAGATATGTTTTTGCTCTTCCACTTGTTGATTTCAACTTATGCCTGGATAGTATTTGGTTGAAAAATGATACACTGAGTGAAATGCTATTGCCTGTGATTTGCAGGCGGTCAGACTATGTCATCATGATGAACCCCTATGCCCTTAGCAACTGAGTTTAAGACAATGAAAATATGCAGTGTCTGCGTCAGCTGCCATCTTGGCTAATACTGGGCATTGAACTGGGGAGCTTAAAGCAGGAGTGTCTATAGCTTGAGCTAAAAGGCCAAGCTCCCTAGCTGACAGCTGTAACAGACTCACATCCTCTGTGGATCAGGCACAGAGAAGGATACAACACACACACAAAGCAGTATGTTATATATACATTCTAGAAACCAGGGGAAGTCAGGAATGTATAAGATTTTTTTCCAGTCAGCTGACTAATACTGACTGTGTGCCAGAGCTCTCACTGAGGGGATAGGCAAAGGATTGTGGGGCCCCAAGGCACCGAGTTGCAGATTGGGGATACCTGTTTGGACTAAAGCAGCTGGGATGCAGAAAAAATAAAAATAAAAATCTCTCTCTGGAGCCAAGGGAACAGGACTCAGAAGAAGGGAAGGATTTAGTTTTGGAGAAGAGAAAAGAAAGTGGTTGGATTGGAAGGGAAGATAGATTTACAAAGTTCAGAAAAACTGAAGATAATCTTTGGCAAAGCCCCATGTCTACATTGCCAGCATGGTGGAAGAAATACAGAATTGTATATTTTGTCAGGAGATGCAAGATCTGTGATCCAAATGGCAATTTGCAGTCTTTCAATTCAGTCTCTCAGTCTGATCTCTCTTTGGTTAGTACCCCCCCTTTTTTTTAAATGATCCTTTTTTGAACAGTTCATTATTATTCCATGGTGGGAGGTAAATTTACAGAAGTGCTCCATCATTCACTCATTCTTGCTGTTGCGTCTCAGCTGGTGCTGGACTCATCAAGGAAATGTTTCCTGCTCTACTTCACATATGGAAACTTCTAACAACCAGCTACATTCCCCTTACTACTGTTAGTATGCATGATAGTAATGTACCATGCCATAGCTGGACACCTCGTTACTCTCTCAGTAGTGTGAAGACACATACTTACTTATATGACATCATGCTTGTCATTATGATGCACACCATGGCCAGTCATAGTGGTAGCAAGCATAGAATTCACATCTCCCTGTTCCAGAAACAGACCTCTACTGGGCAAACTAAAGGAAAATTTTCAGCACCCGGTTGCAATATAGGGCATATAAACCATTCTGATTCCATCTAGTAGAAGGCAGTGGAACACATACTAATGCTCCACTTCATTGCAATATGTTCATTAAGGAATTATTCTAAATTTTTTCAGAATTTGATACATGCATGTGTGTCTGATTCTCAATGCAACAACATTTCATTTGACTCAAAAGCTAAGGCAATCACCTGACATCCAGGGTCAGATCCTGCCTCTTCTGTAGATTGTGCGGAGAAGTGGGAGTCCGAAGACATAGTTTCTATTCCCAGCTCTGCCACTGATTTCCTGTGAGACCTTGATCATATCACTTCACCTCTCTCTGCTTCCTACCCTTTTGTTCATCTCATCTATGGAGACTGTTAGCTCTTTGGGGGCAGATACTGTCTTTTACTCTCTGTTTGTGCTGCGCCCAGCACAAAGGAAACCCAGTCTAGGTTGGGGACTCTCATCTCTCTCATCATAGTAGTAATAGATACTTAAGTTGAATAGTACTGGAATAAGGCTGTTGGAATCTTGCCTAAATGAACAAGACCAAGTTCTCTGCTCACTTGCACCAGAACAACCTCATTGGTGGTATGGGGCTGTGCTGGTATAAAAGAGGATACAATGAGAATCTTGGTAGTGGTTATTGGCTTCCTCCCCCCTGCCAACATTATTCTTTTACTGACTTCTTTCATGAGAAAAAATTTCATTCCCATCGTGCACCGCATGCTCTCATGCTGCTGCTTAATTAGGTTGGTTAGAGTCTTGGCTTTGTCATGTTCCCTGTCTCGAATTTCTGTAGCCACACAGAACATGTGCAAGCAGGCAATTCATTTGAACAGGCATAATTTGAGTTTAGAATAGCCAGGGCAACAGCTCACTGTAATATACTGCTAATAAGTAATCTTAATTACACAACTCGGTGGAACAGTTTGCAGATAATTTAGGTAACTTCAGAATAGAGGTGTTCAGCAGATAATTGGTAATTTATCTTCTGACCTTCTATTGCTTTAGTAAATTACATGTTCTTATTATTTGTCATCCCTGCACTATCCAATCTGCTAAAATGTCAGCTACAGAGAGGAAAGGAATTTGATTACAAGAGGTAGCCATGTTTTAGCATCTCTGCCTTCCAAATTCCCTCATCCCCCCTCCCCTTCAACTGCAGTAATTGCTTTAATTTTGTTTCAAAACACTTGAAATCTAGCTTTCAAGATAGGTCCAGATTACAATAGTACTAACACATCTCACAAAAAGACGGTTACTCACCTTTGTAACTGTTGTTCTTCGAGATGTGTTGCTCACATCCATTCCAGTTAGGTGTGCGCGCCGCGCGTGCACGTTCGTCGGAAACTTTTTACCCTAGCAACTCCAGTGGGCCGGCAGGTCGCCCCCTGGAGTGGCGCCGCCATGGCGCTCGATATATACCCCTGCCAGCCCACCCGCTCCTCAGTTCCTTCTTGCCGGCTACTCCGACAGTGGGGAAGGAGGGCGGGTGTGGAATGGATGTGAGCAACACATCTCGAAGAACAACAGTTACAAAGGTGAGTAACCGTCTTTTCTTCTTCGAGTGATTGCTCACATCCATTCCAGTTAGGTGAATCCCAAGCCATACCTAGGCGGTGGGGTCGGAGTGAGAAGTCGCGGCATGGAGCACTGCAGATCCGAAGGCCGCATCTTCTCTAGACTGCTGGACCAGGGCGTAGTGGGACGCGAAGGTGTGGACCGATGACCAGGTCGCTGCCCGACAGATTTCCTGGATGGGCACACGGGCAAGGAAAGCCAGCGACGACGCCTGCGCTCTGGTAGAATGCGCAGTCACACGGCCCGTAGGAACGTGGGCCAGCCCATAGCAGGTCCTGATACAGGACGTTACCCATGAGGATAACCTCTGCGAGGAGATAGGAAGCCCCTTCATGCGGTCCACTACTGCCACGAAAAGTTGGGGGGATTTGCGGAACGGTTTGGTCCTCTCCACATAGAACGCGAGAGCCCTACGGACATCAAGCGAGTGGAGCTGCTGCTCCCTGCCTGAAGAGTGAGGTTTCGGGAAAAAAACCGGGAGGAATATCTCTTGGTTGATGTGGAAGGTCGAGACTACCTTGGGGAGAAAGGCAGGGTGTGGCCTCAGCTGCACCTTATCTTTGTGGAAGACTGTATACGGGGGGTCTACCACAAGAGCCCGGAGTTCCGACACCCGCCTAGCTGAGGTGATAGCCACTAAAAAGGCAGTCTTCCAAGAGAGATAGAGTAGGGAGCAAGTAGCTAACGGCTCAAAGGGGGGCCCCATGAGCCGAGACAACACTAGGTTCAGATCCCAGGTTGGAGCAGGGAGACGGACGTTAGGGTATAAACGTTCCAGCCCTTTCAGGAATCTAGACACCGTCGGGTGAGAAAAAACGGAGCGGCCATCCCCACCGGGGTGAAAGGTGGAGATAGCTGCCAGGTGGACCCGCAACGACGATATCGCCAGACCCTGCTGTTTGAGGGACCAAACATAGTCTAAGATATTGGCCACCGAAACTTCCATAGGGCGGAGACCTTTCTCCACGCACCAACAGGAGAAACGCTTCCACTTGGCCGAGTATGTCGCTCTAGTGGAAGGCTTCCTGCTGCCCAAAAGTACCTCCCGTACCGGGGTGGAGCAGCGCAGTTCAGAACCGGTCAGCCATGCAGGAACCACGCCGCTAGGTGCAGCGACTGCAGGTCCGGGTGACAGAGAGTCCCGTGTTCCTGGGTAATCAGGTCCGGGTGAAGGGGCAGGGGAACTGGGTCGGCTATGGCCAGGTCCAGCAGCATGGGGTACCAATGTTGCCTGGGCCACGCCGGGGCTACCATGATCACGCGAGCCCTGTCCCTGCGCACCTTCAGAAGGACCCTGTGGACCAGTGGGAACGGGGAAAACGCGTAGTACAAGTGGGTCGTCCACGGAATAAAGAAGGCATCCGCTATAGACCCGGGCTCCCTGCCCTGAAAGGAGCAGAACGCCTGGCACTTCTTGTTCCCCCCGGACGCGAAGAGGTCCACACGGGGATAACCCCACCTCTGGAAGATTGAGAGGGCGACGTCCGGGCGAAGGGACCACTCGTGTGATAGGAAGGATCTGCTCAGGCGATCCGCCAGCGTGTTCCGTACTCCGGGGAGGAAGGAAGCCGTGAGGTGAATGGAGTGGGCTACACAAAAGTCCCAAAGTTGCATCGCCTCGTGACATAGGGGAGAGGATCTGGTGCCGCCCTGCTTGTTGATATAGTACATGGTCGTCGTGTTGTCGGTAAACACCGCGACACAACGACCTCGAAGCTGGTGACAGAACGTTTGACAAGCAAGGCGGACCGCTCTCAACTCTCGCATGTTGATGTGCATCCTCACCTCCTGCGGGGACCACTTTACACCTAATTACTTAACTAACTACACTTAACGATCTAACTAACAACTATAACAATAACGATAGTTAACAAGGAGAGCTAGGGACGTGGAGGACAGCTATGCCGCGCTCCACAGTTCCAACGACCGACACGGCGGTAAGAAGGAACTGAGGAGCGGGTGGGCCGGCAGGGTATATATCGAGCGCCATGGCGGCGCCACTCCAGGGGGCGACCTGCCGGCCCACTGGAGTTGCTAGGGTAAAAAGTTTCCGACGAACGTGCACGCACGGCGCGCACACCTAACTGGAATGGATGTGAGCAATCACTCGAAGAAGAACAATGAATTTATCCTCATGATAACAATAGTTATCACAGGGCTATCCCCGTTTTCTATATAACTGGGAAACTGGAGCACAGAGACACAAAAGGTCAGTTTTTTAGGGACACAGAAAATACCAGATTGGATCACACTGACAGTCCATTTAGTCCAATATCCTGTCTCTGACAGTGGCCAGCACCAGCTGCTCCACAATGAAATGCAAGAATCCACTAGTAAGCAATTATCGAGTACTCTGCCCCCCTCACAAGATCTTATCATGACCTCTAATCATTAGAGATTGGCTTACATCCAAAAGAATGAGCTTTAATACCCCTTCCCAAATGTTTCTTAACAAGAATAATGCTATCTATTTTCCAAAGAGTTCAGCTCCCCGATTTTCAATGGGAGCTTCTGGGTGCTGAGCACTTTGAAAAATTTGGCCAAAAGCAATTTTCCCAACATCACTCAGAAAGTCTGAGACAGAGAAAGAAACCAAACCCAGATCTCTGGAGTCCCAGTCCAGTGCTTAACCACCAGCCAAAAAGTTTCATCATTGGCATGCTAGCTTTAATTCTCCCTATAGCCTTCTATGTTCCCTGTTACCATAGTATTTGAGCACTTTGCAATCATTAATGTATTTATCCTCATGACATCTCTCTAAGGGAGAAAAGAGCTATTCTCCCCATTTGACAGATGGGACACAGACACAGAGAGACCTAAGGTCACACAGGAAATCTGTGGCAGAGCAGAAGCTTCAACTAAGGTCTCTCAAGTTCCATACTAGCACCCTAACTGCTGGGCCACCCTCACATTCGGCAGATTTGAGATAAAGCCAATTTAAGATCAGACTGTTCTGAGGGGTTAGAATCACAGAATCAAAGATTCAGACAAGAATAGGGTTGCAAGAGACCTCAAGAGATCATCTAGTCCAACCCTGCTCAAAACAGGACCAATCCCAACTAAATCGTACCAGCCAGAGCTTTGTCAAGCCGGGCCTTAAAAACCTGTAAGGAAGGAGATTCCACCACCTCCCTACGTAACCCATTCCAGTGCTTCACCACCCTCCTAGTGAAATAGTGTTTCCTAATATCCATCCTAGACCTCCCCCACTGCAACTTGAGACCATTGCTCCTTGTTCTGTCATCTGGTACCACTGAGAACAGTCTAGATCCATCCTCTTTGGAACCCCCTTTCAGGTAGTTGAAAGCTGCTATCAAATCCCCCCTCACTCTTCTCATCTTCAAACTAAACAAGCCCAGTTCCCACAGCCTTTCCTTGTAAGTCATGTGCTCCAGCCCCCTGCTCATTTTCATTGTCCTTCGCTGGACTCTCTCCAATTTGTCCACATCCTTTCTGTAGTGTGGGGCCCCAAACTGGACACAATACTCCAGATGTGGCCTCACCAGTGCTGAATAGCAGGGAGAGCCAGAATACATTGTTGATGGAAAATCCAAGCGCTTACTCCTCTGCATGATGCTGGCTTGCACAATGGCTGATAAAGAGCAAAAATATGAAGCACGCACCACAAAACCAAATCTAACAGGCAGCCTGAAATGACTGGGGTGCAGAGGAGGAGGTTTTTCTTGTTTAACTTGTGTGATGTGCTCTGAAAGCCAAGAGTTTGCATTGCCCAGGCATTTATGACTATAAACAAGGGGAAAACAGCAGGCCTGCCTGGGACACAAAGGTACGTCTTGGTCTAAAAATGCAAGATGTAGCTGGTAATGAGATACAGATGAGAGGTAAAGGGTACAGTTGAATTTCAATTTAAAAAACAAGCCTCTGATGCATAGAAGAGGAATTACTTGGAAGGCAGGTATAGGTAGGAGGTTGTTAAGGCAAAGAGCCTGGAATATGCATCACATAACAAAGGCTGAGATAGTGCAATATCAAAACAACCATTTTAAAAGGCTCTCTTTTCTTCCCATCTCAGGTTGTAGTATTTTATTCTGTCTCATTTTAGTGGCCATCAATACACCTGTCTCTTTCTATCTCAGCTGGATTTGGTTGACAGAAGCCCAACTGGAGAGAAGCCCAGATGCATATTTTTCCCTGTCTGATCTGTAAGAAAAGAAATCCTCATCGGGCAACACTAATTCCGCTGCGGCCCCCTCCCCTTTATTTTAAACTTTCAAGAAATTCACAAGAAAGGTCTAATCAGCTGGAAAAAAAATACAGCCTCAAAATCTCAGAGCTCTACAAACAGTCTGTCCAAGCAACCTTACTGTGATTATCTAACCCAGTAAGCATAATACATAAAAGAGTTCTGAGCTGTCTTTAATTAGCTAATAATACTGAACTGTCAGATAACAGGGCAATAAACCGTACAGGTTGATTTACTAGCAGTTTATGTGAAACCTTTGATATGACTGTGCCATTTGTTTGCCAGGAAAAGAAGCTGCAGTGATGCCGTTACAGAAAAGGGCAGCTTGACTTAAGAGAGAGGGAGGGACAACGTGGCATTTAAAACAAACACACTCAGAGAAAGATTCTCGGAGTTGCTGCAAAGTTCCAACTCTGGTGGCACATGTTCAGAAAGAGGTTATTTTGAGGCTTGGACCATAAAAGGTAGAGAACCATATAACAAAGCATCACCATACTACTCTCAACTCTCTCCTGAGGACTCTTTTTCTTCCTGGAATAAAATTATAGCGTGGCCAGCACCAGCAATAACTGGTGCATTAATTAAAGCCCCAACCACTGGAGGCATGGGATCAGGTGAGGATCTCAGCTTTCCTTAAAAAAAGGGAAGTTTCTAGCCCTCATTTTGCAAAGGGAAGCCTGAAGATGTGACCAGAGTGCATCCTAAAGGCTCAGAACCACCCCCAAAAAAAAAACCCACTCCAAAAGGCAAATACAAAGACCCAGCAGGTTTTTCTTAACCTCATGATTTTTGAGGCCTGCCTCATGACTTTAGAATGGTTGGGATTGGCAACAGTGCTGTACAACATGTAGCACAGAATGGGGCCCTAACCCTGATTGGAGCCTCTGGGTGCTACCCTAATCTAAATAATAGCTCAAAACAATATCCTAACTTCAGTGAGCTATACCAATTTACTGAGAAATTTACTAGAAATACTCCCCACTGCCATCCAATCCCCTCTGATACCATTTGCCCATGTGACTGAAAGTAGCACTTTCCCCCAAACGTCTTCCATGTAGGGTGATTCAGGTACAGTAGATCCCAACTTGGAATCACAATAAGGAGATGAAGGTAGAATTTATCAAGAACATAGTGGCAAACATCCATATTCACACACAAAGCTAGTTAAATGGAAATTAAAAGGAACCGTCACAAGAGTTAAATGCCTTCAAGCTGCATGGAAACTTTTTAAAAACACCATAATGGAGGCTCAGATTAAATGTATGCCCCAAATTACAAAAAAAAAAATAAAAAAATAGTAAAAGAACCAAAAGAAAGTGCCACCATAGCTAAACAACAGAGCCATTCAAGGCAAAAAGAATCCTTTAAAAATTGGAAGTCAAAACCCACTGAGGAAAATAGAAGGGAACAAACTCTGACAAGTCAAGTGTAAAAATATAATTAGACGAACTCCAAAAGAATCTGAAAACCAACTGCTACAAGACACAAACCCAGTATTTTTAGAAGTATATCAGAAGCAGGAACCCTGCCAAACAATCAGTGGGGCCACTGAGATGCTAAAAGCACTCAAAGAAGACAAGGCCATTGCGGAGAAGCAAAATGAATTTTTTACATTGGTCTTCACTGCAAAGACTGTAATGGAGAGTCCCACACCTGAAATGTTCTTTTGAGGAACTGTCCCAGATTGAGGTGTCAATAGAGGCGGCTTTGGAACAAATTGATTAATTAAAGTTACAAGTCACCAGGACCAGATGGTACTCACGCAAGAATTCTGAAGGAACTCACATACCAAATTCCAGAATTGTTAACTGTGGCATGTAACCTATCACTTAAATCAGTTTCTGTTTAAAAAAAAAAATGGATCACATTAGCTAAATAAAAAGGCTCCAGACATGATCCTGGCAATTAAAGGCTAGTAAAAGCCTAACTTCAGCCCCAGGCAAACTGGTTGAAATTACAGTACAGAATAGAATTACTACATGAACATGAATTGGTGGGAAAGAACTAACATGGGTTTTGTAAAGAGAAATCATGCCTCACCAATCTATTAGAATTCTTTGAGGGGGGCAACACAATGTGGATAAGAGTGATCCAGTGGCTATAGTGTACTTGGACTTTCAGAAAGCCTTTGACAAGGTCCTTCATCAAAGGCTTTTAAGTAAAGTAAATAAATAGGGAAGGTTCTCTCATGGACTAGTAACTAGTTAAAAGACAGGAAACAAAGGTTAGGAATAAATGGTCAGTTTTCAGAATAGAGAGAGATAAATAGCGGTATCCCCCAGTGATCTGTACTGGGACCATGCAGTTCAACATATTCATAAATGATCTGGAAAAAGGGATAAACAGTGTGGTGACAAAATTTGCAAATGATAAAAAATTAATCCAGATAGATTCCATTGTGATTAAATATTTAAAAAGTCATTGGACTAGAGAGAGAGAGAGAGAGAATGAAAATGACTCCGTAGTCCAGGGGTTAGGGCATTCACCTGAGAAGTAGAAGACCTCTGTTCAAATCCTCTCCCCTCCTCTAGCAGAGATGGGGAATTGAATCTGAGTCTCCTACACCCCACCTGAATTCTAACTGATAGACAAAAAGTTATAAGGCAGGTACCGCCATCTCCCATGATATTTTGTATAGAGCAAGTTAAGCACCTAACTCACTCCAGCAACAAATGCCTTTGGCGCCTAAATCATCTGACTCTTGGCTGGTAAGTAGAGGTAGGTACCTGCCTGCGCTTAGATGCCTATCTCCAAGAGATGGGTCAAGCTTAGGACACACCCTGTCATTGGCATCTCCTATTAGCTAGCTTAGGTGGCCCCCCATCTAGCATACTGGCTTTGTGGATTGCAGTCTAAGGTCACGTCTCCCCTTGTTGATTGTACGGGGAGCATAAACGCTTAACATGTTTTTGTGGATTACAGTGTTGTTCCTGTGATTTTCTAAGTGCCTAAAAATTAGGTGCCGTGATGTTCAGCATTGCAACGGCTAAGTTCATTTGTGGATCCCACCCCTGGCTTTCATCTCTCTGTGACTCAGTTCTCCCATTTGTAAAATAGAGCTAACAATCCTTCATCTTGTCACCTTTCCCAGGTGGGGATTGTCTCTTACTCTGTTTGTACAGCACCTAGCACAATGGGGCTCTGTATTCTCTTTGAGGCCTCAAGGTGCTGCTTGAATACAAATAAGAAAGAGCCCATTGTTAGCAATTGGCAAATGAGGGACTGCAGCAATTAGGATTTCATGATCCTAACCCCATGGTTTTTAATGAACACACCAGATTCCGCAACCACCAAGAATTTCATTTCCCAATTTTCAGCCTCTTTCAGTAGCTGCTAATACATGTGCAAGTTCTAATTACCAGGAACATGCACTGAATAAATCCTCTCATTTTCTACTTTGACCTTTATGTCACTTGACAACATTTAAAACAAAATATTTTTAATCAGAGATGCTTAAGAACCAGCCTGCTTATACTTCAGGAATTTTTTTTCTCCCATCATCTATTTTGCTCCACATAATCAGAGCGGTCATTAATTTTAAATAGAGCTAATTGCTGTCTTTTGGCCTTTTTAAACTCATCTCACCCATCTATACCAGCAAAACCTGAACATGAGTAAAATAGACTTTGAGTTTTGATAAGACCTGGGGCAGGGAGGGTAATATGCTTGATTCTTCCAGGCTAGTGCAGAGGTTGTGTAAATTACACCATCTGGACATTTTGAATCTCAGGGTGGATTCAACCAGAACAAGGACAGGCAGTGTTACAGCAGCAGTGGGGCTATCCTCCATTAGGAATCCAGTTGGAACTACTTTGTTGTGCTCCGGGTTCCATAAGACTCCCAACCAAGGAGGCTGGGATAGAATGAATCAGTGCATCCCCCCAGATATCCTAACCATACCTTTCATCAGCCAGTACTGACCATTTTTGATGCTCCTCTACAAGCCCCAGTGGCAGAGAGAAGTTTGCAGTCACAATGTGGTCTACACCCTGGAATCCTTCATAGACTCAGGAGGGAATCTGAACCTGAGAAGTTTATTATTAAAATGATCATTTCTCCATGGAAGGGAACATGTCAAAAATAATGATATCACAGAGAGCTGGATGCCAACCCATGACAAGCAGGGGCGGCTCCAGGCACCAGCACACCAAGCGCGCGCCTGGGGCGGCAAGATACGGGGGGCGCTCTGCCGGTCGCCGTGAGGGCGGAAGGCAGATTGCTATCGGCGGCATGCCTGCAGAGGGTCTGCTGGTCCCGCAGCTTCAGCAGACCTCCCACAGGCATGCCGCCAAAGCCGCGGGACCGGGGACCTCCCACAGGCAAGCCGCCAAAGGGAGCCTGCCTGCTGTACTTGGGGCGGCAAAATACCTAGAGCCGCCCTTGGTGACAAGGGGCCAGAAATATCAAATTTCTGTTTTTCTTAGACAAGGATCACATCTCTAGAGATGGGGGTCCCAACTAAAATCAATTGGACTTGTGTACATGCTGAATTCATACATTTTTAAGACCAGAAGGGACCATTAGATCATCTATTCTGACTTTCTGCCCATAGAATGGAGGCCAGGGTTTGACTGAAAAAGACCTGATCCATGACCTTTGCCCCAAAAATCAAACCAAACCTCAATTTAACCTTTACTGTGCTCTGAAAAAGTCCCCCTTACCCTTTCTTTTTCATTTTTGGGTAGAGGTGGCAACCTCAAAATCTTGTGATAATGCCTGGTTCTTGTTAAATTTCCAACCCAGTTTTGCAGAGTGGTGGAGAGGCAATCTGATCATTCAGATCAGCCAAGAACAGCCTTGGGTATGTCACCAAACTCAACCTTCATGCCTTCTGCAGTTTGCCCAGCATGTCCCAGTCCCAAGCAATGACCTCTGGCAGGGAACTGACATTCTAAGCATATCTTAAAACATCTACTTTTGCTGCTATTCAGGAAGAAATAATTACTACTTTTTAACAGCCTCACTATATAGCCCAGATTAATATTAAGTTTCTATATGTTAAGGCCAAATTCTCCTGTCAGTTACACCAATGCACTTTTGGACTCACATTTTTCATTATAGCACCTATTTGTTAAATAAACTACTAGGGCCTGATTCTCCATTAGCCTGCACTTTGAACAGTCATTTACACCAATGCAAAACGTTGCCATTCTGACATTGGAGCTGTTTACATTCACTTTGCTTTGCTATAAAATGGTTACACACAAGGTGCAAGACCCTTTGAAATATAAATTAAAAAAAGATACCTGGGGCCTAATCCTGCTTTCAGTTATACCAGTTTATATAACAGGAGAATTATACCAATAACTAGAACTCATGTGAGATCTAAATCAAGTCCAGTACCTTTCAGATGAAATGTAAAACCAAGGCCCTGACTTCTTGTGGTTCTCAAAATTCCTGTGGCACTTTTCGCTTCAGTTGGCTGGGGGCTCACTTAAAATGTTGGGTGTTAATTCAAAATACAAATAAACATAATTAAATTCTATCTACACAATACCCTGCAGCCATTTCAGTTGGTTGGAGAATTCTTCCTCATTTTCCACCTCTTGAACTACGTAGTATGTAGCTGTTACCGTGTTTCACCCCAGGGACTCAGCTTTACCACAAGCCTCATGAGTGACCTTGGCCAGGTCAAAGCACCGCTCTGTGCCTCAGTTTCCCCTTCTGTAAAATGAAGATAAGATTCCAACCTCCTTTGTAAAGTGTCTTGAGATCTACTATGGAAAGTGCTAAAGATGACCTAGATAGTACCATGATCTCTGAACTTACTGAGGATCGGCTCAGACATTTTGCCTCTACACTGATGCAGGCCTGAAATCTATTCAGCACTTTTAGTTCAGATTAAAAGAATTCTGATTTGATGAGCCACCATAAAACAAAATTAGCAGTTTAGAAAAAGATTAAAAATAATAATAATAAAGCAAGTCAAGAGGCTGAGTTATCACAGCTTTATTACAGAGCTTTCTCCAGTTTCCATCCAGCAAACCAAGAGCAGCAATGCAGCTTATCACCCTATGATTTTCCTCATAGGGCACATTTGCAAAAAATTATTATTTAGAAATAAGCTGATACTTTTCCTCTCTCTCCACATCCTTCCCGCCTCCATTTTGATTTACAAGGTGGAATTATAATACGATGCTTGGAGTTTTAGATCTTGAGCCTCTGATTTACATAAGCTGCTGGTGAATTTTAAATGCTTGGTTTTGATTTAGAAATCATTACTACATATGTCATATTTATCTTGAATATTCAACTGTGTCGCCCATTGCTGCAAACTGGATTTAAGGGATTCAAAGTACAATTACATAGACTACAACATATTTACAAATCATCCATATATATAGTACTTTCCCCTTCACCAGGCTTTTTGATTATGAGACCAGCTACCATATAAAGAGCTGCTCTGGGATGTTTTCCTCCGCAACCTCCACCCTATTAGCTCTGCATTTATGTGTAAAATTCAGCCTTAGGTCCTGTTCCCAGCTCCCCAGGTGCCACCTTTGCCAGCTGCTACCATCCAAGGCAGAGATGCCTGGAACTCGGCATGGAACTGGTGCCACACAGCTGCAAACCTTGGCTAAGTAACCTCATCTTTCATCTGCTGAAATACGGTTTGTTTGGGTTTCCCCCCATCTCAGTGAGCCTCAACAAGACTAAATGTTAAATGAAATCATGGAAGATTGGTCACCATTAAAATTAATGGGAGAAAACCCACCCTGACCTCCAAATTTATGTAAGTAAAGTAGAAGGAGAGGAAGAAGGCAAGAGTCCTTTATAACAACACAGCAAGAAGAACTGGAGCTGGTTATGTTCTACATTGTTTTTAACTTATGTTCTCACTTTCATTTCTTTAAAAGCCAAGGAGCAGGCTGTTTGATATACAAGTAGAGCTAGGCGGGAGCCAGATTTTCCATTTGCCAGAAATGATGTGATTTTAGAGTTTTTTCCATTCCAAAATGGAACCAATATAGTCAAAATTTCCTACAAAACAAAATTCCTAAAAAAAAAATTCATTTTAGGTCAATCAAGATGTTTGGTTCTGAAAAAAAAAACCTTGAAACACTCTGCCCTCATCTCAAGTTTTTTAAGCTTCATAAAACCCAATTAGTTTCATTCTAAAAAGCTGCTTCAGGAGGAAAAATCAAAACATTCCATTCCGGAAGGGTTGAAATGGAACAGTTTGACAATAATGCTTCATTTCTTTTTCTAAAAAAAGAAACTTCAACAAAACCAATAGGTTTTTCCAACATTTTGGTTTTAACAAAAAACAGCATTTTTAATGAAAAACTAATTTCAGTGAACATTTTCTGACCAGTTCGATACACAAGACACAGCATCTGCTACATACCTTGCTGGCTAGCTTGCCACTCTGGATACATCTATACTACCAGCTGGATCGGTGGGTAGCGTTCAATGTATCGGGGATCGATTGATCGCGTCTCGTCTGGATGCGATCAATCAATCCACTAATTGACTCCCGTACTCCACCTCGGCAGGAGGAGTAAGCAGAGTCGATGGGGGCACCGCAGCAGTCAACTGACCCCTGTGAGGATGGCCAGGTAAGTCGAACTAAGATACCTCGACTTCAGCTACACAAATAGCGTAGCTGAAGTTGCGTATCTTAGTTCGAACCCCCACGCTAGTGTAGCCCAGGCCTCTGTAATCCACTGTCTCCTATTACTATTTAACAGGCATAAAGGCCACAACCAGGGAAGGCCTCGATGTGCTGCTAAACACTGTACAAACACAGAATAAGGGACAGTCCTTGTCCCCAAGAAGTTTTCAGTCTAAAAGACAGAACATAGCAGGCACATGCCGGTTGAAAGTAGGGAGACTGGGTAACAAATAAACATGAGGTGATGTGTGCACAGATCATAGCTGGTCAGCAGCAGTGATCACAGTTCTCCATTGGCCTAGCTATTTTCAGGTTAGTTTACGCTATGCATTGTGGTTCAGGTGAGTTTCGAGCGGAGATTGGGAGGAGGACAAGGTGAAGTCTTCATGGATTTTGACTTGGAGTTTTCCCCATTTGTGAGTGGAGGTAAGCAGCCCAGAGCCAGGGACTGAACTGTGACTTTTATTCTCCACTTGGCCCTTTGTTTCATGGGGGGAAGCAAACTGCACTGATCCTTTTCCTGGCACGGCTCATTTCCCCCGCCACATCAGCTCAACTGCACTGGCTAGCAGACTCAAAGCTGCACCCATGCCCTCCCTCTGCACCCTCCTGAATAACTTCTAGGACCCTTTGATCACAGCAAGCAAAGCCTTTCACAAATCAGTTTTCACTCTCTCCAAGTGGAACTAATATTCATCTTAATGTCTGAGTAGAGAATTGCTCTGTGCTGATAAAGCACCTGTGTTGTTCCACTTAGTGGCAACAAAACTGATGTCCCTTAGCTACCTTCTAGAGGTATTAATTAATGTTTAATTAATTAATGTACATATGGTGCTTTATGATTCCCAGATGAAAGGCAGTCTAGAGGGGGTAGGCAGTATTCAGTGAAATTCACCCTTGTGCAGAGTGTCAGCAACAGGCTTATGGACCATTTAAATGCTATTTTGAAATTCATCCTTGTTCTGGCTCCTATGCATGAGAGTCAATGTCACCCTATTAGTATTATTTAAAACAACATCAAGAAGCAGCATAGTCATTTGCAGTTATTTACAAGCTATGCAGGTAGAATATCTTGAGCTCCCTGCACTTTTTAGGCTTCTTAAGTTGTATTAGAACTTCATATACAGTGTGGTCCTCCGACAGTCACTTGTTCAGGAGATAAGGATTAATCTGAATCAAATTTCAACTAGAATTTAATTAGCCTCTCCTACTTCTGCCCTGACAGTACACCAAGAACACTGGATGGGAGAATGACATTTCCTTTAATTAACAACAATTGAAACAGTGAAACAAACTGGCAGCTCTCTACTATCTATTTTAGGTACTAATATGGCCCCCATTTATTATATTATCAGAGCACCTCACAATCTTTAATGCATTTACCCTCAACACTCCTGCAAGGCAAGGAAGAGCTATTATCTCCATAAAGAGACGTAGGATATGCTTACACTGCAAAAAAAAGAAGATAGAAAAAGAAAAAAAAGAAACACTCTGCAGCAGCGAGTCTCAGTGGCCAGGTCAACTAACTTGGGCTCATATTACAGAGCAAAAAATAGCCATGTATCTGTTCCCATTTGGGCTGGAGCCTGGGCTCCGAGATCTTCTTTTGGTTTCAGAGCTCCAGCCCCAACAGAAAGTTCTACACTGCTTATTTTAGCCCCATAACATGAGCCTACAAGCTCAAGTCTGTTTACCTAGCCTCTGAGATTTACTGCCGCACTTCTTTTTCTGCAGTGCAAATATACCCTAAGGGACTTGCTCAGTGTCACAGAAAGACAGTGCCAGAGCAAAGGATTTAACCCAGGTCTCCCATGTTCCAGGATAACATCCTATCCACTGGCTCACCCTTCCTCTGACCGTGATCTCTTCATTCCTTAGAGAAGGCATCAATAATTTTTACACCCCTGTGTTTGAAAAGAGGAGTGGGAGCTTTGCAGATTCCAGCAGGCACAGAAAGCAATTGCTTTCTTACACAGATCCAAGCCACAACATTCTAACTCAGATACTGAATCCCCTCAACATTCCAAGGCACATAGATGTGGGGCTCTGGTTTGACCCACTGGCTGTGGTCAAAAGCACTAATGTGATCCTGGAATGCGCAAACAGGGAAATCTCAAGCAGAAGTAAAGAGGTTATTTTACCTCTGTATTTGGCACTGATGCAACCACAGCTGGAATACTCTCAGTTCTGTTGTGCACAATTTAAGAAAGATGTTGATAAATTGGAAAGAGTTCAGAGAAGAATCATGAGAATGATTAAAGGATTAGAAAACTTGCCTTTTAGTGATAGACTCAAGGAACTCAATCTATTTCACTTACCAAAGAGAAAGTTAAGGGGTGACTAGATCACAATCTATAAGTACTTACATGGGGAACAAATATTTGATAATGGGCTTTTCAATCTAGCAGAGAAAGGTATAACGTGATCCAATGACTGCAAGTTGAGTTAAATAAACTCAGACAGGAAATAAAGTGTAATTTAAGAGAGAGAGTAATTAATGATTGGAATAATTTAGCATGGGTCATGGTGAATTCTGCATCGCTCACAATTTTAAAATCAAGAGTTGATGCTTTTCTCAGGCCTGGTCTACACTAGGGGGTGGGGTTGATGTAAGATACACAACTTCAGCTATGGGAATATCATAGCTGAAGTCAATGTATCTTATTTCGACTTACCTCACATCCTCACAGCGCAGGATCGATGGCCGTGGTTCCCCTGTCAATTCTGCTACCGCTGCTCGCCCTGGTGGAGTTCCAGAGTCGACAGGAGCGCATTTGGGGAATCGATATATTATGTCTAGATGAGACGTGATATATCGATCCCCAATATATCGATCACTACCCTCCAATCTGGCGGGTAGTCTGGACATATCCTAAAGGATCTGCTCTAGGAATTACTTTGGGCAAGTTCTGTGGTCTGTGTCATATAGGAATTCAGACTAGCTAATTGCAATGGTCCCTTCTGGCTTTGAAATTTATGAAAAAAATAGGGGATGTTTGTAATATTTGGATCTGGCTCTAGGTTCATAGTTTGAAACTCTGCTAGAAGTTATGGGGTATTCGGACATGGCATACTGATTGGAGCCCAGAAGAATCATGTCCTAGTCTACTATTCTCTCCATTGGCTCCCCTGTTCATTTTGGGATCTCAAGTTCAAGCTAGAGAAGACAAGTGATGGTGGTAGGCTCTGCCTGGTGTAACTTTAGTCAAGTCATGTCACTTCTATGTGCTTCTAATTCCCATTCTGCCCTGTGTCTGCCTTGTGTGGTTACATGGTTAAGATTTTCAGGGCAGGGACTCTCTCTGACTAGATGTTAGTTTATAGTGCTTAGCACAATGGGAACCAGATATCATCTGGGGACTCTAGGTTCTACTGTAATACAAATAGAAACATGGGACCATAGGAATTGCTAGGATCAGACTGGAGCAGACCTGTGGTGCATCTTGTCTAGTATCCTGTATAATAAATTCATTAATAGTTTCAAGACGCTCAGATTCTCCTTGTATGGTCCGCACCTCTGTAGTTAGAAGACTGCACTCCAAAAGCTGTGGAGCTCTGTTTATGATACGATACATCACACTGTAAGTTGTTAACTTTGGTTTAGCATAATAAACACCAAGGAGTAGACACACTTGGCATGTGAGCCAAGGCCATTACTAGCAAACAAACTCTCAGTCTGCAGTCGATAATTGTTTCCAGAATCAGGCCCAAAGACATAACCATGGAAGCAGCAATTAAAAGGTGGTTAATTAAAAATCAGTATAAAATGGTTAGTTAATTTTATACGTTACTCGGCTATGACTTAAGTCTCCTGAATGCAGGAAAGCTGGCTGTAATAGCAATCAGCGACAGCTGGGTTAGATATAATTATATTTGACTTCCCCTGTCTTCTTTTAAAGGAAAAGCTGAAGCCAAGTCTCTAAGCAACCAATCCTGGGAGGACAGGTAAGCAAACTGTCTAATTAGCACCAGACTAATGTACCAGAAAGATATCTATGCATCACAAGCCTTTGCAGGTGGAATCAATATTGCTCAGATGTTTTTGATTATCTAGGCAAAGAAAGAGGTTGTGCTTCATTGCTACAAAGAGAACAAGCAAATTCTCCATTCCAGGAGTGGGAAGCCTTTGCTTGCAGAACAGAAAATTATGAATAGAGCCGGTCTGAAATGTTTTTCCCGTCAAAATATGCCAAATGGTTGAAAGGAAAAGATGTTGCAGTAATGTGTTGATTTATATAAAACTTCATTTCAATTAAATTTCAATGAGGAAAAAAAATGGAATGGAACATTTCCATTTCAAAATGACTTTTCATTTCAATTTTTTAAATTTGATATTATAATATAAAATGAAACAGTTAAACACCATAAAATGGTTTGGTTTTATTGAAACAAAATGCTTCGACTGCCTCAAAATCCTTCAATTTTTCAGAATTTTGTTTCACAGGAAATTTCAACATTTGGGTTTTGGTCCGTTTCGGAATGGAAAAAATGTGATACTGGGGAATTTCCCATTGTCTGGAAAAATCCACTTCCCTGGCCAGCTCTATTCCCTGTGCTGCTCATGTGCAAAACCCACAGCTATGCCAACGGTCAGCATGAGCTGTATTCACCACTTCTGAGGGATTAAATGGTGCATAAACCTTGTGCTCGACTTCTGTATAATGGGCAAATTATACTATATGGGCTACTTGATGCCCATTGTATTTGCGCGCACACACAGCTTCAGATGGTAGCTGGGTCACTTAACTAGATGCGGTAAAAGTCTACCAACAAGCCTGGCTGAAATTTTGAAGAAGGAAAGAAAGAAGGAAAGATGTGTGTGTGTGTATGTGTTATTAAAAAAGGACAGATAAGGGATTTGATACAAAGGTCTAAATGGTGCCATTAACAGAATATGCTAGGATGGCAAACGGACTTTTTTATTATTCCACATTTTAATATTTTTATATTTTATTGCTAATAATTATAGAGAAGCATCAATCCCCTCACACCCTTTCTTTCATCTCTTTGAGACCTTCCAGGTTAACTATGTTGTCAAGAGAATGTCACAAATCCACCAGTAAAATTATGTTTCTCATTAGGAGATGATCTAATCAATGTAACATGGTATCTTTGGTACAGCCTACCCTATCAACATATACACACTATAAATGGAAAAATCTGTTTTTCTGTCACACTATCTAATACCGGACTGTTTGTGCCACTATATTTTAGAGCTTGTCAGCAATTCAGTTACAATCTCTTATTTCCAGGGGTTTATACCATAGCCATAAAATAAATAAATAAATAACCCCACGTCTGGATGACACTTGATGTGCATTTTTGTTATAAGGGTTGATTAAATTTATTTAGATTTTTTTTGATTGACTCAAGATGCCCCAAATTCCCCAGGAATTGTTAAAATTAGAGATGGACCCTGGGACCATAACCCTTTGTCTAAACACTCTTGAAATCTGAAAAAGTTCATTGCTTAAGAACATAAGAATGGCCATACGGGTCAGATGCAATGATCCTTCTAGCCCAGTATCCTGTCTTCTAACAGTGGCCAGTGCCAGATACTTCAGAAGAAGTGAACAGAACAGGGCAATTTATCAAGTGATCCATGCCCTGTTGTTCAGTCCCAGATTCTAACATTCAGGGGTTTAGGGACACCCAAAGCATGGACTAAACTTTGTGGATCAGGACAATATTGCCTCCAATTCTGCAAACACTTACATACGTGGGATATGAGGAATCCCTGTCACTGGAGGTTTGTATGACCAGGTTAGACAAACATTTCTCAGGGATGGTCTAGTTAGACTCGGTCCTGCCTCTGTGCAGGGAAATGGATTACACAACCTTTTGAGGTCTCTTCCAGTCCTGCATTTTTATGATTCTATGTGCTACCTTTATATATGCAAGTTTCCCCCTGGCTTCAATGGGATGACTCAACATGCATCATGTTAAGCCAGTGTGTAAGCATTTGCAGGATCAGGGCTCTAGTTATTATAGGAAGATAAGGCACAAGTAAAGTTTTTGAAAGTATCCTACTAAGTAGTTAAAATTCTACATTAAGTCCTTTGTCTTATTGTTAACACAGGGACTTAAGCAGATTATGCAGGTTCTCTGAACAGGTCAGAGTTTCAGTTGTAAAGGATAAACAGGTGGCTGAGAAGGAAAATACAATAATTACTAACCCCAAATGGTTAAAGCTAGATGAAAAAGCAAAAGGAACTTTCCACAAACATTCATTCACGCTATTAAAATGAATTCATTTCAGCCATGCCAATGTCCAACTCTCAGGTGTGCTTTCCAAAAACTTTCAAGAGATCGAGTTTCACTGTCAAAAACATCTGTGGGAAGGCAAGTTCAAAATGGCACACACCATGTTTTAAAACTCATACGCATACAAGTTTTTGCTCCAGAACTGCCTGCATGATTGTCCAATCAGGACACAAATAATGCAGGTGGGCTTACCAGAGGTACCGTAAAATAAGCAACACAGAGCTCATGTCTCACTTGCAATCCCATGCATACAGTAAAAAATTCAAGCAACAAATTATATTGGAGAAAGTCATACTGCACTTATGGAATTTAGCTGCTTTTAAAGTCATCACAGTTGAATTATACCCCAGTGCAGAGAGCTAATACATGGCCTATTCATCACTTAAGTCTTTCTTGAGCCCAACAGTCTTGAAGTGGTGCATAGAACTTGTGCTGCCCTTTTCACGGAGGTGAATTTCACCCTGACTGTATTATTCTTTGCAAAATAGTCTCCCAGATGTAATTATCTTAGCACACATCAACAGAAGCAGGATGTAAGTGGAGGATAGCATTAAAAAGTTATTAAAATAATCATTTATTTTATCACAACAGGTTCATCTCTTGCAGTTCTTTAATAGCGTGCACATCCATTTAAAATAAAGTCAATTTCAAACAACACTATTAACGATAACAAAAAACTGTAATAATAATGAATGCCATTAAAAATAATTGGCCAGATCCTCAGTTGGTGTAAATCAGGCTAGCTCAATTGACTTTAGTGGAGCTATGGCAATTTACACCAGTTGGGGATCTGGCCCAAAATTAATAGTAGTTGCTTTCTATTGTTGATGATGCAAAGATTTTAAATTAAAGATTCAATGTTTGAATAGTTACACTTGCCCAGTTCAAATGGATTTTTGCCAATGTGCTCATATTCTCCCGCAGAACTCATTGTTGGCAAGATTATAGTCTAATTGCTTTTGAAATTTCAATTAAAAAACAAAAACTATAAATGAAGATATCAGAATTCAGAAATCACCCACTACACATCCAAATGCATTTTAATTGATTATTATAAAACTACACTATAACTATATTGGAATTGTATCCTCTATGCTAAAGGATTCCTATACACTATCACTCTTCAGAATGATCCACAAGTTTTCCTGACCAAGACCTAAGTAAAAAGAGGACAAATAGTCTTGTGCTTAGGTTAAAATTCCTGACTGAGTATCAGAAGTTCTGGGTTTAATTCTCAACTCTGCCACAGATTTCGTGGGTGACCCCGGGCAAGTCATAAATCCTGATTCAGCAAATCACTTAAGCACATGTCTTCAGTAGGATTTAAGTATGTGCTTAAATGCTCTGCTGAACTGGGACCTTGAGCTCTGTGCTTCAAGTTTCCCCCCTGTAACACACTTGGCCTATTTAGACTTTAGGCTGTTTGGAGCATGGACTGTCTCTTACTATGCGTATGTTCAACTTCTAATGCAATGGGGTTCTTATCTGGATGGCAGCTTTAGGTTTGACTGCAGTACAAACAATTAATAATAATAATACAGTGCTTACAGATAGAATAATCTTAGGTAGACAGATTAATGAGGGATTTTAATAATTTTGGAGAATCCTAGGCCCCACAAGCAGATAGAAAAAAATACCACTGAGGTTCAACATATCTGATAAACTTCTTCAATTCAAACCACGCACTATTTCTGCTGAGCTAATACCGCTGCAAGTTTGCGCCTGATAGTAAAGCATCGCTGAAGTGTAAATGGTTTGCTGTGCGGATTGGCTGAGCCTATCTATTAATCAATCAGATTAAAAGGATGATGGCAACTCTCCGATAATTATGCAACATAATGAAAAGATTGGGAAGCCTGATTTAGGGCTTATTAGCCTTTGAAATCCTTCATTAGCCATATTAGTTTCCTGCACCAGATCCTGATGGAAAGGTATTGTCGCTGTACTGCAAGATACAAAGATCTGTCTGATACTTTTAACTACAATCACACCTGGATTTTGTGGCCTTAGAAACCTCAGTGCATCAAACCAAATGTTTTTAAGCCTATGGTCTATCTAGAATATATTACATATTCCTTATTCAGTGGTAATATATTTCTGTTAAAAGCCTTCCTAGGGGTGCAGTGATCAGCCCTGCATACAGTTCTAGGCAGAATAGTGCTTGCTGAATTTCCTGAGACATCATTCTTGTCTATAATAGAAGACATGATGCACTGGCAAATGTGCTAGGACACTGGCCAAAAGAATTGTGTGGATGCTGCAGTGAGAATGTCAATCCATGCAATTCTCTTTGGTCCACCCTTATGCTGGATACCTACCAGCTCAACTCCCAGGCCTGACAACCTCAGAGGGTTTTTAGATTCAGAACTTTTCTTTGGTATAAATATTTATTTATACAGTATCCATATCATATTCAACCTCTCTCCTGGTTGTGCTCTGTGTTGTCTCCCACAGAGGCTCTTAGCACTCTGAGCCATTATCACCTGGATGTCTGCCCATCTCCCTGGCACTTCCCTCCATCAATCGCAGCTGCTGTAGGGCTCTATAGCTGGATCAGCAGAACTACAATGTCTGCTCACATCAACGTTCAGGATTTCCTGTAGGGATGAGTGAACCAGTTCAGATAAGTTAAGAACTGACCTAAAATTTCAACCGCAAAGAGTTTCTGGAAGTGTGATTTACTCTTCTCTCTGTTATTTTTCATTTTCACTGTGTGCCAGGGTTCTGGGCCAGAAGCACCAAATATCATAAGAATCATTTTTTTCTACTCTCTCAAGACGAAAAGAATACAGAAGCAGGACTCTAACCAGAGAGCAGAACCTATTCTTAGATTTCCAGTCTTGGTGTGGAGGCTGGAGGGGTTTGAATAAGCATCTGAAATTTCTGATTTGTCTAGTTAGATTGTAATTCCTTGTGGCAGGGATTGGCTCAATGTATAATCCCTATCACAAAATAACCCCCCGGCAATGCTACAGATATAACTCCCTCCTGGCAGTGCTATAGAAATCGTCATCACTCCCATAACCACATTGGTCATTGGGGCACCATCACTGATGTCAATCAACCAATTGTTTCCACCCTGACTATTGTGTGTCAGGGTTTGAGTCTTCACAAAGTCCATTCCTGTCCACTCTTTTATGTTGTCAGTCCATCTCTTCTTCGGTCTACCTCTTCTCCTGTACTGTTCCTTGGAGAATGATGTTGGATAGGCCAGATGTTCTTGTTACATGGCCATACCACATCAGCTTGCGCTCCTCCACGGTCTTCAGGAGGTCTTCATATGACCCAGTGCATTGGGTTATGCAGACCTCTTCATAGTGACAAGGTTGAAATATGAGATGCCCAGGATTTTACGCAAGTATCTCATCGCTACTACCTGTATTTTCCGTTCAAGTTCTGCCATAAGGTCCATGTCTTGCACGCATACAGAAAATAGAGATGACCAAGGCGTGCCGCAGTTTCAGTTTGGATTCCAGGGAAATGTTCTTCTTCCTCCAAATTGGCTTTAGCTTTGCCACTGCTACTGCTGTTTGTGCAGTTCTTGCCCGTATTTCTGCCTTTGATCCTTCATCAGTGATGATTGCCCCCAAATACTTCAACTGTTTCACAGTCTCCAGCTCTTGTCCACTGACAGTGATATGTGAGCTGATCCTGTCCCGTTTGTTTGTCATCAGCTTGACTTTCTCTGCACTGATTTCCATGCCATATTTTGCAAAGGTTTCATTCATTCATTTCACAAGATTGGCAAGTTCATTTTCTCTGCCTGCCAGGCCATCAATGTCATCAGCGAACCGAAGATTTGAGATCGTTCGCCCCCCCAATGCTGATTGTGTATATGTGATCTTCTAGGGCATCAGTCATCATGCACTCCAAGTAGATATTGAACAGTGTGGGTGAAAGAAGGCAGCCTTGCTGGACTCCAACAGTGCTATGAAACCACTTTCCTACTGTGCCATTGATGAGAACTGCACTGCTGGCCTTGGCATACAGTTGTTTAATGGTAAGAATAAGCTTATGACCAACACTGTACTACTTCATGGTTGCCCAGAGAGTGTAGCCTATAGGACTAGCCTGCTTCCTTGCATGCGCATATATATATATATATAATCTTTTCTTATAGTTTTAAGTATTTGGCTTATTGTAATAGGTTTATAGATTTATATTAAATTAAGTTTGGCTGTAATGCAAAAGACCTACAGGCCATATCCTGTATGTTAAGCTAAGGCAAAGTTAGCATATCTATATTAAGACCTTTTAATCAGAAAGCAAAGTTGACCCATATCTTGTTACCTAAATAGTTGAGTACCCACGCCTATATCCACGACCTTTTATTTAGACCAATAGGAGAATGGCATAGGGGAGTTTTCAGTATTGTACCCACAGACTTAACAAGTACACCACAAGAGACTGATGTGTGTACATACCTGTCATCAATACGCACATAGTATTAGCCTATGGGGTAAGCGTACCCTAACATTTCTGTGGGTGAGGAATGAAATGTGGGCATAGGGTTTCCAGCACTTTGCCCTATAAAAGAGGTGACCCACCTCAATAGAGTACTCCATTTCTTACTTGACTTCTGTTCTCACTTTACTCCATCTCCATTCTCACTTTACTCTATTCTCATTTACTTCCTCCACTCTATCTATTCTATCTACGATGACCGCTACTATTAGTAGGCTATACTTGTTCTTCTTAAACTTTAAGTTTCAAAGGAACTAGATTAAGCCTGGTTTCCCGAAGTTTTATTCTTAGTTTGTTTATTAGGTTTTGATTTAAGATTAAGTTAGTCAAGTAAACCATAGTTAGCTTTGACAACTCTTAGCATTTTCTAAGCACTGCATCCCTCACTCAGGAATTGAGAGCCCTGAACCACAAGGCTCTTCCTGTGTCTCTTACCATCAGGTTATCAAGAAAGGAGGCGAGTATGTTAACCAAAGCTTTGTTGCATATAATACTATACTATCATATGTATCTTTTGGATAGCAATAATGCAATTGTAACTCCAGGTATTTTATTTACTATTATTAATTTTAATAAAAAGTCTTTAAGGCTATATCTGTCTCAGTGTGAGCTTCTGGTCATACCCTCAAGGGTCCTTTATAAATTCTGTGGAGCTTGATTCAGGACAAGAACTTTTATCTTCTGATCGAACAGACTGGCGAGCCTAAAACCCATACTAATTAATATTGACGATAATAATTATTAATATTATTAAAATCAAATAAAAATTAAATTCCCATATTATCTAAATTAATATTATCAGTACATCCTAAATCAGGCTACAAGAGCTTCGTGCCATACTCTGTCAAACACCTTCTTGAAGTCAATAAAGATGTGGTAGATGTCCTACTGGTGTTGCAAGTACTTCTCCCATAGAACACGAAGGTTGAAAATCGGTTCTGTGGTATCTCTTCCAGCACGAAAGCCAGTCTGTTCTTCAGCGATGATATTCTCCACTTGTGACTTCAATCTGTTCAATAGCATTTTCAGCATCACTTTGCTAGGATGGCTAATTACACTCATGGTCTGGTCATTTTGACACAATTGCAGGTTGCCTTTCTTTGGCAAAGTGATGATTAGTGACTGTGTCCATGTGGAGGGCCACTCACCAGTCTGCCAGATCTTGTTGCAGATCTTGGTGAGTACATCTATTACTATTTCTCCTCCGAATTCATTAGTTCAGCTGGGATGTTGTCAATACCTGTAGCCTTTCTGTTCATGAGTGATTTCACAGCTGTCTCCACTTCTTCAAGCAGTATTGGAAAGTCGTCCTCCTCTGTTGAATCTGGGTTGTCTACGACACTAGGATCTCCATTTGTTTGGTGGTTGTATAGATCACAGCAGTAGTTTGACCACCTATTAATGATTTCCATTGCTTCTGTAAGATTGTTCCCTTCTTTGTCTTGAATTGCGTTAGCTTTGGTCCTTTTTTCCTTCATTAGATCTTTTACAACCTGGAAGGCTCATTTGCTATTTTTATTATTGATATACTCTTCAATTTTAGAGCATTGTTTTTCAATCCATATCTCCTTTGCCACCGTCATTCCTTTCTTGATCTTTCTGCCAATTTCTCTGTATTTATCAGCTCCCTCAGTGCTGTTCTTGTCTCTCTTAGGCTCTCTTCTAATATCACATATTTGAAGTATTTCATTTATGACCCATGGTTTTGTCTTCTTACGGTGTTTCCCAGGGATGTCTGCTGCTACCTCATTCATTACAGTGTTGAAATTGCTGGTCATTGTTTCTACGTCTTCCTCTACAGCAAGCAGCGGGGGCAAATTTTCTGATGATCATTGCTTGGAATGACTCTGCAATGTTTCAGTCTCTGAGTCTTTCAAAATCAAACTTGGTTCTGGTGAACTTTGGCCTGACAATTTTCTTTAGCTGCAGCCAAAAGTTTAGCATCACAAGGTCGTGATCACTTCCAATATCATCACTGGGGAAGCTCCTTATTTTACCTCTGATAATCCCAGAATGAAATGGTTTTTGCACCATGATGTAGTCGATCTGGCTGTGATGTAGACCATCAGGTTCACGCCACATTGATCATCTGGATGCTTTATGTGCTCTTAATGTGTTTGCAAGAACAAGATTGTTCTAGCTGGCAAACTCCAAAAGTCTCAATCCTCTCTCATTGGTGACCGCATTACAGAAAGGGTCATAATAATCTCGCCAATCTGCCTGTGCATCAGTACCCACTTTAGCATTCCAATCTCTCTGTACAATCAGGATATCTTTCTTGTGTACCTTATCGATGATGTCTTGGAGCTGATTGTAGAAATCTTCAATTTTCTCATCATCATAGTCTGTTGTAGGGGTGTAGACTTGTACCACTGTGATATTAAATGGAACTGCCTTTAGATGATGGAAATAAACCCACTGGACACTGGGCAGCATCCTAATACTGAATTCTTGATATTTTTATGCACAAGAAAGCCTATGCCATTGACATGTTTGTCCTCTCCACAGTAGTAGAGTACCGTGGCCTTCTTCCGTTAATGCCTCTCCAAAGTTCTTCCATCTGATCTCAGAGATTTCTAGGAGGTGCCAGGTGTATTGTTCCATTTTGTATGTGAGTTCTTTCAACCTCTCTATTTGTCTCAATGTCGTTACATTGCATGTGGCTACGGTGATGTTATCTCTTCCAAGGATCCTCTTCATTGGGCTTACACCAGTAGTATACTTGCCGCCTCTGCCCTGGTGGGAGACGGTTGGTGTGGTCATTATTAACCTGGGCTGCGACCAATTCAGTATAGACATGGTTGACTTGCTCATTATATGGTGTGTCTTGAGCAAATTTCTAACCTGGTGGAGCCCATACCTCTGCAGGTAGCCCTCGTTTAGTTGCCTCTTACGACATGCAGGAGGAGCAGTGGAACTATTCTGTCCCCGGACGCACAGCAATACAACTAAATAAAATGAGCATACCCATCAGTTCAGAGTGTCTACGATGAATAGAAACATAGTAATTCATAAAACATAATCAATAAACTTTTAATTAATGCCTCCTGCTTGGCATTCACAGTTTTATTTGCAAGGACGATCGAATTCTTGGGAACGCAGTGTGACCTAGAGGATAGTGCACTGAACTGGAACTCAGGAGAACTGGGCTCTGTTCCTGGCTTTGCCACTGGACTGGTAGATGACCTTGGGCAACCTACTTCACCTTTCTGTGCCTCTGTTTCCACATCTGTAAAATAGGGATAATGATACTTGCCTTCTTTGTAAAGTGCTTTGAGATCTAGGTTCTTCATGAGAACTAAATATTATTTTCCCTCTTAAGAACATTCACATTTATGAGGCTTATTTATTTGGACTTGATTTGTGTTAGAATGAGAAGAAAAGGACAAACCCACCACACACCAGGACAGAAGCAGCCAGGTGTTCAAATCAGCTCTCATACACTTGTATTCAGATTTTTCAGCTCCAGACAGCTTTGTGCCTACCGTTTTCTCCCTTTCTGCTGAGCCTGATCAAAAAATAAGACGATGGAGATAGATGGTTCAAACAAGTCTTGATCCACCTGCAACACCATCCCAGTTTGGGTTCCTGACTGCAAGATCCAAGACGCAGCATCAGTCCTTCTCTCCAAGCTCCTATTCTATACAAGCTGGAGCAATTTAGTCCCAGGATGGAGAAATAGGTCATGTTAAACAGAAACCACCTGTGATCTCCATAGAGGGAGAGATGTTCTGATCTCCAAGGCGATCCCACATTCTGAAGTATATTTTGAGAGCTGGGGGTTTTACTGTCAGATCGGACGTGTAGTCTTCATGCAACGATTATCCATTCAAGTTTAGTTGCTGTTTGGCAAGTGTGAGATCATCCCCTCTGGACACTCATAAGGCAGCATTGTAAATTGTAAGACACAAATGCCAAGCTGGAGGAGCTATTATCACACAAACAGCATCTGGCACCTTTTGATGGGCTGCCTAAGCAGATGCTGATACATGAAATGCTAGTACTTCTCAAGCGGCTCACCTGTTGTGAGACTAGCTGGCTATCTTCCCATTACACTCCCAGCTGCCATCATTTTTTTTTCCATGTGACCTTCTCACTTATGAGCATGGAGTGAGACAAAATTCCATACAATTAGGGAAGTTTTTTTTTTCTTTTTAAAAAATTAAAATAAAAAAAGACCTGTACTGAGTAGCAGCGACTGTTGTCTAGGCTAGCATCCTCAACCAACCCTAACTCTTTGTGCCACCTCACTTGAGTACTCAAAAACACCAGAAGCAGGATTGAGTCCCTATGGAGTCCATCATTTAAAGACCCTTCATGCTGTATCAGGTATCTGTCACCCGCTTACACTGTTGT
The DNA here is from genome assembly GCF_025201925.1 of Gopherus flavomarginatus. NCBI lineage: Eukaryota > Metazoa > Chordata > Testudines > Testudinidae > Gopherus > Gopherus flavomarginatus. The sequence goes on along the minus strand of NC_066618.1, from coordinate 159,043,390 downwards.
AGCTGTGTCTGTCCCAGACCTGAAGAAGAACTCTGTGTCAGCTCGAAAGCTTCTCTCTCTCACCAAAAGCAGTTGGGCCCATAAAAGATATAACCTCACCCACATTATAACAAACAAACTCCCAACCAAATTAACCAACCAGCCTGAGTGGAACCTTAACCCTGTGTGCCAGGTCTCAGTGCCACTCACTCAAATTTGGGCTGGTCGCCTCTCCATCATGTTGCAGGGGCAGCTGCGCCCCATCTCAATGGCACCATACTCCTCACACCAATTTGTAATGCCGCTCACTAACCAGAGAGAGTGGGGCTGCTACTTGGTGCTTGCTGCCCCTCTTTCCACCGTAACCAGCAAACCATTCAAGTTTGCTGCACATCACCCCTTGAAAGTCTAATTCTCACCTTCCTCCCCTCCCCACCCTGTTGAGAACCTCTTTCTAAGTGGTAAGAAGGGGGCAGCACACTAAAGTTTTGTATCGTATGCTTGTATAGTTGGAGTTTTTTTGGGGGGTGGGGGGAGGATTCCATATGTCAGAGGTCTCCAAAGTTCCACAGCATGTCTATAGAACAAGAGTCTGTTCCTGTTTCCCTGTCAATCCATCCATACAGATCTGACGAACTGTTATTTTGGTTGGGTCAACGATAAAGTAATCAGAGCTGCTCGTTTCAAAAAGGACTTCATTTCTGAAGTAAAATCCAGCTTGCAACTTCACTCTCTCCTCTCCCTGATGCTAAAAATGACACTTAAGTATAAAACAAGACCCCTGCTGTAAAAAGTAAAACAGCTTTGTTAATTAACTAAGATTGCCAGTGGCTCCCAGTGGGGAGACAGCTGCACTGCATGTTCCAGTGTTTTAGAAGCATCCTGGTGTTTGAAAAAATTGCCATTATTTTCTGTATGCCATCTTTACGTACACAGCTGTATGCACTGAAGCTGTGTGTATGCTCATGTATCACATAGCAGGTGATCCACTTTCATTGGAGGGATTCCACTGAACATAATGTTTACATTATAGGCTGTCCTTCCGCTCAGATAATTCTTGTTTATTTCACACCTCCTTCTTGGAGAAGTACAACATCAGTGCACAACTTTGGAAATAGATGGTTTATTTCAGCTGTGCCGCCCCTTTGAGAGCCCAGCCAAAGCCACAAATTAAAACAACAACAAGCAAACAAAGAAAACCTCAGGGCCCCAGCAGAATGGAGGAATAGAGAGAGAAAAAAAATCAACCTTAGAGAGAGTTAAAACACACAATTCCCATTGATTTTCAAGGTAAGGTACGTGCCCAACTCCTTTAGGCGCTTTTGAAAATATGACCATCTGTGTTGCTAGAGGGTTCTTTGTGGAGGTTTTTATTTTAAAAACACAAACATCGAACAGAGTCTTGCTCTCTAGGACCCTGATCATGCCCTCTAAGAACTAACAAGCACTGGTTGAAAAATTCCTGTGGAAACTTTCTTTAAAAAAAGTTGGATCTTCAACCAAAAGAAAAGTTTTGAAGTGTCTGCTTTCTGTGGAAAATTGTGACTTTTTTGGCAGCAAACCAAAAAATTCTCAATTTTCAGTTCCTCGATGAAGCATCAACATTTTCCACAGGAATTACAAAATCTCCATTTTCAAACCAGTTCTAGCACAAATGTAATACATACAAACACACAAACAAACAAAGAGAAAACAGGCTGGGAGATTGTGAGCTAGGATTGGTGTAAATCAAAGCAGATCCACTAAATTAAAAGAAAATATAGGTCTAATTCTACGATGTGATGACTATGAGATTCCCACATATATGGATCTTACACGCTCAGGACTCCACATTTACAAGAGTGAGATTACACATTTTTCTTACTCTACTATTTTATTTTTTTATTTGCACTGTGGGAACCCCTAATGACTGCAATCAGGGTCCCATGGTGATAGGCACTGTACCTACGTATCGCACCATCCCAGAGAACTTAGGGTCAGATTTTGAAAGCTGTTTGGGTTTTGAATTCTTGAAATCAATGCGAGTTAGGTGCCTAAATATCTTTAAAGCTCTATCCCCCTATTATCTAAGTGTCTGACAAGTGATAACAGATAGATACAACAAACAGATGGTGGATAGGGAGGCATGAGGTAACAGTGAGATGGCTGTAATAATTACCATAAGCATGAGACACAGCACACCAGCTGCCCAGGAACTGCTGATGCTAAGATCTTCATCACAGCTACAGCCCCTTTACGATGCATAAAAGGGCTAGAGGAGGAGGATTCCCCTGGCTCAGGCACTGTGGAGAACAGCCATAGAACTGCCTTCCGAGAACTGCTTAAGACCCGGTACAGGGGGCATGCCAGGGGTGGGGCTGAGCACAAGAGGGGCATTTCAGGCATATGCAGTGCTTAATTTGTGCTGAGCCATGGCACTGCTAGGCTTGGTAGCTCATAGCCCCGGCAACCATGAACGAACAGCTGGGGAAGCCTAGCCCCAGCCCCGCCCCCTTCCACCTGAGACCCTTCCCCTTCCCTGCTCCCCACCCCCTGATGGAGCCCAGAACCCCACCCCCCAACCCCCACCCCAGGCTAGTGCCCCCAGCCCCAGAGCAGGTGTCGCGGCCGCAGTCCCCCCAGCCCTGGAGCACCAGGGAGACTGGAACTGTGCCGAGCAGAAGCAGGAGGGGGGGTGCCTGGGGGTGGAGCATGGGCAGGGTTACGCCTGGCTGTTTGTGGAGGTACAGCCTATCCCAGCTTAAGAACCGCCACCTATGAGAGCACCTCCGGTCTTGCTGGGTCAGTTACACATCACTCAGCTGCCAGAGGAACATCCCGAGCCCCGGCACCTCTTACAACTTAAAGTACTAGGGGTAGGCCTATTGCATGCAATGCTGCAGGGATTCTGTGCTGCAAAACAGCCGACAAAACAGACCAGGAATGCTGGCATAATTTAGACAGCCCCTTCCCCCAGGGCTGACAAAATTACACTGGGGCCTCCGAGTGGCCCAGGATCACGGCAATGCAAAGGTGGCATAAAGCACCTTAGCCTCCCTGGTTCATGGTCTTGGGCAGTCTCTAAGATGCATGGCACAGACACTCTTCCTAAGCATTCTGAAGGAGCTTTACAAGAGATTTGAAGAGGGATAATGCAGTGGCTTTGCAGATTTGAGGGGGATATTGGACTGATGATGATAAAGGCTGGAACTGTGGGTGGAGTGGGGACTGGGGTCGATGGCTAGCTAGTACATTAGAAATTATAGGCAGGGTAGGCCCAAGTGGCAAAGGGCTTTAAAAGTGAAGACAAGTCGTTCCATTTCATTGTGCACTCTAGTCAGGTCAAGATGCTTGATCATTATCTTTACACTGATTGTTTTATGACAGTAATGACAAAACAAGTCTGCTTAGCTGCTGAGGAGACAAAAAAGGGTCCTGTTTTAGGGCTGCAACAACTACATTAGTGTCTGTATAATTATAGGGATTAAAAACAGACCTCTAGCAGCATCTCAATCTGATTTCTTTGCTTTCAGTCTCCAGGACAAAACTGGTATTGCGGCTAAGGCAATTCTAGTTTTACAGTGGTGAAATGGGCAGACATTCAATATATTGTGGTGTTTAGATGTTGCTTGTAGTTATTAGAACTGGGAGCACTGGCTGTTGGGAGTCTGAAAGGACAGGAAACAGGAAGGAAGGGGGAGAAATTGAGGAGGCAGAGTGAGAGTTACAGATGGTGCAGTAGCAGCTTGGTAAAGAGGTTTCCAGTTGAAAAAAAAAGTCCTGTTCAAGTTTATTAGTGCCTTGCCTGGTTGATACAACATTTTGGCGATGAGGATGGATCTTCTGTCTCTGAACCCACCTGCACCCTTTCTGCAAAGCCTGAGTGAGCCTCCAATTGCTTTTACTGCCTGGATCCATATGTTTGAGACATATCTGCTTGCAATCAGTGCTACAGAGATTTCTGAAGTAAGAAAGAGTGCTTTGCTAATCGACTGCCTTGGAGCACAAGGGCAGTGTATATTTTACACTTTTCCCCTTGCAGATGATAAATATGAGACTGAACTCACTGCATTAAATAACTTTTTTGTGCCAAAAGTGAATGTAGTAGCTAATCGCTACAGATTTCGCCAGCGTGAGCAGAAACCAGGGGAGACTATAATGTAGTATATTGCTTTCCTGAGGAGTCTGATTGTAACTTGTAATTTTGGGAATATGGCAGATGAGATGATTAGAGACCAGCTCGTTGAGAAAACAACCATGTTTCATGTAAGAGAACGTTTACTTCTAGAACCACAACTTACATTAGAAAAAGCAATAACCATTGTTACTCAGATTGAGTCAGCTACAGCTGAAGACAAAATAATGAGCAGAGATACAGAAAGCACAGTCCAGGCTGTGACTCCTTGGCAGAAAAGTTCACTATCGCTGCAGACAAACAATTGCAAGAGAAAAAGTAATGAAAAACCACTGACTCAGCAAATTCAAAATATAGTAAAAGCATGCTTTCGCTGTGGATCCCCACAACACCTTGCAAGCTACACACAGGGGCGGCTCCAGGCCTCAGCACGCCAAGCGCATGCTTGGAGCGGCATACTGCGGGGGGCGCTCTGCCGGTTGCTGGGAGGGCGGCAGGCAGGGCTCCGGTGGACCTCCCGCAGGCGTGCCTGCGGAGGGTCCGAAGCCGTGTGACCAGCGGACCCTCCGCAGGCATGCCTGTGGGAGGTCCACCGGAGCCACGGGACCGGCGACCGGCAGAGCGCCCCCCGCGGAATGCCGCCATCCTTGGGGCAGCGAAATGTCTGGAGCCACCCCTGGCTACAAAGGATGTCCAGCAAAAGTAGCTCAGTGCAATCATTGCAAAAAGATTGGGCATTTTGCTAAAGTGTGTCGCAGTAGCCAGTTCAGTCAACAGGTGCATGCAGTTATAATACCAGATGTTACTGTGCCGAGCGTGGACAAAACCACTACTGCACATATTTCCGAACAAAAAGTGCACTGTAAACATTTCCGCCATACCCCCAGGCAAATTACACTCTATTCTGCTAATGTTGGACACTGACTCAGCAGTATCTATACTACCTGATTCCATCTATTTGCATTATTTTAAAGATGTGCCTCTTACTGAACCCAAACTTCACTTGGTGTGCTATTTGAAAAACCATATTCCAGTACAAAGCTGCCTGCCAGCAATAGTTACTTTTGGCGATTGCTGTGTAACTGCAGAGTTCTACATTGTCCGCAAAGGTACTCCTATCCTTGGCAGAGATTTATTGGCTGCTTTAAATCTCAGGGTAGTTAATGGACGAATTTATCTTCCTCAGCAAAGCACTCTTGCGGTACACACACCAATTTCAGCTGGGACCCAACACCAGGTTGAAGAGAAACTTGGCTGTGCTTATGGATTTCTGCATAAAGTTAAAATGAGGAAGAATGTGATGCCTGTACGACAGAAATTATGGTGCTTACCATTTTCAGTCAGGGAAGCTGTTTCAGAGGAACTTAGAAAACTTGTTCAAAATGACATTATTGAAGACATTAACTCCTCGGAATGGGTTTCACCTATAGTGGTGACGCAGAAGGGTGGAGTCATTCGCCTTTGTGTGGACTTAAGGGAGCCAAATAAAGCTATTGTGATTGACAGCCATCCTCTTCCTCACATAGAAAAAGTCTTTGCAGAACTCCATGGAGCAAAGATGTTTTCTACTTTTGATTTGCAGAGTGCATACCACCAGGTTATGTTGCATGAAGATAGCAGAGACCTCACAGCATTTATTACACGAGGGACTATTTCATTTTGAACGTGTTCCATACGGTCTCACATCAGCCCCAAGTGCCTTCCAAAAAATGATGTAATTGATTCTGAGGAATCAACATGGAGTTCAGTGCTATTTGGATGATATTGTCGTGTTTGGAAATGGTACTGAGGATCATGACAATAACCTGCAGTCTGTACTAAACTGCGTCAGCAAAGCAAGCCTCAAGCTCAATAGATCCAAATGCAAATTTAGACAAACTGAACTCTCCTTTCTGGGGCATACAGTTTCTCAGGCTGGACTGAAACCTGATCCAGATCATATCCTGGCAATTTCAAATGCTCCTCCTCCAACAGATTTTCAAACCTTGCCTTCCTTCTTGAGTCTTGCCTCCTGGAATGCAAGATTCATTCCCAGTTATGCTCCTGTCATTGAACTGTTACGAGAATTTCTACAGAGAAGTTCAACCTTAGTGTGGACAGTGGAGGCACAAGCTAGTTTTGAAGTGGTGAAAGACTTGATTGTACATAGTCCAGTACTTGCACTATTCAGTCCTGCATTGCCTACAGTTATAACTACTGATGCTTCTGATTATGGACTTGGGGCTGTCCTCACACAACTTCATGAGGACAACACAGAGGGGGCTGTTGCATTTGCTTCAAGGACACTAAGTAATGCTGAGAGAAAATATTCTACAGTCAAAAAAGAAACACTTGCTTGTGTCTGGGCTACTGAAAAATGAAGAACTTACCTGTGGAGCCGCACATTCAAGTTGCACACAGACCACAGCCCTTTTACGACGTTGCTCACCATGAAAGGACTGGGAAGAGCAGGATATCGGATTGCTAGACTACTCTCTTTCAATTATGACCTGGAATATAAGCCTGGAAACAAAAATGTGGTAACTGATTGCCTCTCAACTGCCTTTGCCTTCACCAGATGGTCCACCAGAGGATGAGGATATAGTAGTTCCGCTTACTACAAGCACTCTTACTGCAGTTACAGGAGAACCATTTCAAGCTGCTTGTTCAGCATGTCCAATTCAACAAAAACTATAGGAATTTCTGACAGAGAGATGGCCCAGTAACTCTAAAAATCTTGACCCAGGTTTGCTGCCTTATTTTAGAGTTCGGGATGAACTTTCTTTGCTCGATGGCTGTGTACGAGGTACACACTAGCTACTAGTGCCAGAACAATTACAGTCAAAACTCATACACTTGGCACATGATACTCATCAAGGAATTGTCAGAACCAAACAACGACTACGGGATCTGTATTGATGGCCAGGGATGGACTCTCAAACTGAAGCACTCATAAAATCCTGTGCCACTTGCCAAATGCATGATAAGACAGCAGTGATATGTACCCCTCCATTACAGCCTGTTCCTCTTCCTGAATCTGCATGGGAAAAAGTGGTGATTGACATTGTAGGACTCTTTGATACTGCTCCAATTGACTGTCATTATGCCATCACTTTAATAGACTATTTCAGTAAATGGCCTGAGGTAACGTTTACATCGCAAATCTCTTCTGCTACCTTAATTAAGTTCCTCTCTTCAGTTTTTAGCAGGGAAGGTAACTCCAAAGAACTGGTTTCCTATAATGGTAGTCAATTTACTTCCCTGGAGTTTGAAACTTTTTAGCAGAGAGGAACATTTTACACAGAAGGTCATCCCTATATTACCCTGAAGCCAATGGGGAAATCGAATGGTTTAACTGAAGTTTGAAAGATAGTTTGCAAACAGCTAAACTGGAAGGGAGATTGTGGATATCCTTCACTACTGATTTCTTGCAATCATATGGGGCTCTATGAAATGCCACAATGCAAAGATCACCTGCAGAGTTACTGCATGGGAAACAGATGAATACTAAACTGAACATTGCTGGATTGTTAAAGGCACGACCTGAGGCCCCAACCGAGGATGATGTGAGAAAAACAGTTGAACAGAACCAAGCAAAGTGTAAGGCTTTCACAGACAAGCAGCGGGGTGCTAAGGAACCAAAGTTACGAAAACCTGGAACTTTACGCAAAGGGGACCGTAAATTCACAGCTCCTCTTAAAATCATAGAGAAGAAGGGACCTTACATCTATCGACTTTCTGAAGGGTGGGTATGGAATGCTTCTTATCTTGCACCTGCCTATGCACCAAGAGGAGATTATGCCAACACCCAGTCTGCATTGGATGACTTCACCATAGTATCAACACAACAAGACATTTCATTGGAACTGGGGCGTGAGAGACGGCCTGTCAGACCCAGATGACCACCTGTCAGGACTAGAGACTATGTTATGTAGTATCTACAGTGTTTTCAGTGTAATATTTCTGCCAATAGTATAGTGTCTTGTTTCCTATTTGTTCCTGTGGTTAGAACAACAATCTTTATTTTAATTGGGAGAGTTTCTTAAGAGAGGAGAAAATGTGGTGTTTAGATGTTGCTTGTGATTATTAGAACTGAGAGCACTGGATGTTGGGAGTCTGAAAGGACAGGAAACAGGAAGGAGGGTGGAGGAGTTGAGGAGGCTGAGTGAGAGTTACAGAGGGTGCAGCAGCACCTTGCTAAAGAGGTTTCCACTTTAAAAATAAAGTCCTGTTGAAGTTTGTTAGTACCTTGCCTGGTTGATACAACATATATATATATATATATATATATATATATATAAAATATGTTTCTTACTTTGCTTCAGCCAAAAACAAAAATATACCATGAGTTCAAAACACACACACACACACACTCTAAACATCACAATTGCAACAGACCCTGGAAGAAACTGCAAAATAATGAGATTCATGTTGAAAGGAACACACACAGCACACAAATTAAATCCTCCGAAATCTAAAGGGGACAATGGAGCTTTTCACCTAAAAAATCAAAGGGTCCAGATTCTGCCATATTATATAGTCTCTTCATGCCCCTCCTGCAGCATAAAGTGACCATCAAAGAGGATTAAGTGGTGTCCATGGAAGGAGTTGGCAAGGGACAGAGAGGTCAATGGTTAACACACTCTACTCACCTATTTTAACCAGTGTAATGACCCTCAGAGAGAAGTTACCTTAGAACAGCCCCACCATTCTTGCTACAGGAACAGGGAATACGAACTCTGGGACAGAGAGTAAAAGGGTCAATGAACTTAAAACTACACTCCTAGCTCCTCATAATAAGGATCCCTTCAGGTGAGGGTTGGAGTAATTACAGAAAAGCTTACACTGCTGCTTCTCGAAATGGACCTGTTCTGTACTGAGGACCTTGGCTTTCAGCTAATAAAATGGGCAGGAGGGATAACCGCTAAGATAAATAATTGCTTGAGAAAAAAAATGCATTCGCGTATGAAAATGCAGAGCACATAAAAGCTCTAGTTAATATTCTTTATATGCACTTATCATGAATTTTGTACAGGGTTGAATATATTTTCCAGTGACTAACACTGCAAGGCCGAGGATTAAAAAGGATAATATACAATGTGATTTATGAAGTTTTAATGGAAAATCCCCATGGGTTATGTATAAATCTTATTTATAGCTTTAAAAATATGTAATATACTTATTGTATATTTTAAAAACTGTGGGAGTACAGTCTCTATCATAGTTAATCCATAAAAAAAAGCAACTCCTAGAGGCTCCTAAGGATAAGCCATTTGATATTTTAGTGTCAATGTGTACAGTGTGAAATGTCCAATATGATTTAGTTAGAGGGGGAGAAAAGAAAGTCTTGAAGTAAGGGACAGAATGGCAGATTTAAAAACAAAATTGGACACACTTGGGGAAAAATAAAGCAGCTTGATGATGGCTTTGCCCTCCTGAGTAATGCCGCAGTACAGAAATATCTACCAGAGGACTGGAACTCAGGAGATCTCTTTCTCTCTCTCTCTTTTTAAATATGACAGCAGTGTCTACAGGCCTCCAACCAAGATCAGACACATGGAATATATATACAAACCAGCTGGACGACGTGGTTGCAGCATGTGTAGACATACCTGAACTAGCTTTGATTTAGCTAGCATGGGTGTGTCTACACATGATTCTATCACCAGAATAAAAAGATGGTCCCTCCCCCAAGAAACTCACAATCTAAACAGATAAGAGAAAGGATGTAAAAAGGGATTACCTTTTACAGAGAGATGTCAGACCAGGGAGCTAGGCTAATTTACACCAGTTCAGGAGCTGGCCCTACCCAGCATTATAAAGGAAGTCAGTCACAGAACCAAGAACTGAGCCCAGATCTCCTGAGTTGCAGCCCAGTGTATTACACCCAAGATCCTCCATTTTAGATCTGGGCTCTATTCACAATTCTGTTGTGCATTTGTTGTGTGAACTCAGGCAAGTCACTTCAGTTCCCTTATATCCCAGCATATATCACCTTTCCACTCTTGGCAAGAATACCTTCTCCCTCGTAGCATCTTCGGTCTAAAAACAGCCTTGTGTCTTCTCTCCACCTCATCAATTACCCAGCTTGTTTTAAATGTCATCAAAAGCACTCCCTTTTCTCCCTGTCTTTTCCTCAGCTGTTATTATTTTAACTCTACTGCTGTATTATCTGTCCTTGTAAAAGCATTTCGGAGCAAAGACTGTAGGAAGAATACTAGACAGAAGAATATTAGACAAAATAGAGTTGTGTTGTATTGTATAAAAAAATAAAACCCTAGGTGTCCCTTTTAAGCTGTGCTTTTAACTCTCAGCCACAATCACTCGCAATGACGGCAGAGCATGCTAAGAAGCTCATGACCGTCACTTAGAAAATGCCCACAGGCAATCTGTGCACTGAGAATCCCAAGGCAGACAATGGCATCGGGGGATAGACTGAACCACCACTTAATTGGCTACATAGAGAAGAACAACCCTTGAAGGTATAAAAAGAAAACCACAGCCCAGATGTTTAAAAATATAAAAGCAGCTGAAAGTCAAATTATGCCTGTGAACTCAAGAGAAACTCAGGGCCAAATCCTCAGAAGAGGAGCACTCAAGCTCAGCTGAGGATGCAGGGTATGAAACTGCCCTTTGCAGGGCCGCCAATCCTCAAAGTGTCTGGCACCACGACCATAATTAAATCCACCTGAAGGTTATTCTAATTAACTTTGGCTTCTAACATTCTGCAGGGTCATTCCAATGGCCATGTCTCACTGGGGTGCAGGGACATCCAGGCCATGCCCTTTTTCCCACAGCCAGGAAGGTGCTGGTGTAGGAGCTAATAAAGTGCCTTACATCACTTAAGGATTCTCCTATGAAGAAGGAATCTTTCAATGCCCAGGTAAGCCAACTTTTAAGGCTGTTTTGCCAGACTGGATTGGTTGAAAGCTGTCCCAAGCCCAGCTGAGAGCTCTACACACTACCATAATATAAATAAAATAAATAATAAAATAAATAAAATAAATAAGACATCATGGCACATGGATGGAAGCAACTTTGATATATTTCAGTGTTAGGAAAAACAGGGAGCCTTTAGCAGAGATTAAGCTTTCATAGGTAACAAACCACGAAAGCTTATGCCCAATAAATGTTAGTCTTTAAGGTGCCACTGGACTCCTTGTTGTTTTTGTGGATACAGACTAATATGGCTACCCCCTGCTATTTAGCAGAGATTGACACAGAACCCATATCAACTGTGTTCTGATTCCAGCCCCCGATTAAGGATACTATTCTGCCTGTTACCCAGAGTCTTGGCTATGAGACAGACAGAATGATGTGGGGGAAGGTCACATTACCACTGCCTATGCTGTACCCAACAGAGGATTTCAGACTCCTGGGCTGTCTAGCTCTTCCACAAGCCGCTACATGTGGAATAAAATTAGCGTGAGCGTGTGTGAGAGAGCGTGCAAGATCTTTTGTTTTCCCTTAACAATTTATGAGGCTCCCTTATAAATGACACCAGTCAAGGGGAGAACAGTAGTGAAAGATTACATTGCCATCTAGAACAAAGCTTATTTACTTTGTTGGAATGTAGTCAACAGAGGAGAAAAATCTGCAGAGGGGGAGAGACTCTAAAATAGTGCCTTATTTCCAAAGCCCTGTGGTCACGTCACATTTCAAGCAATGTGTCATAGCAGCTATAGCTCCTTGACTGACAGTTTGCTAATATCAGTGGAGATCTGTCCAACAAAGACCATGTGAAAGGCATAATGTGGCATCAGCAGGGCCATCTGCAGATGCTGACAAATATTCTTCCCATCCCCTCTTCCCCTCCCCTAAAAAAAAAGGGTCAACATTATTTTTTTCCTCATTTGTTTTCTGCTAGGTTATGCAGATCTTTGAGAGATAAAATATATATTTCATTGTTTTAATCCAGCCAGAGACAAGTATCAGATCAAGCATCTTCTGCAGAGAATGAACAGGGACGCAGATGAGAAGATAAGGTAGGGAACCTTTTGGCTCCATATTCAGAATACATCATCAAACTAAACAGTGCCACTTCCACAGCAGAAAATAAATTAAAGATGTGCCAGAGAAAGGTGATACTAGCTTCTCTCTTTACTGTCATAGATATAGTACTTTTGATCTGTGTGCACTACTTATAGAGGGTTGAGGTAGATGCAGCCTTTACATTGATATTGTGTGACCTCTAAGAAACTTAAAAGTTATGGTCTCTGAGGTACCAATATGTCTAACATGTCTAATGGTACTTGAAAGCATAAGGGTACTCCACCCACATGCTTCAAGGAGTGACAACCATTTGCAGGGGTCAGGAAGGAATCCATTCCCCAATGTATTATTATTTGTATGAGAGTAGGCCCTAAGTGAGATCAGTGACCACTGTTGGAGGTGCTGTGTATACTCAGCATGGCCTAGTGGGTAAGAACGTAGACTGGGAAGCAGGAAATCTGCTTACTAGTCCTGATTTTGCCACCAACCTGTTCTGTGATCGTGGGCAAGTCATTTCCCCTTGCTGTGCTTTTTCCAATGTAAAACAGGGACAATAATATTGATCTTCCTTTGTAAAGCATTTTGGAGAATGAAATGCTACTAATAATTGTTACAGGCAGTTAATGAAAACATTACACAAAGATAGAATCACACTGTTTATCAGTGTGCTTTACAACAACCAAACAGCAAAAACAGTAAAGGGATTCCAGTGCTCTCATGTGAATGATAGCTGGCATTTTAAACCCTGTCCGGTTCTGAAATAGGAGAAGGCCCAGTCACTGATGGTCAAAAAATTCAGCAGAGGAAGCTTTAGAACTCTGAGCCAGTGCAGAAGAAGATATATTTTAACCTCTTTGGGCAGGACAATCATAGAATCATAGGTGTAGGGCTGGAAGGAACCTTGAGAATTCATTAAGTCCAGCCCCCACACTGAGGCAGGTCCAAGTTAAGCTAGGCCATCCCTGACAGGTGCTTGTCCAACCTGTTCTTAAAAACCTCCAATGATGGGGATTTCACAACCTGCCTTGGAAACTTATTTCAGTACTTAATCACCCTTAAAGTTAGAAAGTTTTTTCCTAATATCTAACATAAATCTCTCTTGCTGCAGATTAATTTAATTACTTCTTGACCTACTTCCAGTTGACCTGGAGAACACAGATACCCAGAAATCTCATGAAAGTCTTTCACATTTCAACACAAACTCTGATCAGTCCGAAGATTCTCCCCAGGTTTCCTTGTCTGGTCATCATTCAAATGATGGCAGGATCTGAGCTCTACCTGGCGGTCTAAAAATACATCCTTTGGGTTAGATCTTCAGCTCGTGCAATCACCATTGAAGTGATGTTAATCAGCTGAGGATCTGCTCCTTTACTCTTTGGGAAACATGCAAAACCTCCCTCTTCGAGCAGGCCTTTCCACCATAACACGACATTCGCATGTGACATTATTACTTCACTTTAGCCCTAGATCAGGGCTTCATTGTGTTGGGTGCTATATGTACACAGAACAAAAATATGGTCTCTGTCTTCAAATCTATAAATCTCAAGGCTTGCCTACATGAACATTAAGGGCACGTCTACACTTAAAACGCTATATTGGTGCAGCTCCACTGCTGTAGCACTTTAATGAAACCTCTCTAAGCCGACAGGAGAGAGCTCTCCTGTCAGCTTAGCTAATCCACTTCCCCAAGAGCTGGTAGCTCTGTCTACAGGAGAAGCTTTCCTGCCAACATAGCGCTGTCTACACACATGGGGAGTTAGGTGGGTATTTCTCTCACCTTGAGTCTTATTGAGCCAGGGCCCTGGCCCAATTACACCTCAGGCAGCTACATCCTTCCTACCTGCAGTTTCACTTTCCATGTCCTGTCTGAAACTGTTGTGAGCAGTTCAACCCCAGAGGTAGCTACATTTCAGTGCTGGGTGCTGAATCATCTCCAGAAATAGTGGTCAGAGCCTGGGGCTGAGATTCAAGCAGATTGTGTTCTATTCTACATGGTGATGGGCACGAAAAAAGGTGAGAAATTTTTTTTTAAATTGTGACTTAGCATTGGAGAATGTATATATTCGCCCAATTACTAATGTCTTGATTTAAAAAAAAAAAAATCAAGTTTCCCAAACTTCTTTGTGATTCCCTTCTACTAACTAGCTTATGTTTAAACACAATTCAGAGGAAAAGCCAAGTGGTTGATATGCAAAAGGTTATAGTTCAACATGAGTTTTCCTCTGTTTGCAAGTAGGGGATAGAGTTAAGAGAATTTCAAACCCTGCCTCTATTAAGGAAATCAGCACCCACATAACTCATGTACTCATGCTAATGAAAACCCCTGAATAGAAGTGCACTCCATTGGCACAAAGCAAGGATTACACCAACGTGGCTTACTGCAGGAACATACCAAAGTGAATGGCACAAATAGAAGCCCAGCTTGGCACCAGTGCAGTGTGTCTACATTAGAAGATGGCAGCAGCGTAACTATATGGATGTATTTGCATCAATGCAAATTTGCTAACATTTACACATCCACCACCCCCTTTTGATGTTTATATATATATATATGACAGTAGCACCGAGAGCCACTGACTTAGGGGCCTCATTGCACTAGATACCATACAAAACACACAGCAACAGTCCCTGATGAAGAGCTTACAGCCTCTATAGTCAAAATGTGAGAAGGAATACAGAGAGAGAAATCACTAAAGCATGGGTGGCGGGTCGCATAGGCTGGGAGAGGCTGTGCCTCCCCAAATAGCTAGGCATGGCCCCGCCCACTGCATGCCGCTCCAGTCCTCCAGAGCTCCAGCTCTCTGGCTGGGGATGGGGAGGCTGGGACCATGCGCTGCCCACCTTCCTGGCGCTCCTTTGGGGTTGGGCGCTAGCCTGGAGCAGGACTGAGCTGGTGGCCATGGTAGGGGGGGTGCCTCTGGGCTCCAGCGTGGGGTGGAAGGGGCGGGGCCTAGGGCAGAAGGGGCGGGCCTGGGAGTTAGCCTCCCCCAGCCAGTGGTTCGTGTGCTACCCATGGACTAAATCCAGGGCTAGAACCCAAGGTTCTTGTTTACAAAGATATTTAGGGGTTACAGATGCAGCTAGTTATTTGGTGGGACTGCAAAAGCTCCTCCTAAGTGCCAAACTTCCATGGAAATATAACTTGCTTAGGCACAAAAATCCCACTAAGTGCCTATCCACATCTTAGACACTTACATACCTTTGTAAATCTGGCCTCAGCTTTTCTAGTGTGCAGTCTAGTTCTCCATGAGGCCTCCTAGATTTTTCCCTTCTCTAGACAGGGCCATAAAGTTTTCCTAGGCAGATTTTCTAACTCATAAAGCAGGGGAAGAGGAATATATATAATCGCTATCCCACACAACTTCCAACCTTCTTTATGCACTCCACCAAAGCAAAAAAAGGACACAAAGCCAACTTTTCTTTACCTTTTTGTAATTCACCTTTCAATCTTCCTCTCTTTTTCAAACGATGCATATTCTGGAAGGCATACAAATAGTTTTAGACAGAGTCCATTCAATTAAGTAGCTACTTTGGGGAGGTTGGGGAGGGGATGGAATTTTCTTGCTATTAATTTGTTCTGTTAAATTATTTCCTCTCATTCTTGTGAAAGCCATTTATTTTTCCAAAGGTACGGAATCAGTTTCACATCAACCCAAGCTATCAGTTCACTGGCTTAGCTCTTTAGCCTGATTTCAAAAAAGGAAGGGGGCAATATGTGTTTAAAAAGCTTTGGTGCCATCAATTTAGATAAGCCACTAAAAGCAATTGCTGCTTAAATGTTCTTTTTCCAGAGCATGCATATTTGTTCTTTTCAATGCCAAATGTTCATCCACTGGGCATCAGACCTTGATAGCCACATAACCTAATGAAGGAGCAAGATTATCTTGCTAGATAAAACCAAGCACTTTATGAAAGACCCCGACATATGTTGTGTAAGGCTATTATTTAGTTATCTTTAATAATGAGATCAAAATCCTTGGATCTGTGCAGGGAGACTAAATCCCTAATCTAATCTAAATTAGGTACAGCACTTTGAATAAAAGTGTCTGAACGTTAATTTTCCTCCCCAGTATTTTTAACAAGTTCTCAGAAGCATGTTGATGTATTGGCGTTCCTAGACTAGACAATCAAAGCCAGTGATTAATCTCCAATATGCCAAAGTGAGTTAGCAGGGTACTTTGGAAGAGAATATTGCACGAAATAGGATTTTTTTAAATGGTATTTCTGAGAAATAATTATTCTTCCTCCAACACGTTCCATTCAAATTTGTCCTAATTACATTACGTTGCTCAAGATTATTGCTGGGTGCCCTAATAAAAATGCCAGATATGCAGACATATTGCAGCCTACCAAGGGATAAAAGGTAAAGTATGTAGAAAGAGGCTGTCGTGGCACTGGCCATATATTCTATGTCTGAAAGGAGATAGACGTGATCTTTTGGGAATATATTGCTTTTTCCAGTACTTTATTTCCAGGTCAAGCTTTTATTTCCCATTTCAGTAAGGCCACATTGGAATGCAGGGCAGGATTCACCACCAGGGAAGTAGGAAATAAAAAGAATATGGCTGCTCTAATAGGGAACAGCTGTTAAAGATCATATTGAAGAAATTGGTTATTGGATTGGGTCCATTAGTGGACTCTCCAAATTACTGTTATATATTCCTATCATAATAGTGTGCAGAGATTCCAAATGAGATTGGGGTCCCTTTGTGCTAGGCCAGCGAAAACGCCTGCCCTAATCAGATTACCGTGTAAAGAGACGAGACAGAGTTACATATGGAAAACTGAGGTGCAGAGAGATCAAGTGATTTGCTCAAGATCATGTAGGAAGTCTGTGGCAGAGGATGGAGCTGAGCTTGCATCTCCCAAATCCCAGGCTAGCAACCTAACCACTGCCCCATCCTTCTTCCGTATCCTTCCTCAAATAAAACCATGACCCAAATCAACTCCCCACCCAATCCATGTACGAATGGTCCCCTTTGTGCATGGATCCCTCAACCTTCTTGTGAAGAACTGAGGACAATTTAGAGGCCCAAAGCTTCCATGTGGGTAGCCCCAGCCTCCAGTGAAAGTGCTGAAATCCAGAGGGCTTGTGGATTGGGATCTACAGAGTATTTCCTAAAGGAGCAAACCCTGCCTGTCACAGAATAATGGAGCATTATGGAGACAAAGCAAGGTAGGAATTATCCAGGCCTTTTCCTTAAACCCCTGTCCTCTATGGTGTCTTCCCCATTGCTACTTTTAACCTTAATAAATCAGTGCACATATTCAGCCAACACTAATCGCTGACAAGTTTCCTCTAGTGCAGTAAATTACCAGCTTCAGCAACAGTGCTATGCACCAGATGCATACAGCATATGGCTGGTTGAGGCCTGCCAGATAGGCTCATTATGTTCTGATGTTCCATTCATTTGAACAGTCCAGTCTACAGTCTAGTCAGAGCAGCCACTCTCTCTGTGCTGTGATCACTGGGCGTGGGTTATCCATGTTGAATTGTGTCCATGCACATTTTCTCAGGGCCTTTGTAATACCATACAATCCTGGGGGTGGGGGAGAGAAGGAGATTGAACTGGAGAAGTAATGTTCCCATGACCTCACTGTCATGGTGTATTTCCCCAATCTGAACCTTAGAGTCCAAAAGTTGGGGTACCAGCATGAATTCCCCTAAGCTTAATTACCAGCTTAGATCTGATAGCTGCCACCAATTCGGACTTGGAGTGCCTGATATACTCTGGTCCCCCCAAAACCTTCCCTGGGGACCCCCAAGACCCAGACCCCCTGGATCTTAACACAAGGAAAGTAAACCCCTTCCCTCACCGTTGCCTCTCCCAGACTTCCCCTCCCTGGGTTACCCTGGAAGATTACTGTGATTCAAACTCCTCGAATCACCACACAGAGAAATCAGGTTTGTTTCCCCCCCTTCTCTTCCCCTCCAGGTGTTCCCTCCCTGGGTTCCTGGAGAGAGAGACAGATTCAAGCTCCGTGAATCTAAAACAAAGGGATTCCACCCTTCTCCCCTCCCTTCTCCTTCCCTGTTAAGTACAGACTCAATTCCCTTGAGACTCAACAAGGGGAAAAAATGAAACAGGTCTTCAAAACAAAACTTTTAATAAAAAGAAAGAAAAAACGTAAAAGTTATCTCTGCAATTTAGATGGTAAAAGTTACAGGGTCTGTCAGCTTATAGACACTAGAAAGAAGCCTCCCCCCCGCAATATGCAATTTAAAATACTTCCAGCAAACTACACATTTGCCAATACAGAAAACAATCAAAAGACTATAACCGCCTTTTCTACTAAATACTCACTATTCTGAATATATAAGAGACTGTAGCAGGGAGATTGGCAAGAAACCTGGTTGCACGTCCAGTCCCTTCCAGGACCCAGAGAGAACAAAGCCAACCCCCAAAAAAACAAACAAAGGCTTCCCTCCACCAAGATTTGAAAGTATCTAGTCTCCTGATTGGTCCCCTGGTCAGGTGTTTTTGGTTCCCTGTTTGTTAACCCTTTACAAGTAAAAGACATTAACCCTTAACTATCTGTTTATGACACTCACTCTCCCACAACCCAATGGGTGGGAAATTCTAGGCAGAGAGAACGCGGGCGGAGGACTAGGGGATGGTGATGTTGCTGCACTCCTGCAGCAGGATCCCATGGCTCCCTTTGCACTATACACCACCAACATGTTGGTGGCTAGGGCTGGCAGAAAAGCCATGCTGCCAAGGTTTAGGGGAGACAGTGAGCACAGAGCGAATTTCGCCTTCCACACCCTTTGCTACTTCTTTCAAAAGAGAGAGGGCAAACTACACAGTCCCCCAGCAGCAAAAAATACAAGGGCAACCTCTGTGTTGTCAATATGCAGTGCTTCCTGTCCCTAATGTGAGAATCTCTCCTCAAAGGGACCCATGTGGCCCTTCAAGGCACCATTCGTAGGCCCAAAATAAAGCAAATTGCTTCCGGGGTCCATGCACGTTTCAGCAGCAGTTTGTCCATGCAGAGCAAGCAAAACCTAAGTGCCTAATGCTAGCTGGAAACATTTTATCAACCTTCTCTGAAAGGTTCAAGGGGACTCGAAAATGTGCTAATTTATCAGAAAGCTGAGTCCTCAGGTATAAAATATTTATACTTCTGATGGAGTCTTGTATTCTTAAATTCAAAGAGAGAGATCTCATCAGATTTTTTTTTTTTTTTTTTTTTTTTTTTTAAGAGTGGGAGAGACAGCTGAGGAATTCAGAAAGGTGATGAAGTTTTAACAGACACTTACAAGGAAGCTAGCCTGGAAGCAGGTTAGCTGAAGGAGATACATTACATAGCAAAACAATCTCTTACCCTTATCAAAATAATCCTTAGGGGTGTCTCTGGTGGAAAAGTCTTATAGAATTTAATAGAGATGAAAACTAATAGGGTTCTACAGAAATTAAACTAAAAAGAAAGAGAAAATGATGACCTGAACCATCCTATAGAATTATGTAGCAGGGGCACAATTTTCTATTAAATTCTATAGTGTGATTCATTTCTTTATTTCTATACAGCAACATGATAGATACTGAAAACACTGGAACTCTATCTTTGAGATGAGACAAATGAGACTGAATGATAAAATAATGAGGGTGTTGATCAGGAATTTCTATTCAGCCTCTCTTATAACGCTAGAGCAAAGGGCCATTCAATTCAGCTATGTTAGCCAGCATATTTTAAAATCAGGAAAGTTATTTTTCTCACACAACACAATTATCTTCTGGGACTCGGTGCTACAAGGTATAATTGAAGCCAAGAGCTCAGCAGGAGTCAGAAAGGAATTGGAATTTAACAAGAACATCCAGACTTATAACAGTAGGGGTTAAAAAAAGAAAAGAAAAAGAAACTAATACTCAAGAGCTTTGGAAGGAACATTAACTTTCATGCTGCAAGGCACAAGCAAACCTCTAATAAATGGAGGTCAGGAAGAAAAGTCCTCTAGGCAGTTATAGAATACAAAGATCTGACTAAATAGTTCTTCTGAAGCAGCTATTGGTGGCCACTTTCAGAGACAGGACACTGGGCTTGATGGACCCTGGATCTAATCAGTATGGGAGTTCCTATGTAGCTTTAGAAAGGCTATAGCTTCCACATGGGAGGAAACAGATGAAGACATTAATTTAGCAGCTAAAGCTGAGAAGGTAGAACCAGATTTCTGAGGTGTCTTTCTGGAAATATTTGGCGCTAAGTTTGAAACAAAAAAATGGCAAAATAATTCAAACCTTTTTTTCTTTTTTAAATCCAGGGAAGTAAAGAAAAAAAAAAAGGGAAGATCCTGCCGAGTTGTGAATTTAGCATAATGATCAACATCCCATGAACAAACATACATTGTTGATTTTGTTGTTATAGCAAGTGGTGGACTATGGGCCTGATTCTCATTTACATTAATGCCACTTTACAGCACTCTGGCAGTGACTAGAGGCCTTGAATTGGAAGTAATTTACAGATTAAGGTCCCTTTATGTTGACAAATTAGTGCCTGATTTTCATTTAGGGTATGTCTACACTGTGGCGCTAGGGGTGATTTCCAGCTCATGTAGATGTACTCGCGTTAGCTCAATAAGAACTGGTGCACTAAAAATAGTAGTGGAGCCGAGGTAGCATGGGCTGTGGTGAGTGGCAGCACAGGCTAGCTTTGCTGAGTACTTACCCACAGGATTCAGGCAGGTGTATATACTTAGCATGGCTAGCCCGTGCTGCCGCTATCCACTGCCTGTGTTGCCCCAGTTACGCTACTATATTTAGTGCGCTAGCATCAATGTGTCTAGAATCATACCCCTAGCTCCATAGTGAGACATACTCATATAATAAGGCCACTTTACAGTGCTATATTGGCACCTTGAATTGGAGATAGATAAGTTACAGGCTAAGGCCCCATTATAGTGCCAGAGAGGCCCTCAGTGTAAATGAGAATCAGCATCTATATTTTCGAGCTGCCAACTCAGAGCCAAGATTCTCAACTGGCGTATATCAGTGTTGCTCCATGAGCGTCCATGGAGTGATGCCAAGTAACACTAGCTGAGAATTTGGCCTTTAATAGTTAAAAACAAATGGTAAGATCCTGAAAATCTTATGTGAACAGTCCACACTCACACGAGTAGTTCCATTGACTTCAAAAGCTGTAGGGGAAAGGGTTCAAAGGCCTTCCAGAGCCTACGCTGTCGTGTTCATTAAAAGATACAGGCCAGATTCTCATCTCACACCACTGTTAAGCTACACTGACTCCAGTGGAGTTACTCCTGATTTACAACCGTGTCTGTGAGAGGAGAATAGGGCCCTGCTGATCTCTCTTGGAAAGAGTGGCTTAAATTCAAAGCAATCTTCTTACCCCTTTGTTTTTCTATTGAGGTTTAAATGTGGCTGGAAATGTAGAAACGCTTTCAATTGCAGAACAGATAACCAAGTTGAGAGAGAGAGAGGGAGGGAGAGCGAGTCTGACTCCCTCTGCTGCCAGCACATGAGCACGATGAAAAGCGACTGCAAATTAGGTTAAAGGATTAAGGGATAAGCAGGTTTTCAGAGGTGTATTGTGGGTCTGATTCCCCAGTATACTGCATCACCTCATGTAGTCATTTATACCTTTGCAAAGTGAGTGTGAAGTCTTGCTGAACCAGTGGAGAATCAAGGTCTATGTTTCTAACTCAGGCTTATTCCAAACTGGCGATGGAAAAAGCCTGTAGAGTTGTTCTGTCACCTTGCCAAGCAGGCAAACCTTAATGCTGCCCAGGACAGAGATGACAATTTTGTGCAATATCCTGGACAAACCTTACTGAATTAATTAAATCTTACTTATCTTAGTAAGTATCTTAGCAAGTATCTTAGGAGCTCATTGCATTACAATGCAAATGTTTGTGTGTTATTGTGGAGTTGTACATAACCTGTCTAGGACATGTGACTCTTGGGAAGTGTTATGAGCTTCAGAGGACTCTCTTAAACAATGGGCTAAGACATGAACGAACTGTTAGTCATGTAGGTTTCCTAGGAAATAGTTGGGAGGAGGGGAATGCAAATGCCCACCTGTGGCCCTGATCTTTGGAAGTGTGCCCTGGGGATGGGACTTTTGTCTAAGAATTAGCTGGTCCCAGAATCAAAAGGCCCAAACGCCACAAAGGAGCATCTCACAGATTCACGAGCGGTCGTGTTCTGAGCAAAAGACGTTATTAACTTATAACCACAGGAAAACCCCAGTGTAGGGCATGAAAGGCTGTTCACCAGCCAGAGCCCTTGGGGAGATTTGGGGTGTGCGTGGGGGTCATCTCTGGTAAGCTTATTCACATGTGTTGATTCTTTTGTTGTTCTTAATGTTTTCTCTGTAGTGCTTTTATCTTAAGAATAAATGTGTTTGCTTAGAAAGAGCTGCATGGTAACTTAGCTGTGGCAATTACACTGCTTACTCTCTCTGAGGAGAAAAATGAAGTAGGCCAGCTTAGGCAGTCTGACTTACTGGGCAATTCACAGTCTTGACAGGTTGCTGTGCAGCCTGAACATACCCGATCAGAAGGGAGAGAGACGCGGGTCTCCCAAGAGAGGCAAAACTGGGGATCCAAGTGCCTAGAGTGGATTCCTCTCAAAGACCATGGAGTGGGAATACATCAGCAGTTGTCCTGAACTGTAGTACTGCCTATTTAGGAAAGGAAAATAAATCCTTGACAGAAGGACATTTGGGCCTGATTAGACTCAGTGGAAAGGCTCCTACTGACAGAGATGGGAGCTGGCTCAGACCATCAAACCCCTGTGTGAGTCACGATGTTTTGCAAACACTTTATGTTTTTCCAGTTCAAACCTTGTATTCCCTCTACTCTCTATCATATTACACACCATAGAACTGTCTCCCAATAGCCCTGTGCTCCACCTGGCTACCTGTTGTATCCACCCATTGTTTCTCTTCTTATCAAAAGACTAAGCTCCTTGGGGCAAAGACCATCTTTTTATTCTGTGTTTGTACAACACCTAGAACAATGGGGTCCTGGTACAGGACTGGGTGCTACTACAGAGCTAGGTGCTACTGCAACAAAAATAACCACCTCTGAGACCGGGACTATCATCTGTGTGTGTGTACAGCACCTAACACTGTGGAATCCTGATCCTGACCAGAGCTTCTACGGGCAATTACAATACACATAACAATAAATAATAATAGCAACAACCTAAACACCTAGTTAGAGAAGATTTGAGCATTAAGGGTTTGTCTTCACTGTAGCGTAAAGGTAAAATTTTGAGTTTTTCCCCAGCTGGACTACTGTCCACAAATAAAAATCGCTAGCTCAGGTAAAGTGGTGCTTTACATTTGAGTTAGCTGGCCCATCCAGAGTGGTGGGTTGTAGCTTGAATGCTGCTGATACTTAAGCTAGTCATGCAGCACGGGGACAGAGCTACCCTGGGCCCAATAACGGAGTCTGTCATAAACAGATAGTTAAGGGTTAATGTCTCTTTTACCTGTAAAGGGTTAACAAACAGGGAACCAAACACATGACCAGGGGACCAATCAGGAGACAAGATACTTTCAAATCTCGGTGGAGGGAAGCCTTTGTTTGTGTTTTTCGGGTTTTGCTTTGTTCTCTCTGGGTCCTGGAAGGGACTGGACGTGCAACCAGGTTTCTTGCCAATCTCCCTGCTACAGTCTCTTAAATATTCAGAATAGTGAGTAATTTAGTAAGAAAGGCGGTTATAGTCTTTTGATTGTTTCTGTTTGAGCGTTGGCCTGCTAAACTCAGGGTTGTGAGTTCAATCCTTGAGGGGGCCAGTTGGGGATTGGCCCTGCTTTGAGCAGGCGGTTGGACTAGGTGATCTCCTGAGGTCCCTTCCAACCCTAATAATCTATGATTTATAAAATTTATAAAATGTGTAGTTTGCTGGAAGTATTTTAAATTGTATCTTGCTGGGGAGGGGAGGCTTCTTTCTAGTTTCTATAAGCTGACAGACCCTGTAACTTTTTACCATTTAAGTTGCAGAGATAAACTTTTACCATTTTTCTTTCTTTTTATTAAAAGTTTTGCTTTTAAGACCTGTCTGATTTTTCTCCCTTGTTGAGGCTCAAGGGAATTGAGTCTGTGCTTAACAGGGAGGGAGGGGAGAAGGGGGAATCCCTTTGTTTTAGATTCACGGAGCTTGAATCTGTTTTGCCCTGGGTGAGGGAGAAAGGGGGGAGAAGGGACATTCCTCCCTGTTTTAAGATTCAAAGAGTTTGAATCACGGTAATCTTCCAGGGTAACCCAGTGAGGGAAATCCTAGGAAAGGCAACGGTGAGGAAAGGGGTTTACTTTCCTTGTGTTAAGATCCAGGGGGTCTAGGTCTTGGGGGTCCCCAGGGAAGGTTTTGGGGGACCAGATTGTATCAGGTACTGGAATTCCTGATTGGTGGAAGCTTATCAGATCTAAGCTGGTAATTAAGCTTAGGGGAATTCATGCTAGTACCCATATTTTGGACGCTAAGGTTCAGAATTGGGAATTATATTATGACATGGTGAGCAGCGTTGGGATATGAATCCAAAAGTCAGAAAGATTATTATTTTTCTTTTTTCTCTGGTAGCTGCTTATAAGCAGAGAAAAAGGGGTTTTTAAAAGCAAGTTTGAAGGGTTTTTTTTCCTTTCTCTCTTCCTTCTGAGTACACTGAAGGCAGAGAGATTAAGGTTTAGCAAGAGTCTTTTGTTAAACAAAGCAGGCTTAAGTGAGCAGCAACAGACTCCAGCAGAACATATTTGCAAATGAAAAGTTTTATATTCCTTTTTACCTTACCGTGAGTAGCTAGGGGAAAAAGTAGAAAGACTCTGTTGCTTAGCAACAGAGAAAACAGCAGAGGAACAGCAGTTCAGGCAGTAAAACACCAGAGGGCACCCCAACACAAAAAAGCAGGAAACATGACTTCCAAGGCAAAACTGGATGCAGAGGCACATATCAAAGACGCAGACCACAGGCGAGACATGGAAAAAAAACTACAAGAGATGGAGCTGAGAGAAAGAGAAAGAGAGGCTGCCTACAGGAGAGAGTTGGAACTCCTGAGGGAAGCCCACCAGCAGGCCCTGGAATTAGAAAAGGCTAAGCAACAGAACCCAGCCAATTCTAACAACACTCCTCCAATTATGGTTCCACATCCCAAAAAATTTCCACCTACAAGGCAGGTGATGACACTGAGGCCTTCTTAGAAAATTTTGAAAGAGCCTGACTTGTGTACAACATCTCTGAAGACCAGTATATGATAGAACTGAGGCCACTGCTCAGTGGACCTTTAGCAGAGGTGGCGGCTGAGATGCCTAAGGAGAACATGAACGATTATAAACTTTTTCAAACCAAGGCCAGATACAGAATGAGGATAACACCTGAACATGCCCGTTGGCAGTTCAGAACCCTAAAATGGAACCCAGATGTGTCATTCCCCCGACACGCCTACCATATTGCAAAGAATTATGAGGCCTGGATATCAGGAACAAAGGTTAACAATATGGACGAGCTGCACCTCCTGATACAAATGGAGCAGTTCTTAGATGGTGTTCCTGAGGAAATAGAGAGGTACATCCGAGATGGAAAACCCAAAATGGTAACCGAGATGGGGGAGATTGGAGCCAAATGGATGGAAGTGGCAGAAAAGAAAACACCTACTGTCAAGGGGAGCGACTACCCCAGAGGGCACACTGACAATAAACCCTATAACCGAGGGCAGCACAAGACCCCACCTACTACCAAGGAAAGCCACAGACGCCCTATTCTCCCACCTCACCAGTCTCCAGTAACCCACCTTGGCCCAGTGACCAGTCAGCTGGGCGATGCTTTAAATGTAATGAACTGGGACATATAAAGGCCAACTGCCCAAAGAACCCCAACCGAGTGCAGTTCATTACACCACCCTCACACCAAAGATCCCCAGGCCCAGATGCCTCTCAAATACCCTCGGAGCGAAGGGAAATACCCTCGGAGCGAAGGGAAATTTTGAGAGTGGGCGGAAAGAAGGTTATAGCGTGGAGAGACACGGGGGCACAAGTGTCAGCTATCCACCAATCCTTAGTGGACCCCAAATTCATCAATACAAAGGCCCAAGTGACAATTTACTCCTTCATGTCACAAGCTGTAGGCTTGCCTACAGCTGAACTGGCTGTCCAGCACAAACGCTGGTCAGGAATGTGGACTTTTGCAGTCTATGACAATTATTCCATCCCCATGCTACTAGGGGAAGATTTGGCCAACCAGGTAAAGCGGGCCAAGAGGGTGGGAATGGTTACACGCGGCCAAACCAGGCAAGCTTCCTGACCCATCCCTGTTCCTGAGCCATCCACAGAGGCCCTGTCTGTGTTACCAGAGACCCAGACCGAGGTAGTGGACCCGAATCCCCTACCAACGACTGAAACAGCCACAGTGCCTCCAGTCCCAGACCAGGAACTGGAAAAGCAACCAGCACCAGAACCGTTGCCAGCACTGACACCAGCGCTTGCAAACCCATCTTCAACCTCAACGCCAGAGGGCGCCAGTGAGCCTAAACTGGACGAGGCAGCAGACAACCACACCCAAGAGGCTCAGCCAGAGACTAAAATACCACCTGGTGCACCAGCGGAGAGTGGTTCACCCGCAACAAAAACAACCCCATCACCTACATCGCTTCCCAAGGGACCAAGCCCAAGTCCACAGTCTAAGGAAGAACTGGTGTCTCCAGCTTCAAGGGAACAGTTCCAGACTGAGCAGGAAGCAGATGACAGCCTTCAGGAAGCTTGGGCGGCGGCACGGAGCACCCCACCGCCTCTCAGCTCTTCTAATCGATCCCAGTTTGTTATAGAACAAGGACTTTTATACAAGGAGACTCTTTCTGGTGGACACCAGGAAGACTGGCATCTGCAAAAACAGTTGGTGGTTCCAACTAAGTACCGGGAAAAGCTCTTAAGCTTAGCCCATGATCATCCCAGTGGCGATGGTGGGGTGAACAGAACCAAAGACCGGTTGGGGAAGTCCTTCCACTGGGAGGGGATGGGCAAGGACGTTGCCAAGTATGTCCGGTCTTGTGAGGTGTGCCAAAAAGTGGGGAAACCCCAAGACGAGATCAAGGCCCCTCTACAGCCACTCCCCATAATTGAGGTCCCATTTCAGCGAGTAGCTGTGGATATTCTGGGTCCTTTCCCAAAAAGACCCCCAGAGGAAAGCAGTACGTACTGACTTTCGTGGACTTTGCTACCCGATGGCCGGAAGCAGTAGCTCTAGGCAACACCAGGGCTAAAGCTGTGTGCCTGGCCCTAACAGACATTTTTACCAGAGTAGGTTGGCCTTCCGACATCCTTACAGATTCAGGATCTAATTTCCTGGCAGGAACCATGAAAGAACTGTGGGAAACTCATGGGGTGAATCACTTGGCTGCCATCCCTTACCACCATCAAACCAATGGCCTGGTCGAAAGATTTAATGGAACTTTGGGGGCCATGATACGTAAATTTGTCAATGAACACTCCAATGACTGGGACCTAGTGTTGCAGCAGTTGCTTTTTGCCTACAGGGCTGTACCACATCCCAGTTTAGGGTTTTCACCGTTTGAGCTTGTGTATGTCCACGAGGTTAAGGGGCCATTACTGTTGGTGAAGCAGCAATGGGAGGGGTTTACGCCTCCTCCAGGAACTAACATTCTAGACTTTGTAAGCAACCTACAAAACACCCTCCGACACTCTTTAGCCCTTTCTAAAGAAAACCTAAAGGATGCTCAAAAAGAACAAAAGGCCTGGTATGACAAACATACCAGAGAGCGTTCCTTCAAGGTAGGAGACCAGGTTATGGTCTTGAAGGCGCAACAGGCCCATAAGATGGAAGCATCATGGGAAGGGCCATTCACGGTCCAAAAGCGCCTGGGAGCTGTTAACTACCTCATAGCATTTCCCAATTCCTCCCTAAAGCCCAGAGTGTACCATGTTAATTCTCTCAAGCCCTTTTATTCCAGAGACTTACAGGTTTGTCAGTTTACAGCCCAGGGAAGAGATGACGCTGAGTGGCCTGAAGGTGTCTACTACAAAGAAAAAACTGATGATGGTGTGGAAGAGGTGAACCTCTCCACCACCCTGGAATGTCTGCAGCGGCAACAAATCAAGGAGCTGTGCACTAGCTTCGCCCCATTGTTCTCAGCCACCCCAGGACGGACTGAACGGGCATACCATTCCTGTCATAAACAGATAAGAAAAGTTAATAGCACAGAAGTACTTTATATCTCTTTGACTATAAAGGGTTAACAAGTTCAGTAAGCCTGGCTGTCACCTGACCAGAGGACCAATCAGGAGACAGGATACTTTCAAATCTTGAGGGAGGAAGTTTCTGTGTGTGCTGTTAGAATTTGGTTGTTGTTCACTCTGGTGGCTCAGAGGGATCAGATGTGCAACCAGGTTTCTCTCCAATCTCCCTAATATAGTTTCTTATAGATCCAGAATAGTGAGTACGAGGTAGATAAAGCGAGTTAGGTTTATGTTTGTTTTCTTTATTTGCAAATGTGCATTTGGCTGAAAGGAGTTCAAATTGGTATTTTGCTGTAAAGATTTTAATTTGTACCTGTATACTTAGGCTGGGAGGGTGTTCCCAGTGTCTATAGCTGAAAGACCCTGTACCTATTACATTTTAAATTTACAAAGATAACTTTTACTGTTTTTTCTTTCTTTAATTAAAAGCTTTTCTTGTTTAAGAACCCTATTGTTTTTTTATTCTGGTGAGACCCCAGGGGACTGGGTCTGGATTCACCAGGGAATTGGTGGGGAGAAAGGAGGGAAGGGGGAGAGAGAGGCTAAATTCTCTCTGTTTTAGGATTACTGTCTCTCTCAGGGAGAATCTGGAAGGGGAAGAGAGAAGGAGGGGGGAAGGTGCATTGACCAAAAAGACCCCACCAAATGCAGTTAAGTGGACTGATAAGTGTCAAAAAGCCTTTACCCAACTTAAGGCAACGCTCATGTCTGACCCTGTGCTGAGGGCCCCAGACTTTGACAAACCATTCCTAGTAACCACAGATGCATCTGAGCATGGTATAGGAGCAGTTCTCATGCAGGAAGGACCGGATCACAACTTCCATCCTGTCGTGTTTCTCAGCAAGAAACTGTCTGAGAGGGAAAGTCACTGGTCAGTCAGTGAAAAGGAATGCTACGCCATTGTGTACGCCCTGGAAAAGCTACGCCCATACATTTGGGGACGGCGGTTCCAGCTACAAACCGACCATGCTGCGCTAAAGTGGCTTCATACTGCCAAGGGGAACAACAAAAAACTGCTTCGATGGAGTTTAGCTCTCCAAGATTTTGATTTTGAAATTCAACACATTTCAGGAGCTTCTAACGAAGTAGCTGATGCACTCTCTCGTGAAAGTTTCCCAGAATCCACTGGTTAAAATTTGTCCTTCAAATGTAGAAAGTCTTGTAGTTTACATACTTAGTAGTATATGTAAAGGTGCATGTGTTGTATTAATCTGTTTATTCTAAAGTTCTAGGAAGAAATCACCGCCAGTGAGGTTCCCCACTGTCTGCGATTTGGGGGCCGTGTCATAAACAGATAGTTAAGGGTTAATGTCTCTTTTACCTGTAAAAGTTTAACAAACAGGGAACCAAACGCATGACCAGGGCACCAATCAGGAGACAAGATACTTTCAAATCTCGGTGGAGGGAAGCCTTTGTTTGTGTTTTTTGGGTTTTGCTTTGCTCTCTCTGGGTCCTGGAAGGGACTGGACGTGCAACCAGGTTTCTTGCCAATCTCCCTGCTACAGTCTCTTATATATTCAGAATAGTGAGTAATTTAGTAAGAAAGGCGGTTATAGTCTTTTGATTGTTTCTGTATTTGCAAATGTGTAGTTTGCTGGAAGTATTTTAAATTGTATCTTGCTGTGGGGAGGCTTCTTTCTAGTTTCTATAAGCTGACAAACCCTGTAGCTTTTTACCATCTAAATTGCAGAGATAAACTTTTACCGTTTTTTCTTTCTTTGTATTAAAAGTTTTGCTTTTAAGACCTGTCTGATTTTTCCCCCTTGTTGAGGCTCAAGGGAATTGAGTCTGTACTTAACAGGGAGGGAGGGGAGAAGGGGGAATCCCTTTGTTTTAGATTCACGGAGCTTGAATCTGTTTTACCCCTGGGTGAGGGAGAAAGGGTGGGGAAGGGACATTCCTCCCTGTTTTAAGATTCAAGGAGTTTGAATCACGCTAATCTTCCAGGGTAACCCAGGGAAGGAAATCCTAGGAAAGGCATCGGTGAGGAAAGGGGTTTACTTTCCTTGTGTTAAGATCCAGGGGGTCTGGGTCTTGGAGGGTCCCCAGGGAAAGTTTTGGGGGGACCAGAGTGTATCAGGCACTGGAATTCCTGATTGGTGGCAGCTTATCAGATCTAAGCTGGTAATTAAGCTTAGGGGAATTCATGCTAGTACCCATTTTTGGACGCTAAGGTTCAGAATTGGGAATTATATTATGACAGAGTCACTCCTGATTTATATTGGTGTGAGAGAAAGAAGAAACAGATCTAATGAGTGAAACTGAATGTAGAATCTATGTGGCATTTAGATTATGTGCGCTAAGGGAGTGGGAAATTGAGGGCTAAATCCTAAACTGATGTAAACTGGCCGAAGAGCCATTGACTTCCATGCATACCAGCTGAGAATCTAGCCCTGAATGGAGAGCGGTGTGTGTGTGTGAGAGTGTGTGGGTGTGTGTGAAATCTAACTGAACCACTCAGAAAATGTTCCCTTCCAGCTGATTGCACCAGCTGTCTGGTTCTTCCAGACACCATCATCAATTCATTGTCACTGCCCAGCACATGCACCCGACTGCTGGTATATCTAAATTGTTATTGATGGCAGGTGTAGGAAAGGGCCACTTCTGCAGAACTCAGACATTTATTATCATGAGTCAATTCTAAACCAGAGTGGGTGGGGGTGAGAAGAAAGAAAAGGAGGCCCTTCAGAGGAGAAAGTAGAAGACTAGCAGAGATTAAATAAAAATATCTGCTACACGGAGCAGCCTCTAACATGCTGGTAAATGGTTACATGAATGTTGGCTGCAAAGTACAGGTGTGAGCAAGCGTCTTCCCAAGGGCCAGAAACTTCCACATGTTTAAGTAGGTCAGGGGCATGAGAATTTCACTGACTACTGATAAAATATTCCCCAACTGGCCAACAGCACCAACTATCCTTCTGTGTCTGCGTGCACAACTCACTGACTATCTATTGACAGATAGTTCGGTTTCAGACCCCGAGCAGGAATGTCTATACGGCTATTTCAGCTGACCCAGGCTCTGCAACTCTCTGCCTTGGGGCTTTGTTTGCTGTGTAGACATGCCCTTAGAGATCTGATGGTATAGTAGCCCCAGTGTGACAGGGTGTTCCCCCCCCCCCCCACATGCTGGGAAAAGGTTACTATGAGCCTGAGAAGCCAATTAAACTGCCTGCAAGCTGCTGGAGGGTGGGCCAGGCCTAATTAGAAATAAAGGCCAGCTGGGGGAGTGCAGGATTTATTTCCATAAAAAGAGCTGGATGAGCCCAGTTGGGGAAGGGGACAAAACAGAGTTCCTACTTCCTGGAAAGACAGCTGAGAAGTAGACCGCACAGCAGACAGGCTACTCCAGGGGTGAGCTAGAAGCTTGACTGAAGACAAAGCACCTTCAAGGCACTTGCAATACCTCCCAGCTTGGTATCATTCGCAAACATAAGTATACTCTCTATGCCATTATTTAAACCATTGATGAAGATACTGAACAGAACCGGACCCAGAACTGATCTCTGCGGGGTCCCACTCAATACGCCCTTTCAGCTTAACTGTGAACCACTGGCTATTGCTATCTGGGAATGGTTTTCCAACCAATTATAGAATCATAGAACTGGAAGGGACCTTGAGAGGTCATCTAGTCCAGTCCCCTGCACTCATGGCAGGACTAAGTATTATCTAGACCATTCCTGACAGGTGTTTGTCTAACTTGCTCTTAAATATCTCCAGTGATGGAGCTTCCACAACCTCCCTAGGCATTTTATTCCAGTGCTTAACCATCCTGACAGGAAGTTTTTCCTAATGTCCTACCTAAACCTCTCTTGCTGCAATTTAAGTCCATTGCTTCTTCTCCTATCCTCACAGGTTAAGAAGAACAAATTTTCTCCCTCCTCCTTGTAACAACCTTCTATGTACTGCCAGTAACACAGACTGCAATCAGCCCACATCAGAAAAACAACATAGAGGACATATAACTCATATAGAGAGCTTTTCATCAGTAGAAGCATTATCCCATTTTAGAGCTGGGGAAACTGAGAAAGAGGTGACATGACTTAGCCAAAGTCTCCCAGCAAGCCAGGGGCAGAACACGGAATAGAACCCAGGTCTCCTCCGTCTTAGTCCAGTGTTCTGTCAACTTAATCTTCCAGATATTCAACAACCAGAATATTTAAAGTGAGGTTCAGCTAAGCAAAAAGTGGCACCTTCGTACTTGTCAGCTCTGCTCCGTCTGTTTGGACTGACACATGCTTAGTTTACTGACAAGTATAGGGTTTTACTCCAGCTTCCCTTGAAGATCCCACACAGCTCTAGGATGAGCTGGATTCTATTTTGCCTCTTGCATTATCAAAATAATTATTAACTAAGTTCTAACCAGAGAGCCAAATTCTTCCATCACTTATATCTGTGCAACACCAGCAAGGCAATGGACTAGAAACAAAGGATATGCCATACCAAATCAGAACGGTGCTCCATCCTGCTTCCCACAGAGCCTTTACAAGAAAGTGCACAACTTCCCTTTATGGACAATTCTGAAATGAGCTGCCATAGAGAAGTTTCTTCTGACCCAAGGCAGTCAGTTGTTGGCTTAGGCCATGAAGCATGAAGGTTTATGTTATACATTTCTGTCTTTTTCTTCTCTCTTGGGGCTGAAATCTTTTAGTGTCTCTTTTAGAAAGTCATCCAGTTCTGATTTAAAGCCTTCAAGCAATGGATAATCCGCATCACTAAATTATTCCAAAGGTTGATTACCCTAACTCTTAAGAATTTGACCTTATTTCTAATGTGTTTTGCGTTTTTGGTATTTTTGTTTTTCTTTCCCCCTTCTTAATCTTCCAGCCATTGGATCTTGTTAGGTCTTTGTCCGATAGAGTAAAAAGTCCTTCAGAATCCAAAACCTTTTCCCTGGGTAAACAGACTGGGATTAAGTTGCCTCTTGACCTTCTCTTTGAATAAAATGAGCTCCTTAAAGCTGATTATAAGGCATTTATTTCAGACTTCAAATCATTCTGGTAGCTCTTCTCTGAATTCTCTCCAGTTCTTAAAAACATACATAATGATGCAGCAGAAGAAAATAACTCAGATCTTGACAAGAAAAGAAAAATCCTTCGACTCTGAAACAAACACACTCGATTGAAAGGTAACAGAAACAACCAATCATGGAACATCATTTTTCCATTTTTAGAACCACTTTCCAGAACAAAACTTCACTAGGAAGGCTTAATTGGCTTGTTAGAATCAAGTGCTGTGGAGATTCCTTTCTTCTGTATAATTCTGGTTCTTACTTATGTTATGGTCAAGTCACAGTTGGCTCAATTCTACAAATTCCAGAGTTGTTTAGATCCTTTATCAGAGATGCTAGAAATGTTATCGGAAACCATTAAAGGACCTATATTTGCCTTTGTTCAAAATCTTGTCTAGGGCAATGCACAGAGACTCAGTACATAAAGGTAAGAGAGACAAGCTGAATAATCTTTATTTGCTAGAGCTTTGAAATAAAACTGTTAAAAGCCTTTACATGATTTAGGAGGTTAAGTCCCATTTTCAAGAGATTTAGCTTCTGAAATCACTTAAGTACTTTTGAAAATTTTACTCATTCCTTTACTTTAAAGCCCCCTAGTGGCCACACAACACAGTAGCTTCTGTGCAGTCAACTGACAGCATGCATAAGATTGCAATCACCTTCTACTGTCGGTGGCCAAGTGAACCTGCATAATCTCAGATGTGATCTCAGTTGCAACTGCTGGGACTGGAAATATGTTAGTGCAGTATGTTGAGTGTTGAATAAATATCCACTAGAATGCGTCTGTCCCTTCAGTATACTCTCTTAGGAACTGTAATTTTCAAGCTGAATCTTTCCATGCATGATTAATACACGTACCTGGAGTTAAAGGAAGAGTGCTAATTCTATCCACTCTAGTCCGCATTTTGCCTCAAGATATCTCCTCTCTGGCTAAGTGGGTTTTCTGCAGTATTTGCTAGTTGACATTTTAGAGAATTTTTTAAAAGCACTTTACTCTTTTAGTTGTCTCAGTGAGCCTTCTGGATTGTACATGTGATTCACAAGTACAAATTACTTTGATAACGGATTTAAACAAAGCAAGCCCCACAACTATCTGTCCTGTAAACAGAGAAATAAGGAATCTAGGGAAATAGGAACTCCAGTAGGATAAACGTAAACTTATGTGAGGCAACTGTTTTTTTGATAAATATGGTAATAGTTATACTCCATTAGACAGATACCAAATAGAAGCAGGAATTAGTAACTTTATTATATTATTATTATTACAATAAGAGGACCCACCTCATTGTGCTAGGTGCCATAGAAATGCAATGAGAGACAGCCCCTACCTCAAAGAACTTACAATTTAAGAGCTTGTCTACATGATGCTGCACTGCGTTCCATAGGGGTGTGAACTGCAGAGCACTGTAACATGTTTTGCTGAACTAAAGGGTACCTACTGCACATTAGCATATTTGAAACAAGTCTTAACACACATGAGGTAGCTTGTAGTTTGTACCAGCAGGGTCCACACAGGGCAGTTCCAGGCGCAACCCGTTACAGTGCTCCACAATTCACACCTTGGTATAGCATATAATAACACTGCATATGCTAGCCCTAAGTAGACAAAACAGACAAAGAGTAGGGGAAAGAGAGCATTAACCCACCCTCCCACCCCCTTTTAAGGATGGAGAACAAAGGCACAGAGAAACTAAGCATGTGGACAAGGGAGATCCATTGGCTATAGTGTATTTAGGTTTTCAGAAAGCCTTTGACAAAGTCCCTCACCACAGGCTCTTAAACAAAGTAAGCTGTCATGGGATAAGAAGAAAGGTTCTCTCATGGATCAGTAACTGGTTAAAAGATAAGAAACAAAGGGTCGGAATAAATGGTCAGTTTTCAGAATGTGCGAGGTTAGTAGTGGTGTCCCCCAGAGGTCTGTACTGGGCCTAGTCCTATTCAACATATTCATAAATGATCTGTGCTGTCTTCACTGTTGTTGTTACCCTCGCTAGCTGGATACAAACTACTTTGGATAGGGTTAGCCCATGCACAGCTTTTGCTCTGTAGACATACCCTACACAGCACCTGGAGCCCAGGTTAATAGAAGACTAGGGTGCTTTCAGCCCACCTTTGTTGCTATGTGCCCCTTTGCCCCCCCGACTCTGGTAGTTCCAGGGACAGGAGATACCACAGGTGCAATTTAGAAAGTGCTGTCTAATTTATAGAAGCCTCTGTCCTATGGATGGCAGCAATGCTCAGAATCAACACAGCATTGCATGCTGCAGCCCTAACTTTGACATGCTCTCACCACCAACATGCCCTCTGTGCCAGGGCTTGTAAGAGGGCTCTGAGATAGCAACCATGCGGCTGTCTCGCCCACTTTCTGCGCTGGGGCATTCCTCCCCCAGCCAGAACTGGGGCTTACAGAGCCCTTTTATGCTGCTCCAGCATAAAGGGACCAAACTTTGATAAGAATCTCACCCAGTGATTCCATGGAAGAATCACCAATGCCTGAATCCCATGTCTGTCCTTTTCGAACAAAGGAATTGCCAGCCTGCATCAGACACTAGGTCTATCTACAAAAAGAAAAGGAGTACCTGTGGCACCTTAGAGATTAACAAATCTATCAAATAGGTCTATCTAGTCTGACATCCCATCTCTGAAGGAGGTGGGGAGGAAAGGAGGCAAAGATGAAGCCCAAGGGCTTCAGCCCCAGGCAGAGGGCCTGTAACCTGAGTCCCAACATGCAGGACTGAAACCCTCAGGCTGTCGTGACCCACTTTGGAGTCCCAACCCACTTTGGCATCCCAAGCCACAGTTTGAGTACCGCTACTCTACGGGAAGCTTCTTTTTAATGTCACTGGTTGACTGAGCCCTCACAGTTCAGCCACTTTTTGTCTCTTACAAAGTGTTTTTTTTTCTTAATGTTTTGTGTGAATCAATGTTTTGCATGAATAGTGTGTGTGCCTCCGTTTCCCCTGTAAACTGTATTACACAGATACCCAGATGGTGGGGCAAGAGTGTGTGATTTTTGCTGAGAACCCAGTGGGCAGGTGAGGCTGCTTCTAGTGATCTGCATGTAGAGAATAGCCAAAACATTCCATAACCTGGCAACTGATGCCCAGAGGTCTCTCACCAGGAGCCAACAGGCTGCGACAAATTGGAACAAGGAGAAGGGTGGAGAGCAGATGACTCTCTTGCCCAGGAAACCAGACAAAGGATGGAGGAGGGGCAACCAGCGTGTCTGAGGCTGGGCTGCTGGAAGCTGGTCAACCTCCTGGTTTGGGACTCAGTGGGGGAAGGCCAGGGCCCTGGGCTCTGGAATCTCACTCCCCACCCTGATGGATGTTTATGCTAACAAGCTCTGTTCTACGCCGTGTTCCTGTCGACTAATAAACTCTTCTGTTTTACAACGCTGGCTGAGAGTCAGTGCTGACCACGAAGTTAGGGTGCATGGTCCCTTTGGGGGCATGTAAGGTTTCCCGAGCCGGCCAGTCCAGGTGGCTCACAGTTTGACAGGGGGGCTGAATGCTCCGAGGTCAGACCCAGGAAAGGCTGAAGCAGAGGAGACTTTTTTCCTTGGTGAGATACACTACGCTGTAGTCCTGGCTAGCTTCATTCAGAGCAGTTCCAGAGCACAGAGACTGTTACTCCATGACGCACATGTAGAGAGAAGTTAGATAAACATATAAATATTTCTGCTGGCAGGTTGCAATTTAACACTGTTTTATTGCTTAAAATTCAGAACACTATCACACAGTATCTCAAAGTGAGAGAGAAAATAGGCTGCTCCATCAGGTGACAAGGCACAACTCAACCCCCCCACCCCACCCCACACACACTTGCTTTAAGTGGCTGTTTCCATATGGACTCTGATCACATGCGTTGCTACACAACTCCCTAGCCTACAAGAGGGACCAGGAACCCCCTGCCGTGCACACACACACTCAAAGTGCTAGCTTGCACTTCCAACACAGCTGTCAATACACTACACCATATCTATCTATCTATCTCTATTTGTCCTCTGTAATGTAATGGTGGATGTTTTCATTCAGTTCTCCAGTTCAGGCAGAGGATTATCTGGATTATAAATATCATCCTACTGAAACAGGGCCCTGGATAAGACCTTTTCACTGTAGGTCGCTATATAAAATTTTATAGGTAGCATGGCCATCACAGCAAATGGGTGGTGGAACATAAGAAAGGATGCTTCTCTGAGCTTTGCGATGGCAGTGGGTGTACCCTTGTGAATATTTATACTTTACTGTTGTTACCAGTTCATATTTCTACAGCACTTTCTGTATAATGGACTCTTGCAAGTGCCTTTTTTATTTTTGCTGTAAGTAGGATTTTCTGATGCATTGAACACTAGCTTGCGAAAGAAATATGTTTGAAATTCAGAGATATGTCGGCTGATTGCCAGGAAAAGCATTCCAGGGGGAAGACCTGCGCAGTTCAATGGCTACAAACGTAAAGCTATTTACCGACTTTAATCAGCAGGCATGTGATTCCCACTGGCTTAAATAAGAGTCACGCAAACAGACCGAGGGTATTATATACACTCTGAGCACGAAGAATGAGTCAGAACGATATTATTCCAGTCATGATGATGGAAATCCTTTTACAAAATAGTCCAGGTTATAAATAATAATAATAATAATATAGTTTTATCAAATCATTCATTCAAAATGCTGCTGGCAAGATCATTTTCTTATATCACTGCTTTGACCATGTCACCCCTGTGTTTGCAACCCTGCACTGTTCATTTCGTTACCTCATCCTTCTACCTGGCCCTACCTTGCTTGTCTGTTTTACCCACCTCTCCTGACTGATTCCTGGGCATAAGGAGTGCCTTCTATGTCGTACAGCACTTAGACAATGGGGGTCTCAGATTATGGAAGCATCTGAGACCCCCAATCTGAACCTTCCCCTAGGAGGTCACTTAGGGCAGGAACAAGACTCCATCATCCCCGTCTATCCTGGACTGTTCTTTGCATGTCCCCTATGTTGTTGAGTCTTACGTTTTCCTCAGTGCTCATTGGAGGGATTCTTTCAGCAGCCCCTTCTGCATGTTCCTTCAGATGCCCAAGAGCACACCTGCCATGGTAGATGCTCTGGCTTCATTCTTAACACGTCCCAGATATTTTCATCTTTTCAAGATAACTTTAGAGATTGAGAACTCTGAGAAATCTTGGCATTTGTTACAGATTCATCCCATTTAATACCTTGCATTTTTCAAAGGCACTTCGATGTTTCCCCTTACCTCTTGGTTTCCAGCTTTCACATCCATTTGTTAAGATAGAAGTAACATTTGAATTGAAGATTTATAGCTTGCTCTTTGAGCTGTAGACTTTCAATGACCAAATCTCATTTAAGAGGGTGAGCACAGCTGCCACCTTGCCAATTAACGACATTATTTTCTTGTGGACATCCCCACTGACTTGCACCTTACTGCCAAGGTATGCAAGTTGGTCCTTCACTTGTATTCCTTTGCCTTCTGAATTAATGTTACCATAATATTAATTCTACTCCCACTGACAGAGTTGGTGCAATATCATTCTCCATGCTAAGCATTGTAAGTATAGGAAATAGTTTAAATACTTTGATGCCATAAAGAGTTTAACAGAAACCAGTATACAAACTTAAATTTCCATCAGAGACTTCTCCAATCAAGCACCTAAGTAGAATGTACTAACACTCTATAGCAATTCTGATCTTAACATGGCATACGCACTGTAATTGACAGGAGTCTGAAAAATGGGATAGCAATGCTCTAGGACAGTGTTTCCCAAACTTGGGATGCCGCTTGTGTAGGGAAATGCTCCAGGCCAATGGGAGCTGCTGGAAGCGGCGTGGGCTGAGGGATGTACTGGCCGCCGCTTCCAGCAGCTCCCATTGGCCTGGAGCAGCAAATCGCAGCCAGTGGGAACCGCAATCGGCCAGACCTGCGGACGCGGCAGGTAAACAAACTGCCCCGACAAGGGCTTTCACTACACAAGCGGCATCCCAAGTTTGGGAAACACTGCTCCAGGTCATCTGGAGATCACCAAGTATTAGGAATGAACATTCCAGACTGCCTCTTTCACCTCACAGATGCAGACACTGGATCAGCCGAGTAGCCAAAACATGCTAAGTACATCAGAATTGGCTTCTTTCAGCAGACATGCCTGGTGTATTTGCTGACTCATAATGAGGGTGCTTAAAACTGTTGCTGTTTATCCCCTAGGGCCTCATTACTTGGAATATTCAAGCCTTAAACCACCTGCCTTTGGACATCCTCCACAGAAATGAAATCAGATTCATTTCCCATCCCGACAAATTGCCATTAAAAGCTGCTTTATCTGAAAATGGGCTTGATAATTAGTATCTTTGACTGCACAGGGAGAACTGTTGGATGTGTTAGAATACATTTTAAATGCAGGCTTTCATGTTCCATGTAAAGGCAGGGGAACCGAGATTCCCAATGTGCCCATGTAACCACAGTTACCGTTAAAATATTCATGACTTTCCCAGCCCACCTGGTGCTAAAAAAAAAAAAAAAAAAAGCGAGTCATATCTTCAGCATCTGTATTTCTTTCCTTGTCAGGGGGAAAGACGGTCGTATTAAGCCCTAGGATTGGTACATAGGAGATTTGGGTTAAAAATTATTAGTTGTAAATATTTATATTATGATAGTACATAAGGCCTCAACTGGGGTTGGGCTGCATTGCACTAGGCACCATACAAATAAAGAAAAGAGACAGTCCCTGCCTTGTAGGGCTTGCAGTCTAGAGGAAGAGGAAAAATGATCTGCTTAAGACCCAGGATTAAGAGACAGCACTAAGAAGTGATGTATGATGCAAGAGAGATAGATAATGTAAGAGAGATAGGAAATCCATGGTAGGGTCAGGAACAGAACCTATGTTATCTTGAGCAAATCTCTTTGTGACTCAGTTCCCCATCTGTAAAATGGGAATATGTGTACTTCCTACCACAGCCTCCAAATTCAGCAAGACACACAATGCCTAGTTTTCATGACATGAATAGTTCTATTGATGTTAATGGGACATTAACATCAGAAGAGCCATGTGCTTAAGTACTTGCCTGAATCTGGGCTTCCCAGGGCTGTTGTGAGGATAAAACTGAAATGAAATATTTTTTTTCACCCAAACTGGAAAATTGTGTTTTAATGAATTGACTTGAAACATTGTGTTTTGAATCTGTTCAAAAACCACAAAACTACATTTCCCTGGCACATTGCCTGATAAGAGTTGTAGTTCAGGCCCCATTGTCTCTTGCGGGCCAGACTTCCTGAGGAACTAAACCTCCCACAATCCAATGCAGACCCAGCTGAGCAGGCTGCACAGCATGCTGTATTGCTGGAGAAGTAGGCCTCCAAGGAGTTTAGCTTAGGGCCCTCAAATTACAACTCCTGTAAAGCAAGAGAAATGCAGTTTAACCTTCGTATTGGGCCCAAAATCATACTATTATTTCCATATTGGAATCTTAGAGACCCCCCTAGTCTATCAGTTGGAAAAAAGCACATGGGATGAATTTAAGGCTGAATTTATTTGGAACCAGTGAATTATATAAAACTGTGAACAAGTTAAAAGTTTCCTAGATTCACACTACACAGTACTTGTGTTGGAGTCTAACTGACCCCAGGAACAAACACACTTTTAAAAAAGCTACACATTATACAGGTGTGTGTAACTGACCTCATGTTTAGACAATGAAAATAGATAGCAACAGCAATAATATAAGTAATAACATAAAAGGCACAAAACATAGCAAAGTAGCAGTAAATGGGCTACTACTTTGACCAAATGGAGCAAAGAGGTGAGATACGTTCTGAACATACTTTTTTGTTTTTGTTTTTGTTTTGTTTTTTAAAAAAACAACATTTGACACATTGCTGATGTGATTTTCTATTTCGTTCTCTGCAACAGATGTAACATCTTCCCCCATTTCTTATGCTCTGGGTCACTACCCAGCATGCTAGATGCTGCTACCCTATAAGCCTGAGACAAGGTTGCAACGTTTCTTTACTGCACCTGTGGTTTCACCATTTCTATACCCTGGTCCCTTCTT
Source organism: Gopherus flavomarginatus (assembly GCF_025201925.1). NCBI lineage: Eukaryota > Metazoa > Chordata > Testudines > Testudinidae > Gopherus > Gopherus flavomarginatus. The sequence goes on along the minus strand of NC_066618.1, from coordinate 159,002,062 downwards.
CTTCAAAGAAACACAATTTTCTGAACAATTGTGATGAGATAGGAGGTAAAGGTTATCTGGGGGTCTCACAGACACACAAAACCCTTTTGATGCATTGTGGGGAGGATTGAAACAATGATAAAAAGAGTTCTGAAATAGTCATACGATCATATCATAACTGCTGCCTCAAAATAAAAAATCTGATGCTGGAATACCTGTATAATTAATTTGGGGTCTAACTGACCCCATTACCTTCCAAATGACTTTTTTCACTACACTGAAACCACAGCATATATGCAGACACAACAGATGCTAACAAGTTGTCCTCATTATAGTTTGAGAATACTGAAGGAAAGAAGAAAGTTCAAGACCTGAAAAAGAGCTTTGTTTAAGATCGAAAACTTGTATCTCACCAACAAAAGTTGGTCCAATAAAAAGCTATTACCTCACCCACCTTGTGTCTTTAATATTCTTAAATCAACACAGCTACAATAACCACCACCCCCAGCCCTCAGGGGAGCAGGGCGGGATAACGCAGTGGTTTGCGCATTGGCCTGCTAAACCCAGGGTTGTGAGTTCAATCCTTGAGGGGGCCATTTAGGGAACTGGGGTAAAGATATGTCTGGGGAATGGTTCTGGTTTAAGCAGGGGGTTGGACTAGATGGCCTCCTGAGGTCCCTTCTAACCCTGATATTCTATGATTCTTTATGCAGTGTTCATAGAAAAGGCAGTGATTTGCCTATCAAGTTTTAAATTTGTGTACATGTTTGGACCAAGAAACCCGCAATACCCTGGAAGTGTAGTACTTTCATTTTCACCACTGATTAACATTGAGTAGTCTAACTGACACCATTACATATACAGTGACATTTTTTGCCACACGAAAACCACAACAGGTAGGATAACACCAATGGGGAAAGATTAACCCCATCCTGGTTTGAGAATATTTAATGTATGAAAAGGCACAATTTTGGCATGAAAATGTATATTTACGTGTGTGTGCGCATTGGGGTCAGATAGACCTCAAAATATTAGGAAGGTTATGTTGATCTGACTCAGAAAGAAACCTTTCGGACAGTTCAACAAAGCAGAATGAAATCTTTTGATTTCGGGAATATCTAAATGTTTTGTTTTGCTCAAAAAAGTTGAAATGAAACAAACAATAAATTGCTAAATGGAACTGCTTTAAAATTTCTGTTGCATGAAAAATGTCAACATTCCAAAGTTCAAATGTTGGCATTTCCCACAGGTAGGAAACTCTGAATTTTACTCAGGTCTAAGATAAAACAGACAAATGACAGAAGAAAGTAAGGACTGTTATCCTCATATTACAACTGGGGAACTAAGGCACAAAGAGATTTTGTGACTTGCCCAAGGTCACACAGGAACTGTGTAAGAGAGCCACAGACTGAACCCAGATCTTCCATGTCCCAGTCCAGTGTCTTAACCATAAGAATAACCTTCCTCTCAATTTGTTTCTTATTAACCTCTAAAATATGTGTTCCAAATAAGCAGCCACTGTAGCTGCAGCCATCTGAGATACAAAGGTCTTTTAAGCTCTAGCAGGGTCACCAACTCATAATGAAACACATTAACTAAAATAGACAGTTGAATGGTGGAAACTGCTTGAGTAAAATCAAGACAACCACACAACAGGTAAGGTAGGCATTTAACTAACCTCTAGTCAGTGCAGTGTAATTGCTCCTCTGATTTCCTCTTCTCTACCCCTTCAAGTCATCACACACAAATGTTGGGGCCTGTGATCTTTAAGATAGCAGACTATAACTGCCAATCAGTTTTTGCCAATTTTTAGAATAGACAACACATTCTGCTGCAGTAACACCAGTGGGACCAGGGTGGGGGATTAAGTTATAATGCACTGCAGGATAAATGCAATATTTGATAAGTGACTATTTTGACAATATTGTTCGCTTTGTGGATCAAAATCAGAAGTAAACTTCCCATCCTGTTGCACTAGCATTGGACCTGATTTTGACTCTGCATCACATGGACATTTGTGTAACTCCACTGTCTGTGGTGGAGTTACACCACTGTAAATCACAAGTGCGTGAGAGCAGAATTGGGCCTGAGGTGTCAAAGGTACTGTGCACCCTTGGCACCCACTGAAGACAATGGGAGCTGACCAGTCAGTGCCTTTAAACGTTCCTGGGGCTGAGAGGGGAACTAATGTCTTCTAGTGAGAGACTTAAGAAGGTCAAACTATGTAATGTATCCAAGACAGAGTTAAGAAGGGACTTTGCTATGGTTTATAAGTATCTACATGATGAACACATGTCTGATGATAGAAACCTCTTGAATCTAGCCAGGAAGAAAAAAAGGTGCAAAATGAGAGCCAATGGTTGGAAGCTGAAGACAGACAAATTCAGACCAGAAATAAAGGTGCAATTTTTTTTTAAAGTATTCCAGTCCACTATTGGAACAACTTACCTAGACAGGTGGGAATTCTCCATCACTTAAAGTCTTTAAATGGAGATTGGCTAGCTTTCTAAAAAAGATACTGTAGTTCAAACAGAAGTTGTGGGCAGAAGGCAGAAATTACTGCTTGAGGTTCTGTGCTATACAGGTCAGATTAGATCATCATAATGGTGCCATATGGCGGTAGAATCTATGAGTAACTAAGATACTGATCTAAAGGCTATGGAAGCCTGGATGAATGACATTAGGGAGGCTTGCTGCATGGATCCCAGAAGGACAGCGCCAACATTAATGGCTACAGGAAAATAAAAAAATTATTAAAGCCCATGAAAACAATATTCCATGCCAGTTGGGAAAACATGAGACATTATAAAATGCCAATCTTGCAGGCTGCTCTGCGTGGGTGGAGATTTGTGACCTGGTAGTGCCTCAATGACTTCCACCCGCATAGATCATCATGCAGGATAGGGTGGAAGTCGTTGAGGCACTACCAGGGGGAGAAATCAACAGCAGTGTCTTTTGACATTTACTTTAACATGCTCCTAAAACAAATGTCTTTACAAAGCATAGGGAAGGAGAATGAACCCTATCCCATTGTAGTCAATTTCCAATGGCTGGCAGAAGGATCTTTTATAGCAACAGGCATATTATATGTTTAATATTTCGCTTGGTTTCTAGGTGCCATTTATTCTCCAAGATCCCAGCTGCTCGCTCTCTCTCTCTCTCTCACACACACACACACTCACTCTAGTGGTACTGAAGGATGGCCTATAGAAGGTCAAATAATGGGCCATGACAATGCAATTATGTTCCCTACTATAAAGGTCATTCTTACTCATCATACTAATTATCTTGACAGGACAGAATTTCCAGCTACTGATTTCAATGCAAAAATTTCTCCCACATCTTGGCCTTTCTGGTTTTCATGTAGTATTTCCCTTTACTGCTTTATTAATGTATGTTTCTTGATATAAAATATTTGCAACTCAAAGTTGGCTTGGTAAAAAGTTAACTTGGAGATCAAGGGCTAGTTTTTCCATGTGTGCTCAGAACCTACCATTGCAGTAGCTCCCATTGTAATGTTTAGGGGCAGGTTTTTAAGGGTCCGGTGTATGGAACCCTTTGGGAAATCCGACCATTTATATCCAGGAAATTAGGGGATGAAGATTTTCAAAGCAGCCTAAGGGAGTTAACATCCCAACTTCTATTGAATTTCAATGGGATTTGGGCAACTAATTCTCATAACTTGTTGTGTCTGTTTTCTGTTTGTTTTTTAAATCTCAGCCTAAATGACTTTGTCAAGGTCACAAAGTGAGTGTGTGACAGAACTGGGCTAGAACCTAGACTCTTCTGCAGCTTAATGACACAATCGCAAGACCATTCTTTTCTCTCTAGCTTGTCTCTCTCTGTTCTCAGCTCCCAGTACAATGTCCCTCAATATATTTCTTAATAGTTCAGTTTCTTCCTAGTATTACAATGCTCCTCATATTTTGTCGCAAGTTGCAAAGTTCAAGCCTGGATCTGAACTCCTTCCCCAGGTTGGTTTGGCTCATTATGTCTACACTACCAGCCGGATTGACGGGCAGCAATTGAGCCAGTGGGGATCGATTTATCATGTCTAGTCTGGACACGATAAATCGACCCCCGAGTGCTCTCCTGTTGACTCCTGTACTCCAGCTTGGTGAGAGGGGCAGGCGGAATCAATGGGGGAGTGGCAGCAGTCAACTCACCACAGTGAAGACACCACGCTAAGTCGATCTAAATACATTGACTTCAGCTATGTTATTCACGTAGTTGAAGTTGCATAACTTAGATCGATCCCCCCTCCTAGTGTAGACCAGGAGAAATACAGAGTAGCCATGGCATTTGGACCAGTAACTGAACCTCTCAAAGTGGGTTTTGGTTCAGGCCTATCAGTATTCCAACTGGGTCAAGATTTACTGAGATCCATTTTCTCTAGCCCAAGAAATTCCTTTCTTACAGGCAAAAGAAATTCAGCTTAAGGAGTGGGCAATTGCCACACTGAATGGGGGAGGGGAAGGCGAATAGTACATTTCACTAACACTGTCTTACGTTTTTAATTAATTTCCTGACACGATGGGATGGAAACATTCATAATTGCAGTTGACCTTTAAGACTGAAGGAGAAACCAGGCTAAGAGGGAAGATTGTGTTGCAGATGGCTGTGAATAAAAGAGATAATTAATTGGAGAAAGTAGATTACTCATGTTACATGCTTTAATTATGTAAAGAATGTATGGTATAAAGGCATTAAATAAATTATATGAAAGTAATTTAGAAATAGATTGGGCGAAAGGGGAAAAAAATGAATGAGATTTTTAAATGAGCTGGAGAAGTGCCTAAAACTCCTATGCTGTGAAATCTCTTTGCACGATGGGTCTTGACTTAGAAAATAAAACATGTTGTGTGCATTCAGGAGTCTCTGTGCAAACTAGATGGGCCACATCATCAACTTAGGTAAATCACGTAGCTCCATTGATGTCAATGGGTCAGCTCGCCCAGCTGATCATCCAGTTGAGGATCTGTCCTAATGTATCCAGAATTGGTGTATCAGTGGAGGGAACTGGGTGAACGAAAGGTTCTCAGTTGTCTCTGTGCCAAGATTAGATTAGAGAGCCTGGAACCTTCCTGGTAAGCAGGATGATGGGATAATCTATGGTGTGCCCAAGTAAACAGGGAAGGAACCTTTTCTGAGGAGATAAAATTACCCCAGAACTGCCAGGCAGCCTGAAGCAGGTTGTATATCACACCACTCAGTCAGCAAGAGCACTGTGCATCCTGCTTGCATTTCAACATGTTCCTGCTGTCCTGTGGCTCCATAAACCTGTATCCTGGCAGCACTGCCTGTAGGGACCCTGAATAACACCTCACCAGTCGTGAATAGCAGCCACGATGCTCAAACAAACAGCTATGCACAATGCTGCCAACCCGACCCAGTGCAAGTGCAGAGAGATGATTAAGCCACAGATTATAGCCTATTACAGAATATCTCTGAGAGAAACCTTGGGTTTCTTTGCTGCATACTCTGCCATTCCCTACACAGCAGGATATGCATAAACATTCAAGAACTTTAACACAGATACCAGAACTCTCAGGATCTGGTCCCTTTACCCCACTGTGTCAGTGCAAGGGTAATTTGCACCAACTTTAAAGCCAGGGTGGTGTAAAAAAAAAAAAGAGAACCAGTTCTAGGCTCAAAGTCTTCTCTTCAAAACCTTGCCTTTTATCCCTTTGCTGCCACTGGGTTCATTCAGTATTGGGAGCTCCTGTAAGCCTGCTTGTGTTGGTTGCCTCTTTTTCAGGTATTAAATTCTGATAAATATCTCTCTTCTCTGCAAACTCAAATAGGGCTCTCTATTTTCAGTCTTTGCTTTATTCCTGTAGTTGAGTGGCAGTGGCTGCTGAATTAGCTGCACTCATGGGTGGATTCATTAGTCATGAAGGAAGGACTCCCCTCACCCCCTAACTAACCCAGGAATCCAATGTTATGTTTATGGCATTTATAATGCACAATGGGCCTCATTTTCAGAGGAGCTGAACATCTATAGCTCCCACTAAGTTCAAATGAAGCTTTGGGAGTTGAAGGCTTCCAGAAAATCAGGCCCGGTATTTCCAATTCATCTTCAGCTTCACTTCTGACATAGGACTCGATCCACAGAAGGTATGTAGGCTCTTAACTTTCATTGATTTCAACAGACATTAAGAGCCCAAATGCTTTTGTTGATCTGGCCCATAGACCTTTTCATCCTCATTCTCCCTATTATGCCAGTGGCTCTGCTCCCAGCCTATTGTGCAGCTGGAATGCTGAATGAACTGCCCTGAGCCAGTGGCCATGTCTTTAGTTTGGCTGTCAGGAGACCTGGGTGCTATTTTCAGCTGTGACCAACGGAGCGACCTTGGACAAGTTGCTTCACCTCTCTGTAAAACAGTGACAGTGACATTGACCTTCCTTCGTAAAGTATTTTGAGGTGTACAGATGAAAAGTATCGTTACCCCTTTTGAGTCAAGTAGCTAGCTAAAAATCTGGGTTCTTGCAGGTTGTTCCAGTTAGGAGGAGAAATTGATGATGAAGTCAGGTGGTTCTTTGCGGCAATGGTTTTTATTTACAAAGAATATACTAAGTCCTATTTCTGTGAACACAGCAGGAATCAAACAAGTCCCTTTTCTAGTCAGCGCTCACCCAAAAGCTCTCTCTCTTGGCTTTTCTCAGGCCCACTTCCCAAGTTCTTGCTCTGACTGTGTCCTTGGCTTCTTTTTCACAGACTGAAAATAATCTTCACAAAACAATAGCCAGCAAAACCTCTCCAGCTACATGTACCTTGGTGTTGGGTGGTGATATGTGCGTGGGGTGGAGGCTGCTATATCAATTCCCTGGTTCCACTCCCTGGTTTCACTGTTTCTTACAACTGTCTTAAATGAAAGTTGGCAGTTACCCCCAACTGCTAACAGTATTCTTCCGTACTAAAAAGAATTACTGTGTCAACAGCTAGTCTCTGACATTCAATAACTGCTTCCTCTCTCTGTATTGGTGGATGGTGAATACGAAATTCATTTCAGAAAGAGACTCAGATTTTGTGGGCAGTAGAAAGGGAAGTAGGAGGATGCCCATATCCTGAGTAGGTAATACCAGGTAAGCCGTCCTCACATACAGGAACAGAGTGGGCACAAAAATCACTCGTCTTCCTCTCAAAACATCTTGTGTACTGCTCGTAACTATGGGATCAATCAAACTGACTAGCCCTTGAGTTCAATGGGAAAGGTCAATGATTTGTTTACAGCCTTCCTAGCACTGTAACAAGCAGGCTTCTTTGTGAGAGGAAGAAAAAAGTTACATGTGTGGGTCCATATAAATCATCCTAACTGAACATACAGGGCAGCTTTATGCTATACATCATGGACAGTGCTTTCCTGAAAGCAGCACCTGCTCTCCTTACCAGAAAAAAAGCCCATAGGAACCCATATCCTATCTCAAAGTACCCTACCCATGGGAACCTTTACTCATAGGAACCCTAACCCTATCTCGAAGTACCCTACCCATAGGAAACCATAGGTGCTCCTTTTTTTAAAAAGTGCTGTGGTTGTGATCGCATAAATGTGTCAAATCTGAGATTGTTTGAAAAGTAATCTTTATAAGAATGCTGCACATTTTTTCAAAGTCACTGAGAAACACACTGGTGAAATGACCATAAATTCCAAAAGGGAAAGAGGACAATATTCCATCTCTCCCTACACACAGAACCACAGAGAAAGAAAAGGAATGGGGGAGAGAGGAAAATGAAGGGTTATCAGAGACTCCAGAGAAATGAGGCCAATCACAATAGTGCATATTATTAGAGCTGGGTTAAGTTTTTCCACACACAGCTTCTCCCTTGTCCTGGCAAAAAATACAGATTTGGCAACATCAGAATGTTTTGTTTTGACATTTTCAAAATCACATGTTTCAATTTTTCAGTTTTTAGTGACCATTTAAAAATGTTCTTTAGTTTCAGTAAAAAAAACATACATACATACATAAAAAAGATCAAAATCAAAACAAAACACTGTGATTTTCTGCACATGAAACATTTCACTTGACTTATTTAAAAAAAAACAACAACCCTTTTTGAAATTGCTAATGAACCAGAAAAGCTGTTATAATACAGAGCAGGTTTTCGAAAAAAAGAGCTCAGCTCCCAGTTGGTCACCAAAATAAATGGCCAGGCTTGAGCAGGTTCAAAATTTGGTCATAAAGTGTCACAAAGGGAGTTACCAGATGCTGAACACTTAGGAAAATCTGGCCCTTACTTAGGTGCCTAAATCTGGACTAACTGCTTTTAAAAACCTGCCCCCAGCTGTGAGGGCTGAGCCCTTCAAAGTCTGACCCTAGGCTCTTTTCACAATCTGTTCTCCTGTGACAATTTTGGCAGTTACAAAGATACAAAACAGAGCATAAAACAATCTTAAGGGGTTAGAGTGATAAAAACAGTCTGAGGAGACTAGCTGGGCAAATGTCTTGGCTGAGATCTGCTTTGTAAAGGCAGACACAAAGCCAAGGATAGTTTGGAGCATTGTTGCATTCTATCTGAGCAACTGAAGTTCAAGGGGTGAGGACTTCACAAAAAGGTCTGAACCCATCTTTAATTAGCAGCTAACTAGGGTTGTATTTTTCCCCAGATACAGAATAACCCACATGCCATCAGTGAAAAAAAATAAGTTCTGATGAAAAAACAAACAGGTAAGACCAAAGGGAAAGTCTCCCGGAGAGAACACAGAGCATTGGTCTTGATTATGACAATCTGCACTAAACTCAACACCAAATGACTGCCTGTCTTTCAAAGTGCAGCACATAGAAAACAAAGGCACAGCTAATTAAAAAGGAACCACAGGGCACCCCCACTGTCTCCAGCTCTCAAAATTGTATCTCATGCTATTTAGTGGTTTTCTTAAAGATTCAATCATCACTGAGAATTTATTTTTAAGTTACTAGAAAGTTTCATGAGTGAGGAGAAATGCTTGAAAACATTCACGGATGCTCTGATATTGAAGTCAAATACCACCCAGCCCCCACAAAAAACTCATGGATTTTTGGGGGTATCATAACCTTAGTCCCAGATTTGGACCTTAGCGTCCAAAATATGGGGGTTAGCATAAAAACCTCCAAGCTTAGTTACCAGCTTGGACCTGGTACCTGCTGCCACCACCCAAAAAATTAGAGTGTTTTGGGGCACTCTGGTCCCTCTGAAAAACCTTCCCTGGGGACCCCAAGACCCAAATCCCTTGAGTCTCACAACAAAGGGAAATAATCCTTTTTCCCTTCCCCCCCTCCAGGTGCTCCTGGAGAGATACACAGACACAAGCTCTGTGAAACTACACAGAGAGACTCCCCCTCTCTGTTCCCAATCCTGGAAACAAAAAGTACTTTCCTATTCCCCCAGAGGGAATGCAAAATCAGGCTAGCAAATCCAACACACAGATCTCCCCATTTCTTCCTCCCACCAATTCCCTGGTGAGTACAGACTCAATTTCCCTGAAGTAAAGAAAAAACTCCAACAGGTCTTAAAAGAAAGCTTTATATAAAAAGAAAGAAAAATACATACAAATGTTCTCTCTGTATTAAGATGATACAACACAGGGTCAATTGCTTAAAAGAATATTGAATAAACAGCCTTATTCAAAAAGAATACAAATTAAAGCACTCCAGCACTTATATTCATGCAAATACCAAAGAAAAAAAACCATATAACTTACTATCTGATCTCTTTGTCCTTACACTTAGAAACAGAAGATTAGAAAGTAGAACTACTTCTCCAAAGCTCAGAGAAAGCAGGCAGGCAGAAAACAAAGACTCAGAGACTAAATTCCCTCCACCCAGAGTTGAAAAAATCCGGTTTCCTGATTGGTCCTCTGGTCAGGTGCTTCAGGTGAAAGAGACATTAACCCTTAGCTATCTGTTTATGACAGGGGGCTTGACTCATGATTTCTAAATGCTGGGGACCAGTTATTCCGATCTATCTTTGGTACATATGTGGCTGCCAATCACTGCAGTATCTCACCACCACATAATCTTTAATGTATTTGTCTTCACAAACAACATCTGCAAGAAGGGGGGAAACGCTGTTATTCCAGTTTTTACAGATGAGGCGCAGAGTAGCTCAGGGTTTGATTACACAGAGACTTGGTGCACCACCAGCTGGGATGGGAATATACAGTGCACTAAGTGTCCATGCGGACCCTGCCATTCCATGCTAAAAATTCCTTAGTGAGCTTTGATGTACTGCTACAGGGTTCAAAAAGGAACTAGATAAGTTCATGGAGGATAAATGCAATGGCTATTAGCCAGGATGGGCAGGGATGGTGTTCCTTGCCTCTGTTTGCCAGAAGCTGGAAATGGGTGATAGGCAATGGATCACTTGATGATTACCTGTTCTATTCATTCCTCCTGGAGCACCTGGCATTGGCCACTGTCAGAAGACAGGATACTGGGCTAGATGGACCTTTGGTCTAATCCAGTATGGCCGTTCTTATGAGCAGGGGATTTTCCACTGCAATGATACATAGACTCATAGACTCATAGGTCAGAAGGGACCAATATGATCATCTAGTCTGACCTCTTGCACAAGGCAGGCCACAGAACCCCACCCATCCAATTTTATAACAACCCCTAACCCAGGACCGAGTTATCGAAATCCTCAAAATTGGTTTGAAGACCTCAAGCTGCAGAGAATCCACCAGCAAGCGACCCGTGCCCCACGCTGCAGGGGAAGGCGAAAAACCTCCAGGGCCCCTGCCAATCCGCCCTGGAGGAAAATTCCTTCCCGACCCCAAATATGGCGATCAGCTAAACCCTGAGCATGTGGGCAAGACTCACCAGCCAGCACCCAAGAAGGAATTCTCTGCAGTAACTCAGTTCCCATCCCATCCAACATCTACCCGCGGACCATTGAGCAGACCTATCTGGTGGTAATCCAAGATCAATTGCCCAAATTAACGATCCTATCATAACATCCCCTCCATATACTGATCAAGCTTTGTCTTAAAGCCAGAAAAGTCTTTTGCCCCTACTAATTCCCTCGGAAGGCTGTTCCAGAACTTCACTCCCCTAATGGTTAGAAACCTTCGTCTAATTTCAAGTCTAAACTTCCTAATATCCAGTTTATACCCATTCGTCCTCGTGCCTACATTAGTACTAAACTTAAATAATTCCTCTCCCTCCCTAACATTAACCCCCCTGATATATTTATATAGAGCAAGCATATCCCCCCCGCAGCCTTCTTTTGGCCAGGCTAAACAAGCCAAGCTCTTTGAGTCTTCTTTCATAAGGCAGTTTTTCCATTCCTCGGATCATCCTTGTAGCCCGTCTCTGAACCTGTTCCAGTTTGAATTCATCCTTCTTGAACATGGGACACCAGAACTGCACACAGTATTCCAGATGGGGTCTCACCAACGCCTTATATAATGGTACTAACACCTCCTTATCCTTGCAGGAAATACCCCGCCTGATGCATCCCAAAATCGCATTTGCTTTTTTAACGGCCGTATCACATTGGCGACTCATAGTCATCCTGCTATCAACCAGTACCCCAAGGTCCTTCTCCTCCTCCGTCGCTTCCAACTGATGCGCCCCCAACGTATATCCAAAATTCTTATTATTAATTCCTAAGTGCATGACCTTGCACTTTTCACTATTGTATTTCATCCTATTTCTATTACTCCAGTTTACAAGGTGGTTCAGATCTTCCTGAATAGTATCCCTGTCCTTCTCCGTGTTAGCAATACCCCCAAGCTTTGTGTCATCCGCAAACTTTATTAGCACATTCCCACTCTTTGTGCCAAGGTCAGTAATAAAAAGGTTAAATAAGATCAGTCCCAAAACCGATCCTTGAGGGACTCCACTAGTGACCTCCTTCCAGCCTGACAGTTCACCTTTCAATACTACCCTCTGGAGTCTCCCCTTTAACCAGTTCCTTATCCACCTTACAACTTTCATATTCATCCCCATCTTTTCCAATTTAACTAACAGTTCCCCGTGCGGAACCGTGTCGAACGCCTTACTGAAATCTAGGTAAATTATATCTACCGCATTTCCTTTATCTAAGTAATCCGTCACCTTCTCAAAGAAGGAGATCAGATTGGTTTGACACGATCTACCTTTAGTAAATCTGTGTTGCAATTCGTCCCAATTACCATTGACCTCTATGTCCTTAACTACTTTCTCCCTTAAAATTTTTTCCAAGACCTTACATACTACAGACGTCAAGCTAACAGGCCTATAATTACCCGGATCACTTTTATTCCCTTTCTTAAAAATAGGAACTACATTAGCAATCCTCCAGTCATACGGCACAACCCCCGAGTTTATCGATTGCTTAAAAATTCTCGCTAACGGGCTCGCAATTTCACGCGCCAGTTCCTTTAATATCCTCGGATGGAGATTGTCCGGGCCCCTCGACTTCGTCCCATTGAGCTGTTCAAGTACGGCCTCTACCTCAGTTGCGGTAATATCCACTTCCATATCCACATTCCCGTTTATCATCCCTCCATCATCGCTAGACTCCTCACTAGTCTTATTAAAAACTGAGGCAAAGTACTTGTTTAGACGTTGGGCCATGCCTAGGTTATCCTTAACCTCCATTCCATCCTCAGTGTATAGCGGCCCCACTTCTTCTTTCTTTGTTTTCTTCTTATTTATGTGGCTGTAGAACCTTTTACTATTGGTTTTGATTCCCTTTGCAAGGTCCAGTTCAATGTGGCTTTTAGCCTTCCTCACTTTATCCCTACATGTTCTGACCTCACCAAGGTAGCTTTCCTTACTGATCCTGCCTTTCTTCCACTCCATGTAAGCTTTCTGCTTTTGTCTAATCCCCTCTCTGAGTTGCTTGCTCATCCAGTTTGGCCTACAACTCCTGCCCATGGTTTTTTTCCCCTTTCTTGGGATGCAGGCTTCCGACAGTCTCCGCAGCTGCGACTTAAAGTAATTCCAGGCCTCCTCCGCATTTAAATGCACTAATTCCTCCGTCCAATCCACTTCCCTAACTAATTTCCTTAACTCTTTAAAATTAGCCCTCGAGAAGTCGAAAACCCTAATCCCGGATCTACATTTGTTTATCCTTCCATCTAGTTTGAACTGAATCAGCTCATGATCACTCGAACCAAGGTTGTCCCCTACCACCATTTCTTCTACGAGGTCCTCACTGCTCACCAACACCAAATCTAAAATGGCATCCCCTCTCGTAGGTACTTCAACTACTTGATGAAGAAATCCATCCGCTATCACATCCAGAAAAATCTGACCCCTATTATTCTTGCAAGCACTTGTCCTCCAGTCTATATCCGGGAAGTTGAAGTCCCCCATAATCACACATTTCCCCTTTGTGTTTACTTCATTAAAGACATTAAAGAGGTCTCTATCCATATCCCAATCAGATCCCGGCGGTCTATAGCACACTCCAAGCACTATCTCAGGGGAAGCTCTAGTTGCTTTTTTACCCAGTGTGTTTTTTGCCCAGATAGACTCTGTCTTATCCATTCCATCGCTTCTTATTTCGCTACAGTTAATTTCATCATTGATGTACAAGACTACTCCACCACCTTTGCCTTTCTTCCTGTCTTTTCTAAACAGCACATAGCCTTCAATACCTGTGCTCCAGTCATGAGTACTATTCCACCAGGTTTCGGTTATCCCTATAATATCCGGTTTCACTTCCTGCACCAGTAACTCCAGTTCCTCCATCTTGTTACCTAGGCTCCTCGCATTAGTGTACAGACCTTTTAATTTTCAGCGTTTGGCGTCAGTGACATTCTTTCCCCCGTCGTGCAGAGACCTTCTACCACCAGCATCACCCGTGACTCTGGTTTCTACTCCACTATTCCTCCTTGGATCAAATCTTGGGACCGCAAGGGTATCCCCTCTCACTTTGTTTACTTCCCTCTCCAGGTCATATTCCGGCATGGAGATCTCCCGAACATCTCCCAACCATCTCCCCCAACTTCCGCGTTTAAAGCTCTCTTGATGAGGTCGGCGAGCCTCCATCCTAGAATTCTATTTCCCTCCTTGCTTAGATGAAGTCCATCCTGAGCGAACAGTCGTCTATCAGTAAACGCTTCCCAGTGACCGTACATCCCAAAGCCCTCCTTATAACACCACTCCCTGAGCCATCTGTTGATCGCCCTAATCTTGTCACTCCTTCGTCGCCCTGCTCTAGGAACCGGCAGAATCCCACTGAAGATCACCTGAGCCTCGATTTCTTTGAGCGTCTTCCCCAGTCTGGCATAGTCCTCCTTGATACAGTCCAGCGAGTAACTAGCCGTATCATTCGTTCCCACATGAAGGATAATCAACGGATTCTTTCCCGCTCCCGCTAAGATCGTGTCAGGAGACAAACCCAATTTGGATTAGCATGGGTTTTTCACACAAAAGGAATTCCAAAAATAGGAACTCAAGGAAATACTGGTCTTGCCTGCAAATTTGCTAGCCAAATCCCTGACCACCACCCAGGCCTCCACCATAATCTTTCTCAAGACCAATCTTCTGCCCATTATCGCAGCCCTGACACACAGAGCAGTTAGAGTTAATCCTGCCACAGAAGCATTTACATTTTATACTTTGCTTTTAAAAAAAAATAGGGAAAGGGAAAGGGGAAAGGAAAACAAAACCCAGATTTCTCATTTCCTATTCCCATCATTGTAGCTCTGGCAATTTCCATAGAATGCTAAATATAAAAGGCTCTAGGGACAGTGAATACGATACAGGGAACTGATTAGCTAGCTCTTGTACCTTCCTTTCCTCATCTAAAAATCAGTGTTTAAAATAAAATGTGGGACAAATTAGTAATCAACCAATCCTCAATGTATTTATAGGGATTGCTCCATCTCCCATTATACTCAACAGGAGTCTTGTCATTGACTTCAGAGAGTTATATCAGATTGGCTATTCCTTCCATCCAATCCACCCAAGTGCTTTACAAGTATTAATTTAAAAAGGCTTAGAACATCATTGTGAGGTAAGTATCACTGGTCATTTTACAGCCAGGAAAGCTGCGTCAAAGACAGGGTAGGTGACTTGCCCAAAGACACACAGTGAATTAGTGCAAGAACCAGAAAAAAATATAAAAAGCACTCAGGAGTCCAGTCTCCAGTTCCATGCTGGAAAAACTGGACCCTACTGTCTGCCTTAAAACTAAGTGTCTGTGAACATTGCTAAAGAAGGAAAGCAAGAAAAACCAACCCAACAGCTCATTGCCTACATTATGGAGATGAAGTCCTTACTGTATGAATATTTGAGTCCAGAGAAGTTACACAGTCAACGGTGGGTGATAGGATGGGGCTGATAGTAAGAAATACAAACAATGGGGCTGTTTTTCCATTACACCGAGGTCCCTTTATGCCATTCAGACACCCCTGAAGTGAGCAAAAACACTCCCCAGACAATTCCCAATAAAACTGATGTAACAGCCTAGTTGGCCTTGATCCCAGTTCCTGGGGAGTATGGAGAAAATTGGGTGTGTATTGGGGATGTGACCATAAATAACTCTACACTCTGCTATCCTTTGCTTCCCCAAAGGCTCTTGGGAAGCAGAGTGTAAGTCGGAACAACCCTGAGGCTGCTCTGATTTACATCATGTGACATCAAGTCCTTCTATGGCTCCAGAAAACAGGAAACAGAGTTGTCTCAAAGCCAACTTTGATCCCTACTCCATCTCTTCTTCAAGCACAGGTATGGGAATGGCTGACAATCAAGCCCAACACGGCCAATCATTCAATGACTGCCAATATGTCATGCTTTCAATCAGTAGCCAAGCCCTATTCAATAAAGCCTGCCCTTTAAAACAACCAAACATCTCCCAACACTAGAGGATTGGGCAGTTTCCTCAGAATAGAATCACTTTCTCTCATGCACAGTAGACTTAGACTCATGTGGTGGGGAGAAGGAAGCCAAATCCTTTGGTTTTCAGTCACTTACCCTACCAGTGTTATTCATCATGTTGTTTACTCAGTACACCCCCCTCTCAAAAGGCAGAAGGCAATTTGACACACGACAGAGACCGTACAAAGTTATCCATCCTCAAGTCTCTTTCCTAATCCACTGAGGGCGGGGGAGGAAATAGCTCAACTTTACTTGTCTTCAGGCATCCAGCAACATCACCAACATGATATTTCTTAATCTGAGTTTATTTTCCAGGTCATCAATTCAACTTCTCAACTTCTTACCGTTTTGGGTATTCTCTGTTAAAATAACAGGTCAATCAATGATGATCACTGCGGATTCGATTTTCCTTTCAAGCTTCCTGTAATTTTAAGGTGAAGTTCTGATTCCTCACCTCTTCCAAGTCCCCTGTTTTAAATACAACTGTTCCAGCTATCATACTACTTTGAACGGTTTTTATTTCATCTTTGCAGGTTTAGTTGGTAGAGTTTAGTATAAACAAACAAGCGTGTTTTGCAAGTCAAATCTGTGCTTCCGGGCACTGCACTTTGCATTAACAAGTTATCAACAGGCAGGAAAAAAAAATGTTACAAAATAATTGCTTTTTAAAGCAAAAGAACTTTGATTCAATGACACAAAATGGGAGTGGAGGGAGAGAGAGAGGGAAGGCGAGTGGCATTTTTAACTACAATACGCATTGACCTAGCTCTGCTCCCCTGGAAATTTAAACACTGACTTCAACGGGAGCAGAGATAGGGCAAGGTTGAGCACTGTTTCATTAGCAAAGAGTGAAGCTGAAAGGAGGTTAAGCTGAATTTTATCAAACCTGTGCACTACTCTGTTCATTTGGCTCACTTGCTTCTAACCTAACACCCCACATTCCCTGTTTTTTCTGATGTCACCTCAGTAACAGTCCCTTCAGGGAGTTCCTCTGACTCCAATTCCACTGACTATGATACAAGCACTTTTGAAAACTTAACTCAAGCGACATCTATATTGGAGTAATATCCAGCTTGAGTGATCACACTAAAAACAGCAGTGTAGCCATGGCAGCGAGATGGACTAGCCACTCCAAGAACATATGCAGGGTTTCAGATGAGATGGTATTCAGAGTGGTTAGCCCATCCTGCCACCCATGCAACAGCAACTATGCTGCTGTTTCTAGCATTCTTGCTCTTAAAATCTAGCATCTGTATGGCTATCCTCAAGCTCCAGTGCAGATGTGCCCTCAGAAAGACTCTTGGCCAAGCTATATGACCAGAGTTTCAAAAGAGTTCAGAGCCAGATTTACAAGCACTCACCACCTCTCAGTTGGAAGCAGATTTTCATACATGAGTTCAGCTCTCCTTAAGGCACCTAAACAAGGAGTGGATTTTCCAAGGAAATATTGCCAACTCAATGCATTCAAAAATTGTGAGTCTGGCACCCCCCAAAAGATCACAATACTATTTAAAAATATCTTTGCTTTTTTAAGCCAAATAATAATTTGGGGTTCTTTTTATTTACCTCCTAGTTTCTGTGCCTTTAGGGCGCACTTAAGTCATGTTCCCAGGCTTTTCTCTGTAGCGACAAGGGCTAGAAACGTACTAGCCTTTTAAAATTTATAGCTCAGATTTGCAGGTAATCACAGGACTCCAGGAGCTGACTCCCTCCTCCTTTTCTCTCCCCTCTGTGCTCTCCTCCTTTTCCAATTTATGTACATCTTTTCCTATTTTAGTATTATAACTCCAATCCTAATATGTGTTTATTATCTGGTGTTGCAGCTTTGATGAGTCATAATATTGCTTAATTCTATTGGTGAAGCATGATGTGTTTGGGACCATATACAATTTAAAAGTCATTTGCCTTTTTGTACTTTTCATCGTTTCTTTCTAAAAATACAAAAGTTCATCAAGAAAGAAAGAAAAAAGAAAATCCTCAAGCGCAAGGATTTACAACACTGCAGCAGCTTCCAGCATGGATAAAACTTTCAAAAGTGACTAGGTTATTTAGCTGCTTTTGAAAATACGACCCATTTCTGCTTACAGACAAATTTTCAAAAGAGATGTGCAGCCAACAAGTTGAGCTCTTTTGAAAACCTGGCCACTTCTTTTGATGCTTAGTTGGGAGCGGAGCTCTTCTGAAATTCCATCCCATAGAAAATAGCTCAGGTTTATATACCAAAAACATCCACTTTCACATCCTCACAAGCAGGATCTCAAGTCATAACCAGCCAACCTAATCAATGAAACACAATCTAGAAACATCACACTGACAAAACACAATTGTCATTGGCTGGTAAGTAA
This sequence comes from Gopherus flavomarginatus, assembly GCF_025201925.1. Taxonomy (NCBI): domain Eukaryota; kingdom Metazoa; phylum Chordata; order Testudines; family Testudinidae; genus Gopherus; species Gopherus flavomarginatus. The sequence goes on along the minus strand of NC_066618.1, from coordinate 158,983,940 downwards.
TCCTGATGGCAGAATAAGGATAGGTAAGTCTTTTGTAATAGGCCATTCATATCTATAGCCCTTAGACATATTTGCACTGGCACAATAATTTCAACTTCCTCCCATATACCTTAAATTATATGATACCAAAATATCCACATTGTCAGTTACAGTTTGCAGCCCTTGTCCTATCCATATTCTCTCCTGCATTGTCAACCTCTACTGTTATGTCAGTATCAGATTGTAAGTGCCTTGGTGCAGAGAAGCATCTTCTCATTTATTGGGTAAAGAATCACACCACCATATCGTGAGACACTGTTCTGACCTGATACAGTGCAGGGCCACACAGGGAGGGGGGGCAAGTGGGGCAATTTGCCCCAGGCCCCGGGTCCCGCAGGGGCCCCCACGAGAGCTTTTCACTTGCTCTGGGGGCCCTGGAAAACTCTCAGGGGGCCCGGGCCCCCAGAGCTTCTTCCGCTCTGGGTCTTCGGCGGCAGGGGGCCCTTCTGCTCTGGGACCCACTGCCGAAGTGCCCTGAAGACCCATGGCGGGGGCCCCTTCTGCCCTGGGACCTGCTGCCTAAGTGATGGGTCTTCAGCAGCAATTCGAAGACCCCAGGCCCCCTGAATCCTCTGGGCAGCCCTGATACAGTGTCACCTTGCACTTCATGCTGGTTTATATTACTACACAATTACTATTATTTATGATTTGTATTTAGGTAGTGCGTGGGAACACTAGTCAAGGTGTGTTTGCTTTTGTAGGCATCATAGCAAAGGAGAGTTTTAAGGAGGACCATGAAATAACTTTGCAGATGGTTACAAAGAGTTTCTTCCATACTGCCCATGATGCTTAGGAGGAAGCATGAATTTGCCTTTGGAGCATCTAGCATGCTGTACCTGTAAGCAAGTGATCAATCACCTGATGGGAGCATTCTGTTTAGTTGAGAATGAGTTGCTGGAAGTTTCTTCTGCAAGCCATCTGAATATAGCCTGCAAAATTAGGGAGAATACATCCAGAAAACTGTCTCTCAATAAAGAATTCCTAAATGTGTGAGCTCCTGATCTTTCTAAAGAATCCCAGAAACTACCATCCACTTTAGGGTAATATACCTGCATGAACCCACCCAAACTAATAAATTCAATAGACCTCTGGGTGTGCAAGGCTAATGGTGGAATTTTGTCTTGTTTACCCTGTAACAGATACGGCAGTTTCCTGCAGTATCCTTGGAAAACCTCATTGAATTAAGTTTAAGTAGCTTTGGAGTCCATTGTATTATAAATACAAAGAGTGTGTATTATTGGGTAATTGTATGTAAATTCTATAGAGAGGAGATGTCACCAAAGTAAACCCTGGGGAATGTTATGAGCTGCCAAAGACTGTTTGAACCAATGTGCCAGACAAGAATGGATGAGAAAAATCTCTAGGGGGAGGTGAATGCAGCTGTACCTTTTCTGCTTATGCAAGAACTGAGCCTTTTGAAGCTTTGCCCTGAAGAGAGTTCTCTGTCTGCTGATTATCTGTTTCCAGGGTCCAACATCAAAGGCCCTGTCAGAATAAAGGAGTGACTCTCAAATTCGTGGGGCTATTTGTTCTGACCTTACGGCTGTTATGAATTTCTGACCACAGACAACCCCCTACCAGAGTCATTGTTGGAGCTGGGGGTGATATCTGATACGTTTATTAGAATGCATGTATCTTGTTTCATTTTTTCAAGGATGTTTTCTCTGTAAGGCTTTCATCTTACAAATAAACATGCTTTCTTAGGTAACTTTTAACTGCTGGCAATTATGTGGTTTATAGCCACTGAGGACAAAGTAAAGCAGGCCCATTGAGGCAGTCTGAGTTGCTGTGGAACTCAGAGTTTAGGCAGGGAACTCTGCAATCTGGAAAAAACCCTGGTCAGGAGGGAAGACGACACAGGTCTCCACCCAAAAGGGGTGACTGCTGAGGAGCTGGGAGCCTAGTGTGGGTGTCTTTGCTAGAGCACAGAGCGGGAATTCAGATGCAGTTGCTTTGAACTGTGACACAGTTTCTCATATACACAGATTTATATGAGCACTGTGGCTCTGGAAGAACTTGAAGGATTGTAAGTCCTGCATGAAACCGCATTGCTTTATGAAAGCTAGGATTTAGATAGTCAAGTTACTATATTTGACAGAGCATTCCATCACTTTTATTTACCAAGAGATAACTCGAGAATACACAATAGCCTTTGCAAGACTGGTTGAATGGAAGCTGTGATGATAAAACACAGTTCTAAGACTAAAATCAAGTTAAGGTAATTATTTAATTGGTTACATGCCCTTTAGAATTTGATGGATTTATATCTTGTCCACTGAGTTGTTGCTTCTCTTTATTCTGGGAGAGAGATAGAGATAAATTGCACTAGGAAGAACCTGGATTTCTTCCAAAACAGCATTGGGCATACACGAAGTCCACGTATTTGCTAGTGACCTGCTACCACATTGTTTCAGATTCATTACCAGTAAGAGTTAACATTCCATCAGTCATTTCTTAGGGGACAGGATCTTTAATTATACAAGAAGCGTCCAACCTTAGTGCTAAAAATATTTTGTGGATGGCATTCAATGACATTTATGCAATAAATCAGAAAAATGCTCTACATTTCCCCATTGCTATGAGCCTGGAAGAATGAATGCTTCAGAAATATCAGCTACATCATCATCACAAGTAGTGGTGAGGGCCATAGTGTGCTAAGTGCTGTACACACACAACAAAAAGATTATCTCTGCCCCCAAAGAATTTACAGTCTAGGCCTAACTTATACATTATTTTTGTGTGCATATATATATATATTGGTTAAACATGTTATACCAGGATAACCAGTAATGTGGATGTAATTATAGTCAAACAAAGCTGGTATAAAGTTTGTGGTCTGTAGGGCCCCAGAATTTCTGATTTGTGAAAAATTCCTCAGATTTGAATTTGGTTATTTTTTTTCTTTGAATTGGAATAAAAAGAAAGAATTTCAAAATTTTCCATTAAACGGTTATTGAAAATATTTTGTTTCAATTACAACATTTTTTACCCATGTGTTTCATTTTTTATTCTCTTGTGAAGGGGTGTCAGCCCCACACTGGCCAGTAAGTGGTTAATTCAGCCCTGGGGAGTCTGCGCAGAAAGCATCCAATAGGAGAGGGGCTTCAAGGAGCAGCCAATCAGAGCCAGGCAGGCCCATATAAGAAGAGTTGCAGGGCAGAGCAGCTAAAGTAGCTGCCTCAGGCTGGAGGAGGGAGGAGCAGGCTTCTAGCAGGAGGAAGGAGTGCTAGCACCTTGGTCAAAGCAGTGCTGCCAGCAGGGACCATGGGAGCTAAAGGGAGCTCTTGGCTAGCTGCCAAGTTTGGCAGGCTAAAGCCCTGAGGCAAGGATGAAGAAGGTTCTGGGGGCTGTGGGGAAGTGGCACAGGGATATGAACTGAAGAGTCTGAGGGGATGCAGCAAGACGCAGCCATCTACAGGGTCCCTGGGCTGGAATCTAGAGTAGTGGGTGGGCCTGGGTCTCCTCTATCCCCACTGAGGAAGTGACTGGACTGAGGGACTGTGATACTGTCACAGAGTGTGGAACAGCCGGAGGGCCTTGTCATTAAGAGATGCTGCAGTCCTAGGAGTGACATGGTCCTGGGAGCAGAAGAGATGATGGGTGGAACACCACCAGAGCAAGGTGCACTGGCTACCAGAGCTAATTCCCGTACTGGTCATGAGGAGGCGTTGGAGTGGTGAGTCCCACCCTGTCTCACCTCTAAAAGAAATTTCAAAACAAAAAGACACTTAATAGGAAAAATCAAAATAAGCTATTCTGAAAATGTTGCATATGAAATTTTCTGCACTGTAATACTAGTATAGCTTATTTCCCTTGTCATATGGGAATAAGCTATACCAGTATAAGCACATTTATACTGACATAACTGCATCTACACTAGGAGGGTGTATGGTTTAAACTATACCCGTATAGCTCCTGTGGTCCAACTTATATGTATAGATAAAGCCATCAAGATGGTTACCACTTGTGTTTATCGTGGAATGATGGATATTGTGGACTGCAGCAAGTAAACACCTCTAACAAAAGACTAGCAAAGCCAGTTCCCTAATGGACTATGTGAACTCTGCAGCTGTTCCCCCTTGTGTACTTAGGGGATGCTTTTTTTGGAGCAGGGTTTTATTTTGAAAAGGGTGTAGCTGGGGTGAGGAGGGAGGGAGGGTCTTGACAAAAGCCATTCTTTTCCAGACTCCAATTCAGCAAAGTAACGAAACATGGCATATGCCTAATTTTAAGCATGTGAGTAGTCATTGGGCCCATTCATATGTTTCAAGTCAGACATGCTTAAATACCTTGCCTCAGAGACTAAGGTCTGGCAGGATTCCCTAAAAAGAAACAATCTATATTCATAGGAGGCCCTTACTCATGCTGGCAAACATATACTCACACAAATATTCCCAATGGATCTACTTGCCAGAGTGACATCTTAGCAGGGTAAAAGCTCCACAAGCTGGCCTTGAGCTAGAGGTAAACAGGTTGAAAGACTACTTCCAATTCTTGACATAAATTGTGATTGATATGTCAGGAATGGGGATGTCAAGCAAACACGTTTCATTACTATCCAGTTCAAAACAACTGTACACTAGCAGGTGTCTTCCTTTTATCCAATTCTCTCCTTCACAGGCTTAATGATATTGCACAGACACAGCAACATGATAATTCACATTTTGCAGGTGGAATTACACCTGCATGAATATTGCTGAGCTAAAATGTTGACAGGATTTTGACAAACGTGGACTGATTCCAAACATCTCAGGGATATTAACATGGGGAAAGCATGACATGGGTGTAGAGAGAATGTCATACAAATTAGTAAATCTCCTTTACGAAAAAGAATGAGGGAGGAGAAACAATAAGGGAAAATTTAGGACCCAATATTTAGAGCTGCCGAACAATTATAGTTCCCACTTAACTTCCAGTGCAGGTGAGAGTGCTCAACATTTCTGAAAATAACTTTTACTTCAGGAGCGACTGATTTTTCAAGTGGCATTTGATGAAATCCAGGACTCTTTGTCTTAGGAAGTTGTAATTAAATCAGCAGGTACCCCTGTAATGATGTTTATTTGCAATATATTATTCAACCAGTAGATGTCTGTGTGGTAAAGCGTTCCAGATAGGATTTGGTTCATGGTAAATAAAAGGGACAAAGCTGGAATACAAGCTGTTAAGAAGCCTGTTTGTGGAAGTAGCTTCAATTATTTTCTTAAACAAGCATTTCATATTTAGGGAGCGCTGTAATTGCCTATGGCATTGTACCCCACACACTCTGCCAACTGTACAATATTCAGTGCTGTGGGAACTCTCACTAATGTTGAGAACTCTGCATTCCCTGCACTGGGTTAACAGCCAAGAATCTTACATCCTGATCTTCCAGGGTGCTGAGCCCTTAAAGCTTTCATTGAATTCAATGTGAGTCATGGTTGCTCAGCACCTTTTTTAAACAGGCTCCCACTCTGGTGGCCTTCCCCATGATACAGCATAAAGCTGGTCAAAATTTTTTCAGTGGAATGGTTTTGCATTTAAAAATACAGTTTCACCAAAATCAAAGTTTTTGAAAGACTGTCACTATTTTGATAGAAATTATTAATGGGAAAAGTCAACACTTTTCATTTCAATAGCGTCAAAATATTTTGTTTAGTTAGTATCAATGCCTTTCACGTAGTTATTGTTGAAACTTTGTTAATTTAATTGAGATTTTTATATTATACTAAAATAGTCTTTGCACATTATATTTAGAATCAATGATTTAATATTGTGCATCTATAATGTATATTTAATATTTGAAAACAATATAGACACTAAACAAAATTAATCAGAATACTGTCAAAACAAATGTTTAGTGGTCCTAAATCAACATTTCTCAGATTTTTCAGTTTATAAGAAATTCCAGCTCTCTCTTCTGAATTGGCACTTTTTTTTTTTTTAAATGTTGGAAGTTTCTGGACTGAAATTCTAGTTCCCAACCAGCCCTAGTACAGTATAAACATCTTGCAGAAGTTAATGTGACAGCCAGATTTTAAAGAATGATCAGTGATTTGGGACACCTAACTCGATACACTTTACAACAGCCTGATTTCCAGAGGGCACATACACAATACTTACTTAAAATCAGGTGTTGCATCTTGGGGACTGAAAATCACCAGTTACTTTTGAAAATGTTGCCTGAAATATAAGATGCAGGTGATTGCAGTAGTGCATTTAGGTGCTTTGTTATGGTGAATGTGGTACTTTGTGCTGGCCTTCTACATTGGCAATTAGAATTCATCCCTGTGCAGAGAGACCAGGCACAAGCACTAACATGATGCAGAACCATGTGCCTGGTCTCTCCGCAGAGGAATGACTTTCACCCATAACACTACATGGTGTGAACTTCCTTTTCACAAAAAGCAAAACATAACATGCTATGGAATATGCAAATGATTGTTGTAAACTATATTGCACTGCAAGTAATATCTTGAGTCTACTTAAAATATCACAATAACAGCTCTATTTTATTAACTTTTTCCTCCCTTTGCCCAGGATTTTTGTTGTGTGTACCAATCTTGCAGCATTTCCCTAGCGAAATAACCAAGCCACAGGATCAGCTGCTCGGCTGGTGTAAATCAGCATAGCTCCATTGATTTCAATGGAGCTGTACAGATTTATACCAGCTGGGGGATCTGACTCCTATTATAGCAGCAAATAATAATAATTCTACTGCTGAGATGAAAGAAAAAAAATCTGCAAAACAAGTTTTAAGGCATACTCAATGTATTGCATCTTTGGATCCTCTCTGAGTAAGCGTTCCAAATAGTTCTCTTTTAGATGAATGAAGTAATGTAAATTACCTTACCTGTTCTACCGTTGGGATGCAGGTCACCGAACTTTTTAACATATTAAGTGAATGGGCAGTCATCCAACTAATAAAGCAGTCGCCCTGATGTGCCCACGCCTGATATTTGTTTTGTAATGGATAGACTTGCCAAAAAGAGAAAACCTTGCAAGACCAAAAAAGATTTGTTTCCCTAATCTCCCACTTCATAATAGCGTTCCTAATACCACTCCACTGTGGCAGGTGACATAGGCGCCGACTCTGTGGGTGCTCCAGGGCTGGAGCATCCACGGAAAAAAAAATAGTGGGTGCTCAGCACCTACCAACCAGAGCAGCCAAACAGCTGTTTGGCGGCTCAGAGAGGGGTTTGGGAGAGGGCAGAGAGCACCGGGCAAACGGGGACCGCAGGGAGGTGGGCAGGCAGGGGTGGGAAGAGGTGGAGTGAGGGCGAGGCCTCAGGGGAGGGGGTGGAATGGGGCCGCAGGGCAGAGCACCCCAGGGAAAAATAAAACTCAGCGCCTATGGCAGGTGAAATATAACAGGGTTAGAAATGTACTAAGCAGGAGGTGTTAGAAGAAAATCCAGTATGAAACTTGTGAGAAGAGAAAAGTTACCCAAGAATATGAGCCGGGGCTGGGACAGAAACTTTGGTGGAAGCTTTGACCAATCCAAAATTCAACATCCTAACATATTTTAGCAGTGTGGTATGGTGGAGAGCATGCTGGACTGGGATTCAGGAGACTCTGGTCTGTTCTCAGCTCTTCCAGTGAACTGCTCCATAACCTCATTACTGTTTCCCTTCCCACCGTTTGTCTGCTTTTACATCTGCATTGCAAGCTCTTTGAGGAAGGATCTGCCTCTTCTGGTATTTCCAGCCTCAAGTCTTCCAAATCATGAGGCAGCATCCCCACAATCATGCGACTGAATATCATGAGGCATTTTTAAAATAAATTTTGGGTTCTTTTTCTCTGTCTGCAGGTTTTGGGGCCTTCATAATGAACTTGGGTCAAACTGTTAGGATTGAAATTTTGATTAAAAAAGGAAGATCCTTATGGAAAACCTTTTGATTCCAGCAGCTGTGAATTTAGAAAAAAGACCAATACCACAAGACTCGCAATAAAATTGTGAGCATTGGCAACGTTGCTCTTACTATGGGTATAAGTAAACATAGCATAGAGTAGGGTTATCAATGGCTGTTAGGCAGGACGGGCAGGGACAGTAGGCCGTAGCTGAGATCAGGGCCTCATTATGAACATAAGAACAGCCATACTAGGTCAGACCAAGTATCCGTCTAGCCCAGTATCTTGTCTTCCAACAGTGGCTAATGCCAGGTGCTTCAGAGGGAATGAACAGAACAGGTAATCATCAAATGATACATCACCTGTTGCCCAGTCTCAGTCTCCAGCAAACAGATGCTAGGGACATCTGAATGCTACCATACTAGAAAAAACAATGCTAAATTTGCTAGAACACAATGGGCCAGATACTGTGCTGCACAAAGACACAGAGTTGAAGGCCAGAAGGAACCACCAGATCATCTATTCTGACCTCCTGTATATGACAGGCCACCAGCCCTACCCAGAACCTGCACATGACACCCAGCACCCGAAGATGCCTACGTCAACATGAGCAGTTGCAACAGAAACCTCTAGGCTCATAGAGTTGGTGTAGCAGCTTCTATTCCCCTATTGATGACATAGTGGGATGGGCCAGAAAAATAAGCGGGGTGGGGGGGATGGGACATAGCCAAAGCTTCGTTTCCCTTCACATGCAGTCCATGCTGTAAGGACTCCTTGAGGACACTGGTAACTGCTGTAATGGTTGGCATTATTCCAGGCATCAGTTTTACTTGATCAATAAGGGAAAAGAGAAACTTGTCCTGCCACATGACTGTTTATGGCCAGTCATGAGCCAGGATTTTTCTCCAGCATATAAAAATGCCATTTACCTATTCCACATACCCCATGGATGTTGCAACGCCTCATTTCTTTATATTAATAAAAATGCTGAGATACTTGGATGAAAGGGTGCTAATATATTCTAAGTGTGAAGAAGTGTTGTTATAAATTGCTGGCATCTGTTACTACTGACCATGAGAGATCAACAGCTACTAACTGAAGTGAAGACTCATTTATACACTGGAAGACAGAGACAAAACAAGGTAGTACAAGAGATTTAAGAATAAACAGGACAATTAGTCAAACAAAAGGAGGCTTAACTTTAGCAGCACCCTCATGATAAGTCACTATTTAATCAACTGCTCTGTCCATTATCAATAATGATACTCTACACACTGACAGTATCTGATTATTCATAATGAGAAACTAGCAAAACTGCTAAGAATGAAGCAAGTTGTGTTAGCTGATGGGTAGATGCCTGCTTACCTCATTCTTTATACTTCAGCCAATTTCTCATCATGGAAGTCACTGCTGTGGCATTGTACAGTGATAAGTCACATTGTAAACAGGCTTTGTTAAGTAACCCATACCAAATATTTGGGCCAGAAGCTCAGCTGGTATAAATCGCACAGCTCTGTTTACTTCAACAGAGCTAGGCAGATTTCAAACAGCTGAGTATTGGGCCCCGTATTTTACAGAATCTCTCTAAAGCAAAAAGATGTTACTTAGCGTAAAAGTATCCCACTGTAAGAAACCTTAAGTATTATTTGAGGCAAGCTGAGAAGTTAAACCCATCAGCCTAGATGAGACAGAGAAGGGATTCTAGAAATCTTTCCCCCATCTATATTGAGAGCTTGTGCTGGAGAACATCGTTTGACACTTTCAAGAAAGGATGCCTCCCTGATGAGATAATGGGAATGTCTACCATACTGCTGGCTCTATAAAAATAATTATTGAATAATAATAATAGTCCACTCACTAGTCATGAATGGAAACCTGGACTCTTCCTCTCCCCACCTTTGCCTCTATTTTTTTTAAAAAAACTAAACCAGAATCAAAGTTTCAGGGTCAGAAATGTGCCTGAATTTGTTGACCTTTCAGGCACATGTTGCAAGACAATCTGTATGAGCTAGGATTAGTAGAGGGCTGAAGGGGATGAGGGCAGGACTGGTGACAGTGTATGGTGGGAAGGCAAACATTTTAAGTACAGCTGGTCAAAATTTATCCAGATTTTTTTCCCCCATCTAAAATAGTGCACGTGGGAAAACTTTCTTTGAAACTTTTGGATCTGATAATTTTTCGGTTGGACAAAATAAGTCAAATTATTTTTTGAAATATTTGCAAAAAATAAATCACCAAATAAGATTGTACCTTTTTTTAGGTTTTCAAAGATTTTTGGTGGTGTTGATTTGCTGCTGTAAGTTTTGATTGGGTACAGGTTGTCATGTGATTTTTCCTAGCGCTTTGATTGGATGAGTATACAAATAAATACTTGACACTAACTACAGCTGTGTCTCATGAGGGAAACTCTTTGTAGTTTGGAAAGAGTCTGGTTTTCAACCCCCTTCTAATTTGAAAACTTCAAAATGGAAAATTTTCAAATATATGCACAATATTTTCAGCTGCCTAATTTTAAGCCTTATTGGTTTGCTCATTAGGTGAGGTGTTGCAGGGCAGGAAAAGGAGCTGCATTGCTGCCTCAGACTATTTGTGGTTTGAAACTTCAATGATATGGAGTTTCCTGACACCCTTTTTCCAGTGTTCTGCTATGGCTACCCTGTGGTGCCCCCTGCTGAGTCAGTGTAGCACTGCTTGTACTCCCTGCCTCAGTTTCCCTTCTCAGGAAGACAATAATTCCTCTGCAGGCACTCTTGATGCTTGATTCCTTCTAAATGCTACTTCTGACTGGCACCCCTTTCCTCTCTCCTCATTTCTCCTGAGGATCTGTATCAGATCACCCCAAACTCCTTAAAGCTTATTATCAAAGCTTGTGCAAAAGGGGCCATAACAAAAAGTCCTAAATAAAGGGTTCCTCTGAAACCTGTCCTCCATTCTGTTCACAGTGCCCTCAGGGTTTTCACTCAGTCTTTAAGTCTCTCCTCATGGCAGCAGCCCCAGCTCTCCTCTTGGAACTGGGTGATTCAATCCATTATTATCCCTCTTCTTGCCAGGAGTCCCCAGCTCTCCTCCTGGATTCTGGATTGCAATTTGTCTGACATAGCTGGTCTCACTAGTCCTTAGCTCTCTGATAACTCGGAGCCTTTTTACTCATTTCAGTATCTGCAGAGATCTGCTCTGCTATGAAGGAAGAGGCAAGCATTTATGCTGACCCCTTTTCCCCACTCATTCCTTGCTGACTGGGTGAAAGGAGAGCCCTGCCCTACCCTCTCTGCAAGACTCCAGGTCTCAGGCCCTTGAAGATGCACTCACCAGATTCCTTCTAAATGCTACTTCTTCCTGGCACCCCTTTTCTCTCTCCCCATTTCTTCTGAAGCTCTGTATCAGATCACCCCAAACTCTTAAAGGGCAATGCCTTACGATGGTGAGAACTGACTAGTAGGCAGTACTGTAGGGGGCAGACTACACCACCACCGCTACCCACAGCAACATTGGGTAGAATTCTGCCTTTTAATGAGCGGCCATATCAGCCTCACATGTATATGGCTGCAGAACTCCAGAGTGTTTATTGTCAGTACAGTGATTTGTTTGTGCAGGCCGCTGTAGATCACATTCCTTTGTGTTTTATTTCTCTCCTGTGCTTTTCTTTGTCTGTTAAAATGTTCTTCCCCCCAGTGTAAATCAATCCCTTAAAAAAAAGAAAACACAACAACAACAACTACTCTGCTGCAGTCTCTTGTTATTCACATTGTGAAAGCAGAGGCTATCAAATGCTTTTCTCCAGCCAAGTCTCTCATGGACAGGAAGCCTATGAAATTATTAGCACCCTGGCCATTGATGTTCGGTTAGGCACTGGACTCCACGTAACCCTTGCTTGTTAGAAATGCCTGTCTAAGTGGCTGTTTATAGTTATTGCTAGATGCTGTTGATAATCTGCTTCTTATGTGTCATGAAATTCTCCATCGATTCCTTGAGGACATGAACCTGCCTAAACTTCACTTTATGCCTTTTCCCCTCTATATTTGACATACCTGTAGCAAGCCTTGGAGCATTTGTCCTCTCAATCCCCTTCAGATCTGTGCACAACACCTCAGTGAGTCACCTCTGAGTTCTCCTCTCCTCCAAAGGCCACCAACCTACAATAGCTCCTTTATCCTATCTGTTTAGAATCATAGAATATTGGGGTTGGAAGGGACCTCAGGCGGTCATCTAGTCCAACCCCTGCTCAAAGCAGGACCAATCCCCAACTAAATCATCCCAGCCAGGGCTTTGTCAAGCCTGACCTTAAAAACCTCTAAGGAAGGAGAGCCCCCCCACCTCCCTAGGTAACCCACTCTAGTGCTTCACCATCCTCCTAGTGAAAAAGTATTTCCTAATATCCAACCTAAACCTCCCCCACTGCAACTTGAGACCATTACTCCTTGTTCTGTCATCTGGTACCACTGAGAACAGTCTAGATCCATCCTCTTTGGAACCCCCTTTCAGGTAGTTGAAAGCAGCTATCAAACCCCCTCTCATTCTTCTCTTCTGCAGACTAAACAATCCCAGTTCCCTCAGCCTCTCCTCATAAGACATGTGCTCCAGCCCCCTAATCATTTTTGTTGCCCTCCGCTGGACTCTTTCCAATTTTTCCACATCCTTCTTGTAGTGTGGGGCCCAAAACTGAACACAGTACTCCAGATGAGGCCTTATCAATGTTGAATAGGAGGGAATGGTCACGTCCCTCGATCTGCTGGCAATGCCCCTACTTATACAGCCCAAAATGCGGTTAGCCTTCTTGGCAACAAGGGCACACCGTTGACTCATATCTGGCTTCTCGTCCACTGTAACCCCTAGGTTCTTTTCTGCAGAAGTGCTGCCTAGCCATTCGGTCCCTACTCTGTAACAGTGAATGGGATTCTTCCATCCTAAGTGCAGGACTCTGCACTTGTCCTGGTTGAACCTCATCAGATTTCTTTTGGCCCAATCCTCTAATTTTTCTAGGTCCCTCTGTATCCTATCCCTACCTTCCAGCATATCTACCACTCCTCCCAGTTTACAGTCATCTGCAAACTTGCTGAGAGTGCAGTCCACGCCATCCTTTAGATCATTAATGAAGATATTGAACAAAACCAGCTCCAGGACCAACCCTTGGGGCACTCCGCTTGAAACCAGCTGCCAACTAGACATGGAGCCATTGATCACTACCTGTTCAGCCCGACGATCTAGCCAGCTTTCTATCCACCTTATAGTCCATTCATCCAGCCCATACTACTTTAACTTGCTGGCAAGAATACAGTGGGAGACCGTATCAAAAGCTTTGCTAAAGTCAAGAAATAACACATCCACTGCTTCCCCTCATCTACAGACCCAGATATCTCCTCATAGAAGGCAATTAGGTTAGTCAGGCATGACTTGTGCTTGGTAAATCCATGCTGACTGTTCCTGATCACTTTCCTCTCCTCCAAGTGCTTCAGAATTGATTCCTTGAGGACCTGCTCCATGATTTTTCCAGGGACTGAGGTGAGGCTGACTGTCCTGTAGTTTCCCAGATCCTCCTCCTTCCCTTTTTCAAAGATGGGCACTACATTAGCCTTTTTCCAGTCATCTGGGACATCCCTTGATCGCCATGAGTTTTCAAAGATAATGGCCAATGGCTCTGCAATCACATCCGCCAACTCCTTTAGCACCCTCAGATACCATGCATCTGGCCCCATGGACTTGTGCTCATCCAGTTTTTCTAAATAGTCCGAACCACTTCTTTCTCCACAAAGGGCTGGTCACCTCCTCCTCATAATGTGCTGCCCAGTGCAGTAGTCCGGGAGCTGACCTTTTTCGTGAAGACAGAGGCAAAAAAAGCATTGAGTACATTAGTTTTTTCCACAACCTCTGTCACTAGGTTGCCTCCTTTATTCAATAAGGGGCCCACACTTTCCTTGACTTTCTTCTTGTTGCTAACATACCTGAAGAAACCCTTCTTGTTACTTTTAACATCTCTAGCTAGCTGCAACTCTAAGTGTGATTTGGCCTTCCTGATTTCACTCCTGCATGCCTGAGCAATATTTTATACTCCTCCCTGGTCATTTGTCCCATCTTCCACTTCTTGTAAGCTTCTATTTTTTATTTAAGATCAGCAAGGATATCACTGTTAAGCCAAGCTGGTCGCCAGATAGCTAAGGGTTAATGTACTTTAACCTGTAAAGGGTTAACAAAGGGAACCAAACACCTGACCAGAGGACCAATCAGAAAACAAGATTTTTCAAATGTCAAGGGAGGGAAGTTTTTGGGTGGGTGTTCTTTGTCTTGGTTCGGTGGCCCTCTCAGCTCTGAGAGTGATCTCTCTATCTCCAGGCTTTCTAATCTTCTGTTTCCAAGTTGTAAGTACAAAGATAGACAGACAATAGGTTTATATTGGGTTTTTTTTGTATTTACATGTGTGTAGTTTGCTGGAATGTTTTAAATTGTATTTCTTTTTTGAATAAGGCTGTTTATTCATTTTTCTTTTAAGCCATTGACCCTGTATATTGTCATCTTGACACAGAGACCATTTTTGTGTCTTTTTCTTTCTTTTTATATAAAGCTTTCTTTTTAAGACCTGTTTGAGTTGTTTTTTTTTACTGGTTAAGGCCAAGGAACGAAGGGAGGGGGAAAATCTCTTTGTGTTAGATTTACTAAGCCTGAATTTGCATAACCTCTGGGTGAGGGGAGAGAGATATTTGATTTCTCGGTGCTTGTGTTTCAAGGACTTAAAGCAGGGAATCTCCTAGAGTACCCAGGGCAGGGAAACCTGGGAGGAGGTAAAGAGGGGGAAGGGACGTGGGTTAGTTCCCTTTGTGGTGAGACTCAGGGCATCTGAGACTTGGGGTTCCCCAGGGAAGGTTTTGGGGAGACCAGAGTGAGCCAGACACTAGAATTTTCTGGCTGGTGGCAGCGATATCAGATCGAAGCTGGTAATTAAGTTTAGAGGTTTCATGCTAGCTTCTCATGTTCTGAACTCTAAGGTTCAGATCTGAGTAGGAAGTTATGACATCCTCCCTGGTCATTTGTCCCATCTTCCACTTCTTGTAAGCTTCTATTTTGCATTTAAGATCAGCAAGGATATCACTGTTAAGCCAAGCTGGTCGCCTGCCGTAGTTACTATTCTTTCTACACATCAGGATGGTTTATTCCTGAAAACTCAGTAAGGATTCTTTAAAATACAGCCAGCTCTCCTGGACTCCTTTCCCCCTCATGTTATTCTTCCAGGGGATCCTGTCCATTTGTTCCCTGAGAGAGTCAAAGTCTGCTTTTCTCAAGTCCAGGGTCCATATTCTGTTTCTCTCTTTTCTTCCTTGTGTCAGGATCCTGAACTCGACCATTTCATGGTCACTGCCTCCCAGGTTCCCATCCACTTTTGCTTCCCCTACTAATTCTTCCCGGTTTGTGAGCAGCAGGTCAAGAAGAGCTCTGTCCCTAGTTGGTTCCTCCAGCACTTGCCCCAGGAAATTGTCCCCCTATACTTTCCAAAAACTTCCTGGATTGTCTGTGCATCACTATATTGCTCTCCCGGCAGATATCAGGGTGATTGAAGTCCAGAACCAGAGCCTGCGATCTAGTAACTTCTGCTAGTTGCCAGAAGAAAACCTTGTCTACCTCATCCCCTTGGTCTGGTAGTCTATAGCAGACTCTCACCATGACATCACTCTTGTTGCTCACATTTCTAAACTTAATCAAGAGACTCTCAGGTTTTTTATATTGGAACTCTGAGCAGTCATACTGCTCTCTTACATACAATGCAACTCCCCCACCTTTTCTGCCCTGCCTGTCCTTCCTGAACAGTTTATATCCATCCATGACTGTACTCCAATCATGTGAGTTATTCCACAAAGTCTCTGTTATTCCAATCACATCATACTTGACTGTGCCAGGACTTGCAGTTCTCCCTGCTTGTTTCCCAGGCTTCTTGCATTTGTGTATAGGCACTTAAGATAACTCGCTGATTGTCCCACTTTAACTCAATTCTGCCAAACATCTCTTTAATAGCCTTTCACAAGGACACTGGCCTTGGTTAGGCTGGTGATCCCCTGTGACAGAGCCTAGCGTAAACTTTGTCTATTATTTGTTCTGCCAGCCTTCATTCATCTGTATGTACACACTTGGAGCCTGATCCAAAGGCCCTGAACTTCATGAGAGCCTTTCTATGGCTGTATTGCCCAATTTCACACTAGTCCAGCACTATTTCATGGTTTTCATAAAGCTCCATTCCTGGATTCATATGAACACCTGAGAATCTCAGCTTCCATTTAAAAAAAAAGATTCTGGCTCTCATAGTTTTGGAGAGAAACTTGAAAACATAACCTGAGTGCAACAAAGTCTAAGAAACCAAAAGGCAAATAAAACGAACTTTAAATGTAATTATTTTTTTCAGAAATGTCATTCTTTTAAAGTCAATTTTCTGATGTTTGGGGTGCCTGACTCATGTTTGGTGAACACTCAGGGCTAGCAATTGACTTCAGTCAGGTTAGGCCTAGCTCACGTATTAATGAAATCCTAGATTGTGGTCTCTTTGGTGCAGAGATTGTCTTTGAGTTCCTTGATTGCACAGAGCACCTAATACAGTTGGGCATTCTGGCATCCTTGGACATCCAAACAATAGAAAAAGGGTGACCAGACAGCAAATGTGAAAAATCAGGATGGAGTGGGGGGTAATAGGAGGCTATATAAGAAAAAGACCTAAAAATCTGGACTGTCCCTATAAAATTGGGACATAAATAGAAATAATAGCTAACAATAAACACATAGTTGTTGTTTTTGTTTGTTTGTTTTTTAAAAGAATGACGAAAGGGGAGCACAACTTTTCAAATATAGTCTTCCACGCCATTCCCATATTAAATTCCTCAGTGTTTGACTTTGCATTCAGGGTTTCTGATTATTCCAGAGTTGCATTTCTTTGGGGCAGGACGGGCACATATAGAGAGAGGAGCTAAGGCCTTTACATTAAATGTTCTGCTCAATCATAACTTTGATTTACACTCTTGAAAAACCACTCATTTACACGTATTGGCCTAACTTATGTGCTTTTTGCACCAATGCTGTGGCATCTTACTTAACCTGGGCAGAACAATCATACTGGGAAGACATTTCTGAATTAGTCAGAATATTAACATTTGCTTTAATAGACTTAATTAGCATGACACAATTAAAGATGAACTGCAGAATAACAAATCAGTACTTCATTTTCAAGTGCTTAATGACAACCTCTCTCGTTAATATATTAAATAGCACTTTGTGGGGGAGGGGATCTGTTAAAAAAAAACCATTGAGTTTGATAAGAAAGATACTTCACACCAGGTCCCTTACAAAATAATGAAAGAAACAGAAAATCTCCAATCTGCAGGAGGTGTTCCTTTAATGAAAAGATAGGGCCAGACTCTGATATCAGAAACATTGCTGGATCGTGGTGTAACTCTTCTGATTTTAGGAGCAATTCTTCTGATTTATACTGGAGTCAGGGGGATCAGAATTAGACTCAGACATTAGTGGCCAGAACTGGAAAAGAGCTTTGCATGCAGCAGCTCTGACTCAGAACAACGGGAAGTGAGAGGTTATTTTTAAAGCCTGCCCCCACAGTTGTGAGTGACTTCAATCTGATAACCCACATGCATAAGTAGTACAGGATTGCAGCCTAAGGAGCAAATCCTATTCTAGGCACCAGGCCCACTGCACAAATCATGCCAAACTGACACAATTTCCTCCTTTGACCAGGTTGCTGGCCTAGTGGATGGGGAGAAGCAGTAGACATGATGACAAGGCTTTTGAGACAGTTCCACATGATATTCTCATAAACAAACTAGGGAAATGTGATTGATGTGAAATTACTATAAAGTGAGTGTACAAACGGGTTCAAAGATCATACTCAAAGAGTAGTTATCAATGGTTCACTGTCAAATTTGGGGGACATATCTAGTGGAATCCCTCAGGGCCTCTCCTGGATCTGGTACTATTCAATATTTTAATTAATGACTTGGATAACAGACTGGAGCGTATGCTCATAAAATCTGCAGTTGGCACCAAGCTGGCAGGGGTTGCTAGCACTTTGGAGGACAGGATAAGAATTCAAAACAAATTTGGCAGATTGGGGAATTGGTCTTTAATCAACAAGAACAAATTCAGTGCAAAAATACTCCAGTTATGAAAGAAAAAATAAAAATGCATAACTGCAAAAAAAATACTAGCTAGGTGGTAGTACTGAAGAAAAGGATCTGGGGCTTCTAGTGGATCACAAATTGAATACAAGTCAAAAACTGATGCAGTCATAAAAAAGATGATATCGTTCAGAGTGTATTAACTGGAGTGTCATATGTAAGACACAGACAACAATTGTCCTGCTCTACTCAGCATCAGTCAGGCTCCATCTGGAGTATTGTTCCAATTCTGGTGGGCACAATTTAAAAAGGCTGTGGACAAACTGAAGAGCATCTCCAGAGGAGAGCAACAAAAAATGATAAAAGGCTTAGAAAATATGACCTATGAGGAAAGGTTAAGAAAACTAGGTATGTGTAAACTAGAGACAAGGAGACTGAGGAGAGTCTTGATAACAGTATTCAAATATGTTAAAGGCTGTTTTTAAAAAAAGGACAAAGACAAATTGTTCTCCATGTCCACTAAAAGTAGGACAAGTAGCAATGGGCTTCATCTGCGGCAAGGGTCAATTTTAGGGGAAAACTTTCTAACTAGAAGGGTAGCTAAACTCTGGAATAGACTTCCAAGGTAATTTGGAGGTTTTTAAGAGCAGATTAGACAAACGTGTCAAAGTTGGCATAGCTATATTTGATACAGCCTCAGCAGAGGGGAATGGATTAGATGAAACCCTCGAGGTCCCTTCCAGCCCTACATTTCTATATACTATGTAAATGTTTTTGCTCAAAATACACACAGCAACAAGAATTTATTTTTAAAGCAAATTTCCCACACAGTTATTGTTACAGGGACATTGGGAGGGTCAATGGAGACTGTCCAAATGCCTGCCCATATTCTTTCCCCCCTTCTTCTAGTTTTTGTTACTAACTTATTGTAGAAAAATACAGTTGCTGAAACATCTCATTACATGGGATGAGTCCATCAAACAATTTTCTTGTCAGTAAGTGCTTTGTAAATGCACTTAATGGGCAGCACTGTAATGCTAACAGGGGGAAAAAAAAGGAAAATTCTCTCTCCCCTTCCTCCCCAAAAAATAACCTAGCACCAAACTAGTTATTTACGTACTTAAAAGTGTCTATATAATAGCAGCTATTGCAAAAATGCTATCTAGGGAGGCAGTATCTATTCCCTAAGAAAAGACCAAGGGGAAAAAAGCTGTTGCTAATACTATTTTGTTTGTGGACTTCCCACTACTTACGTTGTCTCACCACAGTGTTACTTTCCTCACTGGCGAACAAGATCAACTTACACCTTACAATCCAATTTCTCTTCTTCTATGATGCTGCCGGTAAAGAAGATTGGGATTTAGGTCATTATGTTTCTGGCCCAGGTAACAGAAGAGCAACATCAGCAACCCATTATTACCCCATATCTCAAAGTGCAGTAAGGTTAAAAATTATTTTCCCCAGGACCTTTTTTTCAATCCTGTAAGATTCCCATTGGCTTCAATAGGCATTAACTGGACCAAGCCTTCAGAAAACAGTGAACCTCATGCTAGCATTTTAAATTGCCCTTGATTGGTGGGGATAAGGTTTTTGAGCGTCTAGGGATTTGAAGGGGCGGCATGTTTAGTAGCATTGTCTGATTCATGGGGATTCTGATCTGAGCTAGAAATTATCTGAAAGTAGGCATTCCTGTGAGATTTCCTGCACATCCATTCCTGATCCCACCTGGAATTGCTGCTGCAAGAATGTATTGTCTCATGGTGCATCAGCAACTCTGCTTCTAGACCCAATTAGACACTGGGTAAGACTAATAATAACAGCCAGCTCTTTTAACCAGAAGGTCTCAAAGCACTTCACAAAGATCAGTATCATTATCCCCACTTTACAGTCATGGAAACAGAGGTACAGCAAGGTTAAATGACTTGCCCTCAATCACAGAGCAGGCCAGGGGCAGATCTGAAAATAGAATACAGTTCTCCTGAGTCCCAGTCCAGTATTCTATATGTAACCCACACACCTCCCGGGTGTGGTACTCTGTCCCATCTATTGGCACCGAGACCACTTAGAGTGAGATTAATGAGTCTCTGCTACAGACTGATCGAATAGCCCTGACTTTTAGTTCACGCAGGAGAGGCTCACGCATTTAGCTCCAGAGGTTCCAAGTTCGATTCCGCCTGCCGACTACAGGGGTCTGGTCTTTGTTACATATGCACTAGGCCACCCTGCCACACAGATACATAAATAAATAAAGCGTAGCTTTAAGAATGGACAAAGATTCAAGTTCTCAGAAGACATCATCTGAATCCTTAGTGGTCACCCAAATAAAGTTGGCCAAAATCACTGTCACCCAAGTATTCAGGACCAAACTATGCCCTCCTGCTTCTGGAAAACATTTAAGCACCTAATTAACTTTAACTCCCACTGAAGTCAATGGCACTTAAGCACTTTCCCAAAGAGGGATGCTTTCCCGAAAATCAGTGTTGTGATGGAAGATTCTGGATTATTGGCCTGACCATGTCAAACACTGAGACCCTAACCAAACCATAGATGGACCTTTTGTTATTACCATGGTTACCATTATTAATGACCTATTGTGGTAACATCCAGGAGCCCATATCATGGATAAAGGCCCCATTGTGCTAGGTGTTATACAAACAGTGGCCACGTCTATACTACCCACCAGATGGGCAGATAGTAATCAATCTATCAGGGATCAATTTATCGTGTCTCAGCTAGATGCGATAAATCGATCCCCAAATCAATGCCCGTACTCCACCATGGCAGGAGGAGTAAGCGGAGTCGACGAGGGAGCCGCGGCGGTCAACTTGCTGCCGTGAGGAGGGCCAGGTAAGTCGAACTAAGATACTTTGACCTCAGCTATGCAAATAGCATAGCTGAAGTTGCCTATCTTAAATGGATCCTCCCCACTTAGTGTAGACCAGCCCCCTGCCTCCAAAGAGTTTACAATGTAAGTACCATCTTTGTTGTTCTTCCTCCTCAGCCTGTTACAGAGAATTATCACGTTCCATCATTTTTCTCTATGTAGTCACTGAATGTGCGTGCAGGGGGAGGTTTTGTTTAAAACTTTAACATAAATATGTCTCACTCTATTATCTGCCGGTGAAAGAAAGACAGAAAGACATAAGGAGATAATCTCTTCCCCAATGAGTTTTTCAATCCTATTTTGAAATGTTTAAGCATCTAAAGATTTCTGTGGCTTGCAGCAGTTCATTTCCTTTTCATCTTGACGAGGACTAAAAAGTCCATTATTTGCATGGCTCAGCACCATGGTCTCAGCCCAGAACAAACACTATCAGAGGCAGGACTGCACTTCATTGGCCTATTTATTATCGTCATAAGCCAACTTCTCTCTCTCTCTCTCTCACACACACACCCCATCATTTTTTTTCTTCTTTGGGGAGAGACTGCCCTGCTACGTAACCCTTTCCCTAGATCCTGGGGAGATGTGGGAAATGTGCCAGCTGCACTGTAATATAGCCTATAATCAATTCTGGGGTTTCACTTCATCGCCTTTGAGTTCAGTGAGATTCGTATAAAAATGCCCTTGCATGCTAAACCACTATGCCAACTCAAATTACCTGAATCTAAACCCATGCCTGTTCTGAATTATCTTTTCTTTCCAGTAACAGTACTAAGTGGCTGAATTGCCTGGACATTAAAGTGATAGAGCTTTAGATTTAACAAGTTACATTTAAATTAAACAGGCCTACCACTCTGCCTTCTTTTGCCTTTTCAAGGACCATCATGCAACTATGGATCTTACCATCATTTAAGGTTTGTTGGAGCTGGAAAAATCCATAGATCAAAGCACAAATATTTTAAACAGTTGAGACAGGTCCTGGATCCCCAAAGTGAGTCTCTGAGCCCTTCTAATATTATAGTTGATTATTTAATTATTTAAGAAAGGAAGTTGCTAATAAATCCACACACAGGTCTGGCAGAAGTAAAAAAAGCCATTTCCTTCCAGCTTTGTCTGTTCCTGCCCCAATTTCATTTATTTATTTTAATTGGCATGTCAATAGGATAGCAAGGCTGGTCTTGTGGTTAAAACACTGGTCCAGGATTATGGTGATTTGCTTTCGATTTTCAGCTCTGCCAGAGACTTCCTGTTCAACCTTTGACAAATTACTTGATCTCTCCATGCCTCAGTGTCCTTGTCTGTGCTGCATATTTAAATGGTAAGCTCTTTGAGGCCGGAACAGTTTTTATTAAAGCTATGTCTATACTGCAGACTTCTACCAGGGGTGTAAAAAGGTGTGATACCTGACCAACACAGCTCTGCCAGCAGCAGCTTCTAGTGTGGACACAACTATAGCAGCAAAGCTGTACTTTTACCAGTATAGCTTGTTTTGCTCCAGGAGGTGGTTTTATCATATGGTGCAAATTGCAGTTTTGCCAGCATAGCTGCATCTGTCCAAGAAGCACTTTGCCTGTGGAGTATAGGAGTATTCCTATCCCCGTAAAGTGCTCTTGCTGTAGACATGGCCTATGTCTGACTACCTAGTACAACGGGATGCAGATCAAAGCTAGGGACTGTAGGTGCTACTGCAAAATACTACAGAATAATAACCCCACCACTGACATACATCAGTGCTGCATTGCCGGCTACCTTGTTTAAGAAACCTTGGTGATAAACATGTCCTATTACAGTGCAAAAAGTAGTTCCCCAATCTCAGATCTCTAGTTTCCTCAAGTACTGTATACTCTGCCTTTTAACAATGTCTTCAGAACAGAGTAGCCATGTTGACACAAATTAAATAGACTTGATGCTAAGTGACCTGTGTCAATCCAACTGTAAATTACACAACAGCAGGGGCCATTCGGATGACGTTATCTCAAATCAAATCCCCCAGTCAACCTATTTTCCATATTCTCTTAGCTTGTTCCGCTGTTGTGTTGTCTTGACATCATGCTGTTGTATGCAATCCAAAAACCTCTTTAAGCTGTTTTCAGGTACTGTATTCTTATGTTAAACATGAACACAGATATAAGTGAGAGCTCCAGAAAGGCCTCATGATCCATCCAGGCTTACCTTTATTAACCCTCAGAAATGCTGTACAGATCAGCCTAAGTGCCTTCTAGTTTAAATAATGTAGTTTTTGACAGTATATTTAGGATCTCTCTATTTCCATAAAATTTGTGTCAGCTCCCTCTCAAACACTGTTTTACCTCTATTGCTCTTTCTGCCTATGAGCTTTGTTTAAAGAACTCTTTGTATGAGGCAATTCTTCTTCGAGTGCTGTCCCTGTGCATGCTCCACTCTAGGTGACGGTGCGTCCCGGCGCTGTCGATCGGAGATTTTCGGTAGCAGTGCCTGGTTGGGGCGCACGCACCCAGATGGTATCTCCAGTCTAGTTGGAATCTTCCTGAGTGCCTGCGCCCCACACCCTCCTCAGTTCCTTCTCAATCGTCCTCGGCTGAAGACGAGACTTGGGGCAGTGCTACCTTCTCTTCCCTGATCTCTATAGGAAACAGTAACAAAGAACATAGAAATAATTATTAATTACTTCCCAGTTGTTTCCCTTCCTTTAGTATAGTTACGTAGTTAGTTACTTAGTTTACAAAAGAAAAAAAACAACCAACCCTCAGGCTTGTCTCCCATTGAGACACTCTCCTCGGCCATCTCTAACTCATAATGCCAGGAGCTTCAGGTTTCAAAAGATGCATCTCCTGTCAGGACTCCATGCCACGGTCAGATGGCCACTCTCATTGTGTCAAGTGCCTCTGGGACACCCATATCCCCGCGAAGTGCCTCCATTGTGCGAGCCTCAAGTCAAGAGCTCGTCGTGACAGGGATCTGCTCCTCAAGATCATTATGACGGAAAAATCCCTGCAGCCGCTGTCGGAGACAGGAAAGGTAGAACTCACTCCCACACGCTCCCCAGCCAGATCGGAACAAGTGGGGAGCGTTGCTTCACCCTCCCTAGAGTGGAGGCAAGAAGCTCAGCAGTTTCACAAATGAGACTCTAACTGGGGTAGGGGGTCTCCGGCGAGATCCCTACCTCCTATGCTGACAGCACGAAAGACAGCTGCTTCAGCCTCTTCTAACGCCTCAGCAACCGCTCTGACAGAACTTAGAGGCAGGGACCAGACCTCCCGTGTGGAGAAGGCACCTGTTGACTCGGTCCCCTCAGCGCCGCAAACGACTGTGGCGTGGACAACTCACTCCTCTTCGGCACCGAGAGGGGCTTCAACACCGGCACCACGTTCCTCCTCGGCACTGGCACCGGCCGCTGTGCCAGCAGTGCGTTCGGCACCGACACCCAAAACAGCCGTGGTACTCACAGCCTGGTCAGTTTCAGCGCCAAAAGCAGCCACGGTCCCGCTAGCGAGCTCTGCCTCAGCAACAAAAATAGTTGCGGTGCCGAGAGCGTGATCAGCCTCGGCACTGAGAAGAGCGTCGGCACCCAGCCACTCTTCTGCCCGCGCACCAGCAGCAGACCCTCTGCAGGGCACCTCTAGGCTCAATACAGCAGGACACTCTCTGTCACTCTCTCCTACTAAAAAGCTAGAGCAGAGAGCAAGCGTAGCTCAACTAGGGAGCAGGAGCAACAGCTTCTCACTCAAAGTGACCTTTTAGTGCTGCCTGAGCCTCACTCTCCGCTCCTAGACACAGAGGACTCCTTTCTTGACCTGGCACTTTCTCCACCTGAACTGGCTTTCACCGACGGTGACCTTGAGCTACAGCAGCAAGCGGAGTTCTCCCCTCCTGCTTCTCCTCCACAGGCACCTTTACCGCCTCAGGTTACGGCTCAAGCTCAGCAGCCTCAGTTTCCCTACATTGCCCCCCCGTGGGCGATGCCTGGGTTCTCCTAACCCATGACTTGGCCGCAGTGGTACCCACGGCAGAATCCTCCTACCAATCATCTTCCTTCGGTGCCTCAATCTCCTGCTCCATCCACTTCCAGGGTGCCTGAGCCCTCTTCTCAGCCTGGGAGCTATGCATCATATCCTGACTCGCCTAACCCTAACTCTCCATTAGCTTCAGATGAAGCCATCCTCCCTCCACCTCCACAGTCCGTGGACGACTGCAAACAATTTCAAGAACTTTTCAGGAGAGTTGCAATCAGTCAGGATATCCTCTTAGAAGAGGTTCAGGAGACTCAGCACAAACTCCTCAAAATCCTTCAACCATCTGCGCCCTCAAAAATCACACTCCCTATAAACGAAGCACTCATGGAGCCAGCTGACATTCTCTGGCAAACCCCAGCTTCTCTAGTACCAACTTGTAAGAAGATCGAACGTAAATACTACGTTTCTGCAAAGGACGCAGACTTCCTATTTTCTCATCCACCACCGAACTCTCTTGTCATCGATACAGTTGCACAGCGGACCAAACAGTCACAATATCGACCTACCCCGCAAGACAAGGACCTTAGATGCCTTGATGTCCTGGGTCGCAAGGTTTATACATCCTCGACACTACAGTTCAGGATTGCAAACTATTCTGCTCTCCTTGCCAGCTACGATTTCAATAATTACAATAAGCTTTTTGAATTTGCCTCATACATCCCAGGGACAATTGATCTCCAGAACGGCCCTACAGGTGTCCTTAGACACGGCGGACACAGCAGCCCGTACCACTGCAACGGCTGTGGTTATGCGCAGATCCTCATGGCTCTCTGCACCAGGCATTCCTAAAGAGCTCCAGACCAAAGTGGAGGATCTCCCCTTTGATAAGGACAAACTCTTTTCAAAAAAAACTGATGAACTCCTCCTCACCATGAAAGATTCGAGAGCAACACTGCGCACCCTGGGCATTCACCCATTTCTTCCCAGGAGACAACGATACCAACCCTACCAAAGACCACGCACACATCAGTACTATCACCCTCAATCCAG
This sequence comes from Gopherus flavomarginatus, assembly GCF_025201925.1. Lineage (NCBI taxonomy): Eukaryota > Metazoa > Chordata > Testudines > Testudinidae > Gopherus > Gopherus flavomarginatus. The sequence goes on along the minus strand of NC_066618.1, from coordinate 158,958,111 downwards.
ACCATACGACACAACTAGGAATCGTACTAGACCTCCCAAACACAGACAAAATCAAAATCAAGCCACCACCTTCCGTCCACCGGGCAATAAACAACAGTTTTGAAGCTTTGGTCGAGGGTCTGCAAGACCACCTCTTGATTCCGCCACTTACTTGTCCATTTGGGCACCGCCTCCAGTATTTCCAACATGCTTGGCAGTGGATTACACAGGACCACTGGGTCCTCGAAATAGTTCAGACCGGTTACTCCATCCCGTTCATATCCTACCCTTCTACCCTTTCCCCTTCCCCGTCCCTCCTCAGGGACCCCTCTCACGAGCAGCTACTTCGCACAGAAGTGGCACACCTTCTGCAACTAGGCACAGTGGAATCTGTGCCAACGCAACCTCAAGGGACATGGTTCTACTCCCATTACTTTCTAATGCAGAAGAAAACCGGGGGATGGAGGCCTATACTAGACCTATGCCGACTCAACAAATTTGTGAGGACACAAAGATTCAAGATGGTCACACTGGGCACAATAATACCTGCACTGGATCAAGAGGACTGGTTCACAGCCCTCGACCTACAAGATGCTTACTTCCATATATCAATACATCCAGCTCACAGATGCTTCCTCCTATTCACAATCAGTCAGGATCATTTCCAATACAGAGTTCTCCCTTTCGGACTTTCCACAGCTCCAAGAGTTTTTTCCAAGACCCTAGCCATGGTTGTGGCTCACCTCTGCAAACACAGGGTCACACTTTTCCCCTACCTGGACAATTGCCTCATTGGGGTGACTCCTATGGCGAGACTCTTCAAGCCACGTGCTTCGCCATCTCCTTTTTTCACAACCTAGGCCTCCAAATAAACATCAAAAAATCTACCCTGATACCCGTGCAACAGATCAAATTCATTGGAGCTCATCTCGACTCAACCCAGAGCAGGGCCTCGCTCCCATACAACAGATTCCTCGCTATCATGCAGCTCATACGTACGCTCTCTATTCGTCCCAGGACGCAAGCAAGAATCTGCCTACAGCTCCTTGGTCACATGGCAGCTACCACCTTTGTGGTTCAACATGCCAGGCTACATATGAGATGCCTCCAGGGCTGGCTAAACTCCAGTTTCAAACCCAGCAGACATCCCTTAGGGATGCTGCTAACTCCTCCACCCCATGTTGTAACTTCCCTACAATGGTGGACAAGTCCAGAAAACCTCTGCACAGGGGTTTCCTTCCAGCAAAGATCCCCAACGCTCGTGCTCACCACGGACGCCTCCCTGATTGGTTGGGGAGCACATCTAGGGGAACACAGGGCACAAGGCCGGTGGTCTGCATCAGAGACACATCTACACATAAATCCCTTAGAGCTCAGAGCAGTGAGGAAAGCATGCCTTCACTTTCTTCCCCTCATAAAGAACAAATACCTGCGAATCTTAACAGACAACATAGCATGTATGTATTACATAAACAGACAAGGGGGAGCCCGATCACATTCCCTCTGCATGGAAGCCATTCGACTATGGAATTGGTGCATACGACATCGAATACAGATCATCGCTTCCGACCTACCAGGCTGTCACAACACTACTGCGGACACACTCAGCAGACACTTCTCGACAGAACATGAATGGGAACTGCATCCCGCAGACTCCAACAGCTTTTCTCCCACTGGGGCACGCCGTCAATAGATCTCTTCGCCACGACCCGAAACCGAAAATGCCCCCTGTTTTGCTCCAGGGCGGGACTCGGGACTGCATCCTTAGGGGATGCATTCCTCATCCCATGGGACAACTACCACGTCTACGCCTTCCCACCTATCCCTCTACTACACAAGGTTCTTCAGAAGATCGTGGACGACAAGGCCCAGGTCATCCTTATTGCCCCGGCTTCGCCAAGACAGACGTGGTACCCCTACCTTCTCCGCATGTCCTCCTGTCACCCATGGGCTCTCCCCAACAGACCAGACCTCCTTTACCAGGACAAAGGACAAGTCCTTCACCCCCAGCTCCAAAAGCTCCACCTCACAGCCTGGTTCCTTCATGGTTCCAAACCCATGAACTAGCCTGTTCCGAGCAGGTCCAATATGTCCTCTTGCACAGTAGGAGAGACTCCACTTGTAAAACCTACCTTCAGAAGTGGAGACGTTTCGCTCTTTGGTGCTCGCATAAACATTTAGCGCCCAATAATGTGACCCTCCCTAACATTCTAGACTACCTCCTGAAACTAAAACAGGACGGACTCTCGCTCAGCTCCATCAAAGTGCACCTGGCGGCGCTTACCACCTTGCATGAACTATTGGATGGGTACTCACTCTTTACACACCCCACCATTAAACGCTTTATCTCTGGCCTGCAAAATCTCTACCCTGAGATTCATCCAACAGTGCCCGCATGGAATCTTCACCTCATTCTTCACGCCCTCGTGAAACCTCCATTTGAGCCATTGGCTACCTCCATATGTCCATGAAGGTGGCTTTCCTAGTTGCCATGACATCAGCAGGGAGAGCTGGTGAAATGAGTGAAATGGCCGACCCTCCCTACACAATCTTCTCCAAAGATAAAGTCACTTTGAGACCACATCCTAAATTTCTTCCTAAGGTGGTGTCGGCCTTCCACCTCAACCAACCTATACACTTACCCACTTTCTATCCCAAACCTCACAAAACTCCGCAGGACGCAACCCTGCATACTCTCGAAGTGAGGAGAGCAATTGCCTTTTATTTAGAACGGACTAAACCATTTCACAAAAGTCTCCACGACTCTTCGTTTCCATTGCCGAAAGATCAAAGGGCACGGCTATCTCTAAACAACGTCTATCCAAGTGGATCTCTGAGTGCATCAGATCCTGTTACTGTGCGAAGAATCTTCAACCCCCTGACAACATTAGAACTCATTCCACTCGAGCCATGTCGGCATCCATTGCCTTCTTACACAACGTTCCCATTCCTGATATCTGCAAGGCGGCTACATGGTCATCTGAACACACGTTTGCAAAACACTATGCTCTCATGCAAGACACCACGGCAGATGCAATAGTAGGCCATACAGTACTATCTTCAGTACTCCCTGCCACATCTCCAAAGTCCCACCAACCATAATGGGTACTGCTACACATTCACCTAGAGTGGAGCACCCACAGGGACAGCACTCGAAGAAGAAGAGAAAGTTACTCACCTTGCAATAACTGAGGTTCTTCGAGATGTGTATCCCTGTGGGTGCTCCACTACCTGCCCTCCTCCCCTCTATTTTGGAGTACTAGTATGATGCTCCATGGTAGAGAAGGAACTGAGGAGAGTGTGGGGCGCACGCACTCAAGAAGATTCCAACTAGACGGGAGATACCATCTGGGTGCGTGCGCCCCAACCAGGCACTGCTACTGAAAATCTCCGATCGACAGCGCCGGGACGCACCATCACCTAGAGTGGAGCACCCACAGGGACACACATCTCGAAGAACCTCAGTTACTGCAAGGCAACTTTCTCTTTTGCCTGAATTGTTTATAATTTAATCCTTTTTTCCCTTGAGTACTTATCCCTTCATGTTTATGAATAAGTAACTGTCACGAAGAAATTACTGGCATCAGTCAGCATCTTCCATTTTCACCCTTCCATCTTCCAGCTCCCCTATTCTTTCAGATCTTTCCTTAACAGTCTCCTTCTTCAAATCATTTTCATTCTATAGTTCCTCTACTTACCATGAAATAAATCAGTGGAGTAGAAGTACATAAACAAATATACACCCATTTTGACCAGGGCCACTTCTGTTCAAAACGTGAGTGCCTAAACCTAGGCACATTAAGCCACATTTCGGGCTTGTCGGACAGGAAGTAACTGTCCCAATCTACACAGCATTAGTGAAGCCTCGACTGGAATATTATCTCCAGTTTTGGCACCATAACTTTAGGAAAGATGCAGATAAATTGAAGGGACCAGAGGAGAGCAACAAAAATGAGAAAAGACTTTGAAAATCTGACCTATCAGAAAAGGCTTAAAAAATGGCCATGTTTAGTCTTGAGACAAGAAGATGATTGAGGGGAGACTTGATAACAGTCTTCAGATATGTTAAGTGCTGTTATAAAGAGGACAGTGACCAATTGTTGCCCGTGTCCACTGAAGGTTGGACAAGAAATAATGGTCTTAATCTACAGCAAGGAAGATTGAGGTTAGATATTAGGGGGGAAAAATCGAATTATAAAGATAGTTGACTACTGGAATAGGTTACTAAGGGACATCCAGTCACTGGAGGTTTTTAAAAAACAGGTTAGACAAATATCATAGGGATCTGAGATTCTTCTTCAGGTCCTTGTAAACTCAAAAGCTTGTCTCTCTCACCAACAGAAGTTGGACCAATAAAAGATATTACCTCACCCACTTTGTGTCTCTGATATCCTGGGACCAACCCAGCTACAGCAACACCACATACAACATAATTCCATGTATCTCAGTGGATCTACAGTACATAGATTTACACAATTGAGTCTCAGCCCTATAATCAATAATGTAAGGCCATGATGCTGCACAATGGAATTCTTGTTAACTGACTTGAATGGTGCAGGATTGGATCCTAATGAAAAGGAGTTGAAACTGGAAACCTCAAACTTGGCATTTTTTAAAATCTCATGTTCAAACTAGAACTTAAATATTAAGCCAAGTTTGTAAGAAGAAACAGTTCAGTAGTTTTAAATGTTATAGTTTCAATTTGCCAGTTTTACACACAGACATTAGAAGAGTTCTGTATCTTTTTTGTAATGCATTTTCAGGACTCATTTACTAAGGGAGCCTGAAGACAATAGGCCATATTCACCACTGATGCAAGCCCAGCGCGTCAGTGGGAATTGTGTTTTGTTAGCGCCTTATAGAAGTTTCTCAGCACATTGCAGATTTTGCCTTTAAATTTCAGGAAAACAGCAGCAAATGAGAACTGACAATATATTACTTTGTTCTGACAATCACAACAGTAACTTACACCAGCTATTGAATATCTGCTTCCTGATAATCCCAAGAAAGGTGAATATACAGTGTGCAGTTTGTGGATTTCAGCACGTAAGAACTGACAACACCGATAAGCTCCCTAGAGGAAGAGCTGCCTGGAAGAACTATATATTATTTTGTTTTATTTTGACACTCCTGCACTCAGGATGATAGATCTGAACTTATATTAGAACTCATGTGCATGTGCAAAGATGTTTGTCTGTCATATACCAGAAGAAAGATAAAGAAAGCATCAAAGCAATTATGTTTCTGATTACACAAAGGCTATAAAATAAGATTCTTTATACAAATACACCCCTGTGATGCAATGAATGAATGGGGAATCATATGGGTCGGACAACGGAGGGGGATTTTCATTTGCAATTTTTATACCATATATATGTTTTGTGATTGGACTCCTTGTTTTCACTTTGCAAATAATAAATAAGAAGTCAATGCAGCAATACATTATGTCACAAAGACTGGGATGCCATCCTCTTTTCATTAAAATATCTTACTGAAACAACCCTTTCTCTTACCACTATGCAAGATGTAAGACAATGTAGATTCAGGCTCTAGGATTGTTCCTTCAGTAGCTAAAAGGAGTGGCCATATGGGCCGGATTCTGCTTTCACTCATCCCAGTGAGAATTAGGAGTGGTAACTCTGAGGAAATCAGCAGAGTCACCGCCTAAACTTGTGTAAGAGCAGAATTATCTTCCTAATCCTCTCCACACTCATGTTAAGTCAGACCTCTCCTTAGCATCCCTGAATCATTATAATTCAATCAGTGTTCAATTTTAAGGTCAGAGAGCAGATAACCCCCAAACATTTCACCATATCTGACTATGTGATCTTATTCAACATTGGGCATTCAACTGATGTCCCCATACACAATCTAATTAGCCCCCATTAAAGGGCTTTTAAAACATGTTATTAGTTCAAAGCAAACTTCAGGAGTTTAAAGGGGACGCGTAGAATTCATTGCAAGAGTTGGTTCAACTGAACACCTGCAGGACACACCAAGCATAAATAACAATACTGAGTACTTATATTGGACTTTAAATCTTCAAAGCGCTGTACGAACATTTATTAGATAAACAACCATTATTTTTTTTCTTAAAGCAATCTCCCTTGTCATAGTTTTACATTGGAAAAATATAAATCTCATTTGAATGTAAAGCCAACGGACTTACCACTTTGAGGTGTGCTTCTCACAAGCTAAGCAGGCCTATGCTTATTCAGTACATGGCTGGGCAACTGGCAGGTGCTTCAGGGAAGTTGGATTGGTGATTCAGCGAGTGATGCTTTTCCCTCTGATTCAGCACAGAGTTGCTGGGTTTCTGTGCTCTTTTGCATAACATGCAAGGTGAAGGTTCTTACCAGTCCCGGTCATGAAAGACCCATAGCTCGACTTTTGTTTTAATGTGTTCCACTGTGTAGGGAGCTATGTCATGAAACAACTAACAAGACTGAAGTCTGCTTTTAGGGGGGAGAGCTTTGCAGGCCTCCTCTTTTTAGAGCTAGAAACTCCCTCAGTGGTCCTTCTCTGTCGTATGAGCATAGGCCTAATCCTGCTGGAATAACAAAGAGTCCATCTCATAACCTCAAACACAGCACTGTGACCTTCTCTTATGTCTCTTTTCCCACTGTATGCATCCTCTCCACATATTTGCAAGGTGGCACGGTGTCTCCACATGGCCAATTCTTCCTGGTTACGGAGGCCGTGAGCTCTGTGTCGAGGTAAAAGGTCAGTTTCATCTTCCGGCAACACAGCTTCTGGAAAACAAAGGCCAAGCATGAAGCTGGAGATGTTATTCTCACTAGCAGATAATGTCATTAAAATCATTCCCGCTTGTTTGCAAGGGGACGGCCATGCCAAACATGAGAGGTGGTGAAGCCAGAGACTTAAAATCTACTTGTCAGCCAAGCGGGGCCGGCTTTATGACCCACGAGGCCCAATTAGTATACTCGGTGGCAAGGCGTCCGCTCTGAGTTTTCTGAGGCACCGAAGGAGCCCCCGCTGCTGAAATGCCACCAAAGACCCCTGGAGTGGGGCCCCCTTAGGCACGGGTGTGGGGCCCTCTTTGGCGGGGGGCCTGATTCCGGGGCATCGGGTGAATTGGCTTAAAGCCAGCCCTGCAGCCAAGTTTCTAATTTTGTAGCTCAAAGGTAAAAAGGAGAGAGTCTTTTATAAGAAAATGCCTTGCCATGGCTCTTTTCAGCTACCTCTCACAGTTGGAGATTGCAGTATTATGTCTCCACATGCACATGCCACTTCAAGGAAGAAAAAGTTCTTACTTCTGTAACATATTAACACAGAGTGTTAATACCATTTCTTCCTCTCAACTCACATTCAGTTTGTTAACACGGACAAAATACATCAAGGGACATCATAATTGCTAGCTAATAGCTCCCAGGAATGTGCTAGCTCCCTCACAAATTAGTTTATCAGGTTCCCTCCCTGAAGAGTAATATGTGTGTCATGTCCCCTTTTAATGGCCACACACTAGATAACAATCAACTATTAGTGCCAGCTGGTGGAGTTCCTCCTTAAACTCAAGACGTAAAGGTCCATGCTTTGGTGCAGAAGGTTCAAGACTCAAACTTGCAGATGACATAATTGAAAGTGAAGGGTCAGTATATTTGCAAATTAGTTGCACACACAATGCAACAACACACTGAGAGGTAGGAAAGACTGTGGACACACTAATAAAATTACACATGCATAACATGGATGGATCCACACACAATCTTCTATATTAATTCTCTGCCACTTTGATATTGTATTTCTCCAGTGCACACTTCCCCATTGCGGTGTATCTCAGCCCACTACACAGGGCCATTCTCATAGGGTGAAATTCTTCCCTGTACAGAGGTCCAGCACAAGTGCCTATGTTCCACATAGGTCCTATTTTGAGAGCTTAAATGGTGCATAGAGCTCGTGCCAACACTCCACAAAGGGTGTTTGTCTGTGTTTTTCCCTTGCCTCTCTTTACAAAAACTAATAAATGACTTTAAAAGTGGCTAATTGCATTGTGCATTTAAACAATACCCCCTAAATCGCTCGCTCTGCCACCAAATAATGAAAGAAATAACCAGGCATTGTCAGCCCATGTCTACAGTTAGAGGCGGGCATATTACATAGTGTCTGGAGCCAAGGGAGTGCAGTGAAATTGATGGCCTTGTGTTGGTAGGAACTGAACACAAATTCAAAGCGGGGAGGAGGGGAGAAGAAGGCAAATAGGAGAAGAGAGTCTTCTGCCCAGCTATGGTTAGGTTTTTAACTTCAGTTTGCTTAATAAGTTAAGCAACATTGCCTCCCTCTAAAAAATGAATAAATCTCCAATTAGAATGCAGCTTCCTTCTGATGCTCCCAATGCAACTGACTCAAAGTTCCCTTTTGCTTTTCCCCCTCACCAACACAGGACCTGATTCAAAACCCACTGAAGTCAATGGAAAGACTCCCATCAACTTCACATGACCATTTAGTTGTATCACAGTAGTGCCAATTGAGATCAAGGGCCCATTGTGCTAGGTTCTGTACAAACACAGAATAAGAGCGAGTTCCTGCTCCAAAGAGCTTACAGTCTGTCTAAACAATAGAAGGAAAGAGTGGGAGAAATGGGCATTAATATCCCCATTTTACAGAAGGGGAGATGGAGTCATGGAGAGATTAAGTGATTTGCTATCAGACAAGGAATTTGTGGCAAAGCTGGGAACTGAACACTGGTGTCCTAGTCAGAACTGTGTGAATAACCAAATTTTCAGTTCACTGACCATTCTGAAAAATCTGGTGGGAAAAAATTGGGTCAAACCACAAATAAATAGATAAAGGCAAAAAAAAAATAAAAATTGGCAAATCAAAAAGAAACACACATTTTAGGTAGAATAAAATATTTTGTTTGACCCAGAATAAAAAGCTCAGAATCGAAATGAAAATTTCAAAGAGTTCTGAATTTTCTTATTTGGAGTTCTTTTTAAATAAAATTAAGGGAAATTTTGAAACAAAATGTTGTTTTGAAGTTAAAAATCAAAATATTTTGTTTCAAAAACGTCAAAACAAAATGCTTCATTTTTCAAAATTTGTTTGTTTTTCCAAAACTAACAATATGACAGGAATTGCAAAACAGTTTCGTGTTGCCAGAAGAAAGTTTCAGTCAGAAAATGTCACCTGGCATTTGTCCTAGTGTAGGGCATCCTTCTTCTCAAGCCCTTAAATTGGCTAAAGTATGTCTAGTTCTACATTGGAGACCCAGAGGGGAGGGATAGAGACTAGACACTCCTTCATTCATATACACCCGGCATCCAATATTCGAGGCTACCTTGATTTGTCTGCAAGTACCTGGGAACACATGGAAAGGGACAGCTAATACTGTCAGCACTGTTACCTGGCCTGGTCTATCATTTTGATAGTAAAAAAAAAAGTTTAAAAAATATCAAAACTATACTTTACATTCCGAAACAAAATTGTTTCTACCTGAAAAATGGATTTTTTTAATTCAGAAAAATGTCAAAATGAGATGTTTTGACAATTTCAAAATTTCTTCAATTTTTATTTCAAAACAAGAAATTTTCCCTTTCCCATGACATTTCAATTCCAATGAAAAATGTTCCATAAAAAAAGTTCCCTATTGTGCCTCTTTTGGTGTCTAACAACAAACAACAAAAAAGCCCTGCATTCTCAAGCAAAGTCCTCGGTGCTGCCTTTAATTACAGCTTGATTATTCTGCAGTGCAACCTTACAAGGCTAGTTTGGCAAACACTACAATTCCTTTCACTCATTCTAGTCTGATTTCTTGAAATTCTGTGATTTCTTCTCCACAAGAAAATAAATGCCACTCACTGCTCAGTCTTCATGAGTCATTCATTACCCCTGATGACCCATTGAGGTACCACATATCCTTCACGTTCCCACACAATGTTGAGCATCACTAGTTACTCACACTTCTCCCTTGTTTCCATCTCAGCAACATCCTTTTCAAGCACCAATGGAGTCACTCTCTATGCCTGGTGCAGTATTGACCCCACCCTTGGATTGGAATGAGGCACAATTGACCAGTTGCAAGATGCAGCTGACCATGGTCCCTGAGCAGCTACAGAAAGCAGCTTCTTCACCGGAGAGCAACAGGTCCTCTGCCTCATCTAGCTCCGTCTCCTTCCATGCATCAAACTCTTTGATACTGGTACTTTATACCTCTCCAATGCTGCCCAGGGCTGAGCAGGAAATTCCCACCTCTTGAACTGAAATTTAAACTTTGAGAAATGCTGCAGTTCACTGTAGGCCAGATGAGGCCTTAGCAGAGCTTCACAGCAGCAAGTATACATTGTCTATACTAGTTCTAGAAATACCAGAGATGGGCCTGAATCAATCTCCCTTCTTCCCCACCTCGCCAATTCAAGCCCCGAAGAGCTTCCAGTTAGAAACTGAACCTGAACGTTTCAGGTGGCTTGACCTCTGCTGGGGCCCAAACCACAGCCCCTGATCCAAAGCTCTCTGAACTTCAGAGCAGTTCACATATGGAGATAAACTTTGCAGCTCAGGCCTAGCTCTGATAACTGGAATCCACCATTTTCAAAAGCACCCATTAACCCTGTGTACCATTATCTCAGGATGCTGATTTTAGTGCCAGAACCACCAGCTGAAGTTAGTAAGAGCTCCAGGTGCTCAGCCCCTCAAAAAAAAAAAATCAGACTCCAGGTGCCTCAAAATTTAGTACCCAAATTAGTGGATATTTTAATTGTTTAGTGACCAGATGGCCCAAGCCAAGCTAATGGGAAGGCTCCTACTGAATTCAGTGGGAGATGGTCAGGTCCCAGTCTGTGGTTCTGATCTGTGATGCTCCTGGTTTCCTCTTGCTGGATGTGATAGTGACAGTGACACGGTGTTGTTTGCTGATAAAGGACACAAAGAGCCACATTTTCCATTAAGATGGGCACTTCCCAGTGATTGGCATTGACAGAAAGGGTTTGTGTTACAGCCAGCTGACCAGCCTGGGATGACTGGCATCCTTGGCTGATCTCCTATGGACCACAACTTCCCATTGCATTCTGATCTCCTGTCATCAAAATCTTTTAATCAGCAGCACATCACAGGCTGGCCCAGTATCAATGAGTTACAGCAGCTGGTTGGCTTGACCCTCTTCCCTACTTTCAGTTTCATCATCCCTGGGGTGATGCTTAGGCTTGAAAAATAGCCAGATTTACTAAAGCTCTTTTGAGGCCAGATAAACCTGGAATGTACCCCAGCAGAGATGCCGTGACATCCTTGCTCCTTTCTCAGCAATAAGCCCAGTCCCCAATTTCACTGTGCTGTGCTAAATAGGTACTGTTGTCTCTTCCTACTAGTATGGTGGGCTAGCCTCTTCTATTATGGATTCCTCTGTCTATGCTGACCCATGGCTTTCCTTGGACAGCATGTGTCAATTGCCCCTTCCTCCTGTGCACACTTCAACTTGCACTGTGAGCATATAGCGCCATGCTATGCAAATACAGTACTGTATGTTGGCAGAAGTGGAGAAACCAACATAGAGTGGAGAAGGCAAAGGCTGAATGGTCTCAGAGACCAAAGTACCTTTCCATCCCTCAAGATGGACCTTCCAGGCCACCGATGACGTCCACTGATAGGGTTCTTTTCGTCAATGCTTTCTTGAAGATGTATCCAAGCAGCACTAATTAAGAATTGCTGTCAATCCATCTGCACAGCATGCCACACGAGAACAGCTTTATTCAGGGTATTCTAGCATGAAGTCCAAAGCACAGTTCAAATATTTAGATCTGTGGGCTAGCACTCCTTTCTTCTTCACATGCGCCTCTTTCCCTCTGACAGCAGTGCTAGCAAAACAAACACTAATGTTCTGACTCGATCTATCAGCTAAGAGTTTTTTAACCAGTTATTGTAGGTTGCAAACCTTTCCCCCAAAACCACTAGATTGAGGTTTAATCAGGGCAAACTGAGCAGTGGTTAATTTATGAGATGCATGTCTGGCTTTCTCTCACCTGCTCTGAAATTATCAGCACAGACAGTTTAACCATTATTCTGGATCTTGGTCATCTACAGCGACTGGAGTAGTGGATAAATAATTTGCTCAACACATGTTTTCTGAAGGCTCCCAAAGCTAAAGATCTGCAAGTTAGTGTTCCCTATTCATATACGTGTGTGTGTGTGTGTGTGTGTGTGTGTGTGTGTGTGTGTGTGTGTGTGTGTGTGTGTGTGTGTGTGTGTGTGTGTGTGTGTGTGTGTGTGTGTGTGTGTTTAAAACCAGACAGCATAAAGTTCCTGTGGGGTAAAAATATGTGATTATGGCAAAAAAACACAGTATCAATGCATAAGGAAGCTGACTTATAGGTTGCATGAGCAAACATGCTTCTGGCATTTCCTAACTATTCAGTATTTGACTTTGCAACCTTAAAAAATCTTTTTTTTATGTAAAGCTGTGAGTTGTCTGTGTGTTTGGTTTTTTTTGGAGGAGAGGAGGGGGCAAACACAGTAATATGTTGCTGAGATGAGCTGGGACATCTTACTAATGTTAGCCCTAGTCCTCCAGTGATCAGTGGTGGCTTGTATTAGCACATGCCCAGCTGGGGCATGGAAGACACTTCTACGCATACAATAATCCTCATGTAAAAAAAAAAATCCCATTTCAAAATAGTAGGGACACAAGCAAATATCAAAGCACAGATTCAAGAGTCCTAGCACACACTAGGGAGACAGCTCAATCTGAAGTGTCCTTTAGCTAGAGCCCAATATCTTTGATAGTTCACCATATTTGATCAAATAAACCTATTGAACCTTAGCATGAAAGTTCAGTACAGGCTATCAGTGCTGCAAGAGTAGTACAATAAAACCCTCAGTCTTTTTGATCTCTGCAAAAGCATTTCATCTTGACATTTATTAAATATATCAGATTGTTTAAAATGAGAATAAGGGTTTAAAACCTTACTGGAAAAGGAAAGCACACATTAAAAATTCAACTTTTACATCTGGTAACTTTCACTTCAGGTACTTTTCATTAACTGTATTGCACAGCCAGATATTATTATCCAATTCCATTTTGAGCAAGATGGTGAAACCTACATAGATTTCTAAATATATATGCATAGCTTCATTCTTACAAGTGTTTTGTAAGAGGGTTTATCAGCCTCTGCACCTTCTCAATCCATCAGTGCTCAGGAACACCTTATGACCCCGGTCATCTCACAATGGGAATCTGTTTGGGAACAAGGGTCTATGATAAAAATTCTAGTGCAGCACTAGGGCCCAAATGGCAATGTACTTGACAAATAGGAAGGAAAGAAGGAAGGAAGGAAATGAAAAATTTCAATAATATGATGTACTGCATGAGTCAGGGCCAAACTCTGATCTCAGCAATACCCCTGCAGATCCAGAGTAAATGCACTGAATTCATCATCATTACCCTGGATATGTTCAAGTGTAACCGAGATCAGAAGCCGGATCCATACATCTACACACACTCTCCATTAATCCATACACAGAGACACACATATACACATTTGTAAGTGAAGTTAATTGTGATTTATGAAGACCATAGGCATCATACAATGGTAAAAAATAAAATCCTCAAGAGGAAACACCAGCCAAGTGTTTGACCCAGTCCCTCATTCTGAAAGATTCTAACTCAAAAAATGGAACCATCATCAACTCTCTGTCCATTCTTTTCTCAAGAACCCCGAGGAAAAATGGCAGGTTCTGCAGAGTGCCTGGAAGCGTAACCAATCCTGGATCTGGTGGACAAGGCAGGGAGCAAGCTGAAGAGCCCAGCCCCTTGCACAAAATACGGACTTCCAACAGCCATCTCCATAGAAATGTATGTTAATTGCGTTGGAAGGGACTCTATCTCAAGCACCTTCACTGATCTCCATGGAACACAGCCTATGGCAACATCATGTAGAATGTGGGAAACATTTTCAGATACAACTTTTTTTTGCTGAAAAGTGCAGAGCTGAGTTAACTACAACATTTTGTGAATTCATGTCAAATTTGCCAAAATGGTTTCAATCAACCCCTCTCTCTCTCTCCAAATAAAAAATAAATTTGTTTTGACATTTTCCAAATGATTTTTCATTTCATTTTGTACTTTAATTTGTAAAAAACCCTCAAAAATTTAACAAGATTTATTTTGAGGGTTGAAGAAAACATTTCATTCAACCCATTTTTTATTTATTTATTTACATTCATTTTTGGTTCTCTCTTAAATTCATAAAATCAGGTAGACTCAAAATTAATTTTCCCTCCCTCATACATCCAAATTGTTCAGTTTGGTGGCCAAACTGGTTATTCACACAACTCTAGTAATGATTCCCAACTCCCATTCCCCATGGGTGATCAGCAAAGATTGACCTGCGGGACCATCAGTACTAAAAGCAAAGTTTCTAACTGCATACTCTGAAGGAGTAACTTCATTATGAAGCAGCTGTAGTAGACTCTTATCCTTCTCATGGAGCCAAGGTACTAAAGGAGAGCAAAGATCCATTTTCTCCTACTGAGTTACAAATCAGAGAGAAAAAGTGTACTTGCAGGGAACACAAACAGCTCAGCCAGGACATGTGCTCATAACTATGGACTAAGAGCCATTGGACAAATTATATGCATTGCGTACCTTTCACATCCTCCCCTGCACTCTATCCACTAACCTCTCCTTGGTGAGACTACTCCTAATGTCCTCAGCCCTTGCTATCAAAGAGCGGTCCTTTTGCTTAAAAAGAACCAACTACAAAAGCATTTTTCTTCTTCCTCTTCCCTTCAAATATGTATCATGTGTAACCATGGATGATGATGAGGATAATCGTACACAGGCCTGAGGTTCAGTACTGTCAATATATAGTCCTATAACACTGGCAGATGATGGTCCAATATCTCATGAAACCTAAAGAGTAGAAACACAGGGCCAACCTCTCAGCTGGAGCAAACCAATGTAGTCAGTGGAGCTATGCTAATTTACACCAACAGAGGGTCAGGCCTGTAAATCTACATCTTTTGAGAGAACTGGGATTTCAGAAACCTCTTTTGGTTTAATATCAGACCCACTCAAACACTGAGGGAGCATTGCTGTTGCCTTGGTTTAGAATCTGTAAAAAGAAAGAGGAAAAATAGGATTAAAACTATGCAATGAGTGGAACAGAGATCTGAAGATACTATGAAAAAAGGCAAGGAAGAGGAAACTGACAAATAAATACAGTGAGATCTAATCTCTCTCTAATTTGCAATAGCAATCTCTCCTGAACCAAGATACTCCAGTGCAGGATGTGGGTTAGCCCTGATGATTGCCTGATCCTCTGACCTGAGCAGCTCCATCTCCAACCCCAGACCTGGTGTGACCTCGTTGGGCTGCTCTAACTTAAAGACCATTGCCCTCTGGCGTAAGGGCCTGTTCACCCACTGGGAAATGCTGGAATGCAGCGATGGTCTAGCCACTTCTCCTACACCCTCCCTACACAGAATTCATGCTGAATGGGGGACTGGCATAGGAGCTGGAGGAGTTTTCAGGGAGCCAATACCTGAGCTGTAAGCAGCACAAAGGAGACAAATTGTGGAAGAGAAGCTGGCCCATTGACATCAAATCATGGTTATTTCTGATTCGCACTGATGTCAGCAAGAATAGAATTGAGTCCATTAGCTCTACCATATATCGTGTACCCACTTGTGGCAGCCTTGCTCAGGAGGAAGGGGCTGGTTCTATCCCTAATTTGTAGCACAGATTCCTTCTTAGCTAAAAGCCCACCATATTACTAGTAGATTATCAAGTCACCTTTGGAAACAATTGGGTTTAAAATTACTTGGGCGGGGGAGGGAGTTCTCTATGATGTCAATCTGGTTTTCAACCCCCCAAGAAAAAAGCTGCAACTGAATGCACAAAACCTTGTACTTCAGGAGGCTCCCTGCACCATTAGGAAAAACATCTGAAGCTCAGGAAGGAAAAGTTAGTGAGTAACTTCAAGTAAAAGTGTATTTTTTTTCTTCTGGTCAGCATACTAGAAACCCTGCTGAAGGACAAACAGAGAGATCAGGCTGAATGACTGAAAACAGCAGCACTCAGAGGAGAGAAGGCCAAGAAACAAGAGAGAAGAAAGATTTTTTTTTCTTTCTTTTAAACTAAATTTATAACTCTGTGTTGGAAAGAACAATCAAGAAATTGCTTTCAAGACGAGAGAGCAGGGAATTGGGAGCATGGTGGGGGAAGAGAAAGAGGCCAGAAGAATGTTTTAGGAAATGGTCAGTGAATTTGGTTCTTATGAAAGTTTCGCAGCAATGCAGAAATGTTACCCTGTTCATGGGGCTAGGGCAATTCCTATGTATCACTTAAGCCCCCACAGAGTTTAAGGGGAGTTTAAGCGGTGTACGAGGCCCACGCTGTTCCCCTGTATCTTGGTAGAATTGGATACAGCCAGGCACAGGGCACGTGGAGGATTTTCTCTTAGGTGCAATGCACTCTAGGATCATGAGTTCTGCACTGGGACCCCCCTTTTCCATGCTGAGTCCATTTGTGGATCCATTTCTCATCTAGCCAAGATCTAGCCAGAACTCTGCTCCCATTTAACAACATGGGAAGGGCAAGAGGATACTTCGATGTGATGCCTAGGTTGAGAATCACTGCTCTCGGGCATCTCCTACTCCTGCAGTGAAAGGGCCAGAGGCAGGAGTGGGAGGACAAATGTTCCAGCCAGGCTGCTGCTGCAAAGATTGTGTGGGGAAAAATTGGCAGGGGGAGAGTAATAGGGTTCAGCAAAAGACAAAAACTCGGCTGCCCCACGTCCCTGGAGCAGCTGGATCTGCCCATGCCCTGATTGTCCTGGGAGGGGGAGGAAAGGCAGCAAGTTATGAACTCCCCTCATCTCACCAGAAGACAGCTATTGATAAAAAGGGCATCCAGAGTTCTTCCCTGGGGCTATCCAGCAGGAGCACTGCAAGCAGCCAGAAAAGTGGCAGTCTCGGAGGTAGCCAGGAAAACATGCCATCTGTGTGGCCAAAGTTTCCAAGTGCTCTTCAAAGGTAGCCTTAAGGAGAATGCATTCTTACAGTTTAGCCTGGAGGTAACAAGGTCTGCAGAGTGGCACAGAAATTTCACAGGGAGCCCAAGTGAAGCAAACAAAACTAAAATAAACCCTCACGGTGGCTTCAAGTTAATTTTATTTATTTATGTATTACAGTGTTTTAAGAACAAAACTCTCTACAGCCCGGTCACACAGCTTAAATCCTCCTACTCCCATATTGCAGCACAAGACTCCATGCACCACTTTAATCTTTCTTAATCCTCTACCATGGTGCTTAAAGAGGGAATAGGACCCTCTGCACTGGAGTGAATTAAACCCAGAAGGGTACAAGCACAACTGGAGGAGGGAAAAAAAATCCATACCAGTAAATAAAAAGCCTTGAAAACATTCTGCAAAATTCATGAGGCTCTATTATTAATTATTTATATTACAGTAGTGCATAGACACCCCCACTGAGATCAGGACCTCACTGTTCTAGGCACGACAAAAAACACACAGTAAGAAACCCTCCTGGTTCCAAAGAGCTTATAATCTAAACAGTATCCTATTCCTTGGACCACACTGCGTCAGTTGGCAGCTTTGTGAGGGGATAACCTGATTGGAAGCAACTAATTGTGTCATTTTTAACTGGTGTTCTTCTTCAGGGATAATCCTTTTCCATTGTTGCTTGGTTGGCTCTGAAAAAGCTTAGTTGGAGATGATACTATAAATCTCCTCTGGGCAATATTCCTAATCTGTTTATTATTTTCATGCAAGAGTATAGCCCCGATACGATGCCTGATGCCACAAAAATGCTTAATTATGTTATTTCCCTTGGCGGGGAGGGAAGGAGGAAGAATCATAGCCATTGTGAAAGCTACAGCATTGTCAATGGAGAACACACCTTTGATAGAAGTCGAAGGAATGCATTAACAGGGGGAAATAGGCCCTATTTAACGGGGCAGTTTTGGTATCAGAGGAGATGTCTTTTTGGAAGATTATTTTGGAAATACGACCTAGACGTGATTTTAGTCCTCCTTGACAAATATATGAGACAATTTCCTTGCCTGAGAATATGTCCATTGTGCAGCGGTATAATGCAGCCGTCCATTATCTGAAGTTAGCTGTTGGGAGGTGGGCTGAAAAAAAGTGAAGAGCCTCTGCTCTTAACATTTGCCTGTTGTTCTGTCCCTTAGTGTCACTTCATTACTGGCTCCTATCTCTGTTTGAACAACAATGCCGCTACCACTGTCCCCAGTTTGCACAGAGTGCTGCTAGCCACAGTTCAGGGAAGGCAATAAAGGGAAATGGCAGAACATATAAAGTTTGAGTCTTCTCTCCTGTCGGTATAAATCAGGAGTAACTCTGTTAAAGCCAATGAGATTCACAGGTATGAAGGGAAGTGAATCAGGCCTATAAACATTCAAAGAGCCACAGAACCCGAGTGGTCTCCACAGTACAGGATGGCGTCAAAGGGAAGAGTTATAAAGCGTTGTGTTGGGGTTTTTTAACTGAATGATCCTGCCGTGCTGGGAAAGTCACGTTCAGCTCCATTATAGATTAAGGGGCAATTTCCACTGTGCATTCCAACGCTTGCCATTCCCATCATGGTTTTTATTTGCAGATCTGAATGGGCTTTACCAACATTAATGAACTCAGACACACACGACCCCCCTGAGTGGTAAAGTAAGGGTGGTATTGCCGTTTTGCAGATGGAGAGTGGAGGCAAAGAGAGATTAAATGACTTTACTGTAGATCATGCAACAAGTGTGTAGCAGAGCTGGGAACTGCACTAAGCTCAAGGTGATGACTCCTGTTTCTTGAACCACTGCAACCAAGAGGTTAATTTAAACCCCTCCATTCTATTGCACTGGTTTTTTATATCTCTGTTATATGACGGTTTTTTAATCCATCAGTCTCTCTTAGGTACTTATGCTGATAATGTATTTATCCTCACAACACCCCTGTGAAGCAGGGCAGTGTTATTATCTCTATTCTACATAGGGGAACTGAGGCTTAGTGACTGGCCCAAGGTCCCACAACAAGACTGTGGCAGAGGAGAGACCTGAACCCTGGTCTTCCAACTGCTAGGCCAGTGTCCCAGTACTGGTATAAAACTGAAATAATGAAGACTCAGGCTCTTTAGACTACCAACAAGGGGCAAAAATTCCCTTCTTAAATAAGCACTATGGATCTACATTGTATACACACTATGGATCTGCATATGCAAGTACATATACTGCACTTGTTCCCTGTGCAAACTTTCTACCAATATCCATGGAGAATACACAACAAGAGTTCTAGCCTGCCAGGTATTGCTCTATGAACTCACATGTGACTGGAAAGAATTTAACTAGATTTGGCTGCAAATGGTCCCCACTCCTAATCAGGAAAATGTTGATTTTTCTTGGAGATAGATGTGGTAGTTCATAGGAAGCCCTGGCTGTGGTGCATCATGGGAAATGTAGTCCAATCAGAGAGGCTCACCCACAGAGAGGAATAAGGACATGAGGCAACCAAACTACATCTCCTATGATGCACAGTGATATCAACTTGGATATTTTCTAGGGAGAGGGGAGGAGAAATCAAGGTTTTCCATGGGAACTACTTTTCATGATCAATCATGTTCTTCCAGAAACGCAGCTTGCCACCCAAAAAAATTTCTATCAATTGTTGTTGACAAGCCCTAAATTTGCCAGTAACTTTTTGCCGCTGTGGCACTGTGTTCACCACTCCAGCATACACCCACGCAGATCTCACTGGGTATGATTTTTGTTTCACGCTGATATAATTCTGGAGTGACTTCATCGAAGTCAATGGAGTTACATTAGTTGAGGGATTCGGAATCAGATCCATTTTCTTTCATGGAAGGTGTGCAGAATTTTAGCTATTTGATCACCTTGACTTGAAACTAAACAGCCACAAAACTAGTTTTCTATTTGGATGTGTCCAGGAATAGCTATAAATCAAGCTTTGGAAAACTCCACTGCTACTCTTCTTAACGGCTGGATGGAATTGCTGAGCTCATAGGATAGATTTTATGACACATTTCTGGAAAGGCTCCCCTGCCTGTCTCTTTCTGCTTTTTTAAAATGCTCTCGTGCATTGTTTGGGTCATTTTAAGTACTGGAAACCACAGGTCAATGGTTGTTAGAATTTCCCAAACAGTAAATAAAAAAAATTCTTATGAACTCAGCAATTCCGTCAAGCACTAAGGAGAGTATTAAAGGAGTTATTACAGAGCACCAAGACACAGACAGATATATGACATCGTCCATCACAAAGTGCTACTACTCACTTATCGGCCCTTGCAGGGCTGGATAGAGTCGCATTATGCCAGTTTCACTTGTTCAGTTTTCATAGATCTTGAAGGGTCATGATAAGATACGGTTACTTTCCCCCAATAGCTATCTTTTGTGGATCTCCCTTCTTAAGGCCTAGTTCTGCAAGGTGCTACCCAGTGACTCCATCAAGCCCCCAACTCTCTTCAACCAGACATAGGAAACACATTTTCTCCCACCCTGAACAATTAAAAACCTTCCCCCAAAAAATTTAAAGCAGATTTCCAGTTTCCATTCTGAATCAAAATTTGTTTAGTTGCAATTTGAAGTCAAATTTTTGTTTTTGTTTTCACACTCCACATAAAATGAAAATATTTATTGTAATTTCAAAATTTTCCATTGAAAAACTTCATTTATAAAATGGGGAAAATATCACTGCTGTGCCACACAGAGATGTTGTGAGGATAAAAACATTAAAGATTCTGAGGCACTCGGGTATTATGGAGCTAGGTCCATGTAAGTACCTTAGATAGGGTCCTCAGACATACTTTTCCATGTGAAAACACAGGCAATGCCAATACTGAGCTATTCCAGCATCAGACAAATACACATCCGAGTGAAAAGTAGATGTTCCCAGCTCAGTCACAGTTAGAGGTGATCCTGGTGCCACAGAATGATGTAACTTTGAGAACAGACATCCTCATTATTTACTGAGGATGACCTCATCCTCTCGCTCATCTTCTGTTGTTGAGGTGATGCACAAAAGATGGTTACTCACCTTTGTAACTGTTGTTCTTCGAGATGTGTTGCTCATATCCATTCCAGTTAAGTGTGTGCGCCGCGCGTGCACGTTCGTCCGAAGACTTTTTACCCTAGCAACTCCAGTGGGCCGGCAGGTCACCCCCTAGAGTGGCGCCGCCATGGCGCTCGATATATACCCCTGCCGGCCCACCCGCTCCTCAGTTCCTTCTTGCCGGCTACTCCGACAGTGGGGAAGGAGGGCGGGTGTGGAATGGATATGAGCAACACATCTCGAAGAACAACAGTTACAAAGGTGAATAACCGTCTTTTCTTCTTCGAGTGATTGCTCATATCCATTCCAGTTAGGTGAATCCCAAGCCTTACCTAGGCGGTGGGGTCGGAGTGAGAAGTTGCGGCATGGAGCACTGCAGAGCCGAAGGCCGCGTCATCTCTGGACTGCTGGACCAGGGCATAATAGGAAGCGAAGGTGTGGATGCCCTACAAATCTCCTGGATGGGCACACGGGCGAGGAAAGCCATCGATGATGCTTGCGCCCTGGTGGAGTGCGCAGTCACATGGCCCGTAGGGGTGTGAGCCAAGTCATAACAGGTCCTGATACAGGACGTCACCCAAGAGGAGATCTTCTGTGGGGAAATGGGTAGTCCTTTGATTCGGTCCGCTACTGCCACGAAGAGCTGGGGGGATTTGCGGAACGGTTTGGTCCTCTCCACATAAAACGCGAGTGCCCGGCGGACATCAAGCGAGTGGAGTTGTTGCTCCCTGCGGGACGAATGGGGCTTTGGGAAGAACACGGGGAGAAAGATCTCCTGGTTGACATGAAAGGCTGAGACCACCTTGGGGAGAAAGGCCGGGTGTGGCCTCAGCTGCACCTTGTCTTTATGGAAGACTGTATATGGGGGATCTACCGTGAGGGCCCGAAGTTCTGACACCCGTCTGGCTGAGGTGATGGCCATCAGGAAAGCAGTCTTCCAGGAGAGATAGAGCAGGGAGCAAGTCGCTAACAGCTCAAATGGAGGTCCCATGAGCCGAGCCAGAACCAGGTTGAGATCCCAGGTAGGGGCAGGGGGTCGAACCTGGGGGTAGAGACGTTCCAGTCCTTTCAGGAATCTGGTCACCGTAGGGTGAGAGAAAACCGAACGGCCATCTCCACCCGGATGAAAGGTGGAGATAGCCGCCAGGTGAACCCGAAGGGACGATATCGCCAGGCCCTGCTGCTTGAGGGACCAGATGTAATCGAGAATACTGGCAATAGAAGCCTCCATAGGGAGGGAACCCCTTTCCGTGCACCAACAGGAGAAACGCTTCCACTTGGCCGAGTACGTCGCTCTAGTGGAAGGTTTCCTGCTGCCCAGTAGTACTTGACGTACAGGGGTAGAGCACCGTAGTTCCGACCTGGTCAGCCACTCAGGAGCCATGCCGTGAGGTGTAGAAACTGGAGGTCCGGGTGACGGAGCCTGCCGTGGTCCTGGGTGATCAGGTCCAGGTGAAGGGGCAGGGGGACCGGGTTGGCTAGAGACAGGTCCAGCAACATCGGATACCAATGTTGTCTGGGCCACGCTGGAGCTATCATAACCAAGCGGGCCCTGTCCCTGCGCACCTTCAGAAGGACCTTGTGGATAAGCGAGAATGGAGGGAACGCATAGAACAGGTGCGTCATCCATGGGATAAGGAAGGCATCCGCTACCGACCCTGGTTCCCGGCCTTGAAAAGAGCAGAACATCTGGCATTTCCTGTTCCCTCTGGATGCGAAGAGGTACATCCGGGGACAACCCCACCTCTGGAAGAGTGAGAGGGCGACGTCCGGGAGAAGGGACCATTCGTGCGAAAGGAAGGATCTGCTCAGACGGTCTGCCAGCGTGTTCCATACTCCGGGGAGAAAGGAAGCCATGAGGTGAATGGAGTGGGCTATACAAAAGTCCCAGAGCCACACTGCCTCCTGACATAGGGGAGACGATCTCGTGCCGCCCTGCTTGTTGATATAGTACATGGTCGTCATGTTGTCGGTGAATACCGAGACACAGCGACCTTGAAGCTGATGGGAGAATGCTTGGCAAGCAAGGCGGACCACTCTCAACTCCCGTATGTTGATGGGGAGAGCCACTTCCTGAGGAGACCACTGGCCCTGAGTCCTCATGGTTCCAAGGTGGGCCCCCCAACCCAGGTCTGAGGCATCCGTTGTTAGGGATACCGAGGGTTGGGGTGGATGAAACGGGAGCCCCGCACACACTATGGACTGGTCTAGCCACCACCGGAGGGAATCCAATACTTCCTGGGGGATGGTGATAACCACGTCCAGCAGATGCCTGGCCGGACGGTATTGGCTGATAAGCCGGGACTGGAGGGGCCTCATGCGAAGCCGCGCATAACACGTAACAAAGGTGCAGGCCGCCATGTGGCCTAAGAGGGTTAGGCATGTCCTTATAGAGGTCAAGGGAGCCACCTGTAGACGCCGAATGATGGCCAACAGCGTCTGGAACCTGGACAGTGGCAGAATGGCCCTGGCCAAGGTGGAGTCCAGAATGGCCCCGATGAACTCTATCCTCTGCGTGGGGAGCAGAGTGGACTTGCCCACGTTGATAATGAGGCCCAAATCTCCAAAGAGTCTGCTGATCTTGCGGACGTGGTTGAGGACCTGCGACTCTGATGTGCCTCGAATCAGCCAGTCGTCGAGGTAGGGGAATACATGTATGCGACTGCGTCGAAGATAGGCGACAACGACAGCCATGCATTTCGTGAATACCCTCGGGGCCGGGGAGAGGCCAAACGGGAGGACCGCAAATTGATAATGGTGGCGGTCGATCACGAACCGAAGGAAGCGCCTGTGTTGTGGGAAAATGGCTATATGAAAATAAGCGTCCTGCATGTCGAGGGCGACGTACCAGTCTCCAGGATCCAGAGATGAGATAATGGTCCCCAGGGATACCATGCGGAACTTCAACTTCACCATATATTTGTTGAGTTCCTGCAGGTCGAGGATGGGTCTGAGGCCTCCCTTGGCCTTGGGGATCAGAAAGTAGCGGTAATAAAACCCCTTGCCCTTCTCATTCTCCGGAACCACCTCTATGGTTCCTTTGTCGAGGAGCGTCCGCACTTCCTGAAGGAGGAATTGCTCGTGAGAGGGGTCCCTGAAGAGGGACGAGGGTGGGGGGTGGGAGGGAGGGTGCGAAATAAATTGCAGACGGTATCCCGTTTGCACCGTGCGTAAGACCCAACGGTCGGAAGTTATTTGGGTCCACACCGGGAGGAAGAACGAAAGGCGGTTGGAAAACGGGGGGGACGGATCCGTGGGGGAAACTGGTACAGCGTCCTCGGGCGCACCTTCAAAACGAAGGTTTTGGGCCAGGTGGGGCTTTAGAGGAGCCCTGATTCTGTCCCCCTTGGTTGCCCGATTGTCTGCGTCAGCCATTCCTGCTTCAGTGCCTACTAAAGTCTTGTCGCTGGCGGTACTGGGGATAGGGCCGGCGCTGCTGCTGCTGTTGGGGCCGGAAGGGTCTGCGCTGCGTCCCGGGCATGTGCATCCCTAGTGAGCGCATGATGACCCTATTGTCTTTTAGGGTTTTCAGCCTGGGGTCAGTCTTCTCTGAAAACAGGCCCTGACCTTCAAACGAGAGGTCCTGGATGGTGCGTTGGTGCTCCGGAGGAAGGCCAGAAACCTGTAGCCAGGAGATGCGGTGCATTGTAACCCCCAAAGCCAGAGTTCTGGCGGCCAAGTCTGCCGCGTCCAAGGATGCCTGCAATGAAGTTCTTGCGACCTTCTTGCCTTCATCAAGAATTGCCGCGAATTCTTGATGCGCATCCTGAGGCAACAACTCCTTGAACTTATCCGCTGCTACCCAGGAGTTATAGGCATAGCGGCTAAGGAGTGCCTGTTGGTTAGAGACTCTGAGTTGGAGGGCGCCCGCTGAGTAGACCTTCCAGCTTAGCAGGTCCATACGCCTCGCCTCCTTGGACTTCGGTGCTGGGGCCTGCTGCCCGTGGCGCTCCCTCTCGTTCACAGACTGCACGACGAGGGAGCATGGGGTTGGGTGGACATGCAGGTACTCATACCCTTTGGAGGGTGCCATAGACTTGCGCTCCACCCCACGTGCAGCAGGAGGGATGGAGGCCGGTGACTGCCAGATGGTATTAGCATTGGCTTGAATAGTCCTGATGAAGGGAAGGGCGTCTCTGGTGGGAACATCCGCTGAGAGAATGCTCACCACAGGATCTTCGATTTCCGAGACCTCCTCAGCCTGCAAGTTCAAGTTTTGCGCTACACGCCTGAGGAGGTCCTGGTGCGCCCTGAGGTCGAGTGGGGGGGGGGGGCTGGAGGATGACGTTCCCGCCACTACCTCATCGGGGGAGGACGATGAGGAGACCCCCCCGGTAGGAGCAGGTCCACAGGGGGCTCCGTCTGTACCAGCGCCTCTGATTCTGGAGGGAGCTCATGGTCCTGCTGGTTAGATCGATCTTCCCCTGCCGGAGAAGGGGGAGGGCGAGACAACGAGGCCTCCGGAGCCCTGCGCTCAGATGCCACTGGTTGAGGTGGAATGTGCTGAGGGCCCTGGGCTTGATGGTACGCCCAGAGTGTCCAGAAGCCCCACTGCTGCAGTCCCTGATCCTGCGGGGGAGGGTCATGGAAGAGGGCCGCGGGTCTGTCCGCGTCCAGGGCGTACATGCTGTCTGCCTGCGATGAGACAGACGGCTGCCGGGAAGGGCACGGTGGGGCCGAACGTGGCTGATAGGGCTCCCTCGGTCTCTACGTCAACAACCTCCTCGGTGCCGGGGACCGGTACTGGGAATTGTACCGGTGCTGGGATCGGGACCGGGACCTGCCACCAGCGCGGTACCAGGAGGTCGACCGGGACCTGCCGCCGGCGCGGTGCCGGGAGGTCGACCGGGGTGCTGACCGCCGACAGGAACAGCTCCTGGAGTCTCGGTGCCAGTAGCGGCGACTCGATCCTTTCTTCTACACTAAAGAGCCCGGTATTAAATATTTGTTCCCCAATGTAAGTACTTATAGACTGTAATCAAGTCACCCCTTAACCTTCTCTTTGTTAAGCTAAATAGAGCTCCTGGAATCTATCCTAAAAGGCATGTTTTCCAATCCTTTTATCATTCTCGTGGCTCTTTCGTTAACCCTCTCCAATTTATTAACATCTTTCTTAAACTGTGGGTGCCACAACTGGATGCACTATTACAGCAGCAGTTGCACCAGTGCCAAATAAAGAGGTAAAATAACCTCTCTGCTCCTACACAAGATTCTCCTCTTTATGCATCCAAGGATCACATTAGCCCTCTTGGCCACAGTGTCACACCAGGAGGTCATGGCCATTGGTTCTGTCTCCATTTTTGCCACTATTTTGGTCTTAGGTTCTATTCCCAATGTTGCTACTGACCTTGGATGAGTCACTTCAGCTGCCAGGTTCAAAAGAGGCTACTGACGATAAGTACGTCAATTTTTTGGGTGCCCATCTTGTGTAAATGCAGATCTGAGAGCAAACTAAGATTCTTCTTCGAGTGATTGCTCATATCCATTCCAGTTAGGTGTGTGTGCCGCACGTGCACGTTCGTCAGAAGACTTTTTACCCTAGCAACTCCAGTGGGCCGGCAGGTCGCCCCCTAGAGTGGCGCCGCCATGGCGCTTGATATAAACCCTGCCGGCCCACCCGCTCCTCAGTTCCTTCTTACTGCCGTGTCGGTCGTTGGAACTGTGGAGCGCAGCATAGCTGTCCTCCACGTCCCTAGCTCTCCTTGTTTCGCTGTTCTCATAGTTGTAGATAGTTGTAAATTGTAGTTAGTTATTGTTAATTTTAGTATAGCTGTATATACTTATTTAGCAGGTTTGGGCTGTAGCCCTTCACTGCACCCGGCAAGTACTCTTGTTCTTTTTGTGGATACGGACTAACATGGCTGCTACTCTGAAAACTAACGATATGGGAAGCTAGTGTTTAGCTTGGCTTGTATGTATACAGTGCTTGGTGGTTTTTATTAAGTGAAGTCAAGACCAAAGAAGTTAGCCTCTCTAGATTAGATTAGTCTATAACCAATGGACCCATCACCAATGAAGTCATGCCTTAACCTTCTCATTGTTAGACTGAAGGAGCTCTATTTAGCTTATCATGGTAAGGCATGTTTTCTAATCCTTTAATCATTCTTGTGTCTATTTTTGGAGCCCTCTCCAGTTTATCAACATCCTTCTTCACCTTTGGGCACCAGAACTGGATACAATATTCCATCAGCAGTTGCACCAGTGCCATATACAGAGGTGGCACCAATTTTTCCCATTTTGGGGGAACTTTTCATGATTTCAAAGTTTATTTTCATTCTGCATTGGAATGAAAATGAAAAAATTTGAAATTCCCTATAAAATATCTTTTTCTGAGCTTGACATTTCAAAAGAAAAAAGAAAATCAATGTTTTTGTTTCAAAAACGACTTTTCATTTTGAATAGTTTGAATTATTTAAACTTTCCAATAACGTTGAAGCAGAACCTTTCAGCGCCATTGTAATGCTACTTTTTGATTTTTTTTTAAGTGTCATTAAAATCACCATGGTGCTGTGAAACATCTTGGTGTCGATGAAACAGCATTTCTACAGAAAACTGTTCCATCAAAATTTTCCCACACAGATTTAAATTGGGTGCTGCAGGATCTCAGATTCTCTGCTAAAGCTGTATTTGGTTTCATCTTTTAATCATCCTTTGAAATTGCAGAAACATCCCTAGACCGTGTGGTAATATGTGCTACATCCTACAGCTTCTGTCGGAGCTTCAATAAATCCTCATTTGGATGCATCCAGGAAGGACTGAGTCTCCTCTTACATATATATAATTCCACTGACTTCAGTGGCTTTACTCCTGATTTATAGTAGGCAAATTGGAGGAGCAAATGTTGGGCTTGATTCTCCTGTGGCTGGGCTCTGCTCAGTGCAGGAGAATAGGGACAGGGTGTCAGGGAAAGATTGACTCCCTGATTTGCAGGGCCAGTTTCCTTGCAGCTCTAATTTGCATCACTGAAACCTACAACCATGGAGTATAGACATAGTGGAGCTTTGCCATGGCCACTGCCTACCTCCTGTTTGTTCCTGACATTCCCCTTTTGCCAACTGCAAAGGCACAGGGCTCAGATCCCACATGTGTATGCTAGCAGAGAGTTCCCTTTCGACAGGGGAATTCTCTGCTAACTAGTTCCCAGCCTCTCTGAGCCTTCTGAGAGCAGCAAAGGGCTGGATCTCATTACAGATTGTGCTCTAACATCTATAGAGCATAGTCTTGTATGCCACCTGCCCTTCTGACAATGCAGTGTGAGGCTTTTAAACTGAATCCCCCACCTTTGTACCTGGCGTCACCTAGAAACAGATTATTTTGGCCCCAATCCAGCAAAATCGTACACATGGGAGACGTCATTGTTCACGTGGCAGATCTCAATGAAGCTTGGCAGGACTATTGGCACATGCTAGACTTACAGAGATCGGGCCATTGTTTTGTTCAGCATCAGTGGAATGTGGTGTTCTATACTCTATCTATTGATGTGCAGATCAATAGTTACAATGTAGATACACTTAATGTCCTCTTTTGGTTAGTCCACCAAGTGCATTAAAAAATAGAGTGGTTTGCAATAAATCCCTTCACTGAGTAAGATCTGAGCTCTTGGAGTCTGTGATGAGAGAAGGGGTGGGAATACCCAACATAGCAATTGGATTTTTCTCTCTCGTTTTCAGACACAGCCAACTGAACGCTCACTATTGTTTTTACCCTTCAAAAACAGAGCCACAGTATCAGAGCAGAAGGATATCTGCTCCCAATAGCAGGGAGGGCAGTCCCACCTCTCTGTTGCTGGACTGTAGTGTCAAGTCTTGCTTCAGAATAGAATTAAATGGCCTCCTGGTGCAAACAATCACTGTGCTACACCAAACTACACATGATCAGTGCAGACATCTTTCCGTGGCCTGACCTTCATTTACTCAACATGTTAGTAACGTGCAGCTGCACATTGAAGTGCTGGCTCTAGTAATGTTTAAAGGAGGGTGCAGATAATAACAGATGCTATTTCTATCCACAGCTTCTCCACACATTTCTTTTTTGTGACAATATTAGCCAACAAATACAGCACCTTATTTTAATTTGGTCTGGAATACTAATGCCATGGGCCTTGAGGCGCAGGGTAACCTAGATTCTTGGATTCCAAGGCTAGAGGGAAGCATTGTGATCATCTAGTCTGACCTCCTGGATAACACAGGCCAGAGAACTGCCCCACAATAATTCCTAGAACATATCTTTTAGAAAAATATCCCATGTTGATTTAAAAATTGTCAGTGATGGGGAATCCACCATGACCCTCAGTAAATTGTTCCAGAGGTTAATTACATTCACTGTTAAAAATTCATGCTATTGTCTATTGTTCTCCTCACACCTTCTATGGGTCATCTTAATTATCACTTCAAAAGTTTTTTTTCCCCTGCTGACGATAGCTGATCTCAATTGATCAGACTCTTCCTGTTGGTATGCATACTTCCATCTTTTCATGTTCTCTGTATGTATAAATATCTCCTGTCTGTGTGTTCCATTCTGTGCATCTGAAGAAGTGAGCTGTAGCTCACGAAAGCTCATGCTGAAATAAATTTGTTAATCTCTAAGGTGCCATATCGTTAGTGTTCATCCTGCTTTGAGCAAGGGGTTGGACTAGATGACCTCCTGAGATCTCTTCCAAGCCTAATATTCTATGATTCTGAAAAATTGGTTTAAAACAAACAAACAAGTAAAATACCCTACTGAAAAAGACGGTTATTCACCTTTGTAACTGTTGTTCTTCGAGATGTGTTGCTCATATCCATTCCAATTAGGTGTGCGCGCGCCGCGTGCACGTTCGTCGGAGACTTTTTACCCTAGCAACACTCAGTGGGTCAGCAGGTCGCCCCCTGGAGTGGCGCCGGTATGGCGCCTGATATATACCCCTGCTGGCCCGCCCGCTCCTCAGTTCCTTCTTGCCGGCTACTCTGACAGAGGGGAAGGAGGGCGGGTGTGGAATGGATATGAGCAACACATCTCGAAGAACATCAGTTACAAAGGTGAGTAACCGTCTTTTCTTCTTCAAGTGCTTGCTCATATCCATTCCAGTTAGGTGATTCCCAAGCCTTACCTAGGAGGTGGGGTCGGAGCGAGACTTTGCAGACTGTAAAACCGCTGCGCCGAAAGCGGCATCGTCTCTAGCTTGCTGGCTCATGGGCCAGCAAGCTAGAGTGTGATGCGAAGGTGTGCACAGAAGACCAGGTGGCCGCATGGCAGATTTCCTGTATGGGGACATGAGCCCAAAACGCGGCCGACGAAGCCTGAGCCCTGGTAGAATGGGCGGTAAGGACCCCCGTTGGCACGCGGTACAAGTCGTAACATGTCCTGATGCAGGACGTGACCCAGGATGTGATACGCTGGGAGGAGACTGCCATGCCTCTCATGCGTTCCGCTACTGCCACAAGCAATTGTGGTGAGCGTCGGAAAGGTTTAGTTCTCTCAATATAGAACGCGAGAGCCCTTCGGACATTCAAAGAATGGAGCTGTGGCTCTCTTCGGGATGAATGCGGCTTTGGGTAAAAGACTGGCAGGAAGACGTCTTGGTTAATATGGAAGGCGGAGACGACCTTAGGGAGGAAAGCCGGGTGCAGTCACAGCTGTACCTTGTCCTTATGGAACACTGTATATGGAGGGTCCACAGTTAGAGCCCGAAGCTCCGAGACTCGCCGAGCCGACGTGATAGCGACTAGGAAGGCCACTTTCCAGGACAGGTACAGCAGCGAGCATGTGGCTAAGGGTTCGAAGGGGGGCGCCATGAGCCTGGTCAAGACAAGGTTCAGGTCCCAAGTAGGGGTAGGCCGTTTGACCTGAGGGTATAGCCGCTCCAGGCCCTTGATGAATCTTGACACCATAGGGTGGGAAAACACGGACTTGCCAACCTCACCTGGATGGAAGGTGGATATAGCCGCGAGATGGATGCGCAGAGAGGAGATCGCCAAGCCCTGCTGCTTGAGAGACCACACGTAGTCCAAAATGGTGAGGACTAGCACGGAGAGTGGGTCGTGGCCGTGCTGGTTGCACCAGCAGCAGAAGCGTTTCCATTTCGCTAGGTAGGTTGAACGTGTGGAAGGCTTCCTGTTGCCCAACAACACTTGTTGTACTGCATCAGAACAGCGCAACTCGGACTGGCTTAACCAGCCAGGAGCCATGCAGACAGATGGAGGGACTGTAGATCCGGATGGCGCATCCTGCCGAAGTCCTGTGTGATCAGATCTGGCCAAAGAGGTAGGGTAATTGGATTCGCCAGGGACAGATCGAGCAGCATGGTGTACCAAGGCTGCCGCGGCCAAGCCGGAACGATCAGGATGAGGCAGGCCTTGTCTCTCCGGACCTTGATCAGGACTCGGTGGACGAGAGGGAAGGGTGGAAAGGCGTAGCAAAGACATCCCGTCCACGGAATGAGGAACGCGTCTGACAGGGAGCTCGGGGAGCGACCCTGTAGAGAGCAAAACACCTGGCATTTCCTGTTCGATCTGGAGGTGAACAGATCTATCTGAGGAAACCCCCACCTCTGGAAAACGACACAGAGGACGTCCGGACGGACAGACCATTCGTGGGACAGAAAGGATCTGCTCAGGTGATCCGCAAGGGTGTTTCGCACTCCCGGGAGAAAGGAGGCCACTAGATGAATAGAGTGGGCTATGCAAAAGTCCCACAGACGTATTGCTTCCTGACACAGCGGGGAGGACTGGGTCCCGCCCTGCTTGTTGATGTAATACATGGCCTTTGTGTTGTCCGTGAATACCGCGACACAACGGCCGTGCAAATGGCATTGGAATGTCTGGCATGCTAGGCGAACTGCCCGCAGCTCCCGCACATTGATGTGAAGAGTCAACTCTCTCTGTGACCATAGACCTTGTGTATGCAGGGTCCACAGGTGTGCACCCCAGCCCAGCGATGACGCATCCATCGTCAAGGACACTGAGAGCTGAGGGGCGTGAAACGGCAGGCCCGGACACACTTGGGAGGGCATTGTCCACCAGCCTAGGGAACCAAGAACATTCGGTGCAATCGTTATGATTGTGTCTATGGCGTCCCTGCCCGGTCGATAGACCGACGTGAGCCAGGTCTTCAGCGGGCGCATGCGGAGTCTTCCATGCTTGGTGACGAAGGTGCATGCGGCCATGTGTCCCAGGAGAGCGAGGCACGTTCTAGCAGACATGGTCGGGAAGGCCTGTAGGCTTGTGACCATGGACACTATGGCTTGGAATCGGTGCCGGGGGAGGCTGGCCGTCGCGAGGTTGGAGTCCAGCACTGCCCCGTGCTCCACAGTTCCAACGACCGACAAGAGGCTCCACTGCATGTAATCATCTCCATGGGGAGAGGATAAGAAAGAATAAACCAAACACGAGACAGGTCAATCACCTTGCTTAATGCACTCAGATGCTACAGTGATGAGTGTTATGTAACAACCTGGATAGAACAGACTAGACACCAATGTAAATAGGTAGCAGATCATTGCTAGAGAGGTTCAGTGAGACGAGTCCGAAGGTAAAAATTTGCTCCTGGGTTTGAGTACAGAACTTTCTGCTTCACTGAAGACTTCACAAACAACATGGATGTGCTTAACAAGGCACTGGGGCAATTGGAAGATAACACTAACACAATTTAGATAAGCAATTGAGTTTATGGAGCAGTCCAGACAATCTATGATCAGTTGCAACTGGTCAGCTAGGGGAAATAAAAAACAGCCAAGCAGCTTAACCTTTGGAAGAGAAAGCAGGGATTCAGAAGATGGGCGAAAGCTGTGTGGATACCAGTATGCTCAGCAGAAACCCCCATACTCTAGATTGCACTTGATCAGTGCCCACTTGCCTACTGAAATCAATGGGAAACCCATGTTTGAACTGAAGGCAGCACATATGGCCCTGATTTCCTAGGGGAAAAATAATTGGTAGACTGAAGCAGGGATAGAGGCATATTGCACCTTCCCTTCCCAGCATCAGCCAAGGGCTGTTGAGACCCTAAGTGATACCTGTGCTTTAGTGTTCTCCATAGGGCTTTGCAGGAATCACAGGTTTGCCCCCCAGTCATGCCCCTCCCAACACATTATAAATCCTCCCCTCCTACAGCCTGACCATGGGGCATCTCTGGCTGAATCTGCCCCCACTTCTTTGCCCTAGCTGGAGCAACTTGGTTCACAGGATTATTCCTCCAAGGGCCTTGTTTCTGCTGCTGCACAGCACCTTTGAGCAAAATGGGGGCCCAGGGCAGCAACAGATCTGGCCTCCAGTATTAGCCAGCAGCAGGATGAGATACACCTTCGATAACACGTAGTGCTTTACGGGCCTGACTCAACACTGTGGATATAGTTTTACAGCGATATAACTCCACTGACATTTTGCCCTGTGGTTGATCTTGAACAATTATTTACATCCCTCAGCCTAGGGCAGGATTTGACCCATATGTACATATCCATACACAATATACATGTACATATTCTGTGGATGCAATGGAGGTTATATTCAGGAAGGGAGACTCTAGTCTCCATAAGGGAAGGATGATCTGGTGGAAAGGGCACAGTTCTCAGCCAGGTCTGTATCTTGGTGTTTCTGTAGGCTGCTGGCCTGTTTCCCCAGCCCAGGAAGGACTGACACTACGCCCAGTGTCTGATTCAAGCTTCTCCCCACCCTCCCCGGGCTTCACCTTGATTTCTTCCACTTAACAACTGGTAACCAACTCCACATCAGTTGTCCCTCTTTCTTAACCAGGGGGCTTCTGAAGGGACCTATCTATTGCATTGAGGTTTCCACTCTACAGGCCACCTGCCTGAGTCATTCACAAACTGCGCTTTTCTCCCCTGACCGTGGGGCTTCCTGGCAGAACCTTGCTGCTCTTAGCAGCTCTTGTCCAGTCCTCCCACAGACCATTTGCCTGGGACGCCTCCTGCCACAGAAGCCAACCCGCTCCCTGTAAGGCTTACACAAGCCCCTTAGCCCCAGCATCTCCTGCAGAAGCTTTTCTGTTCCCTGCAGCCCTTTCCCCAGCTGGGCTACTTGCAGGTGTTTATAATCACCTAATCGGCCTCAGCTGGGATGTTGATGATACATCAGAGGTGGGGCTGGACCCAGCTCCCCTTAGAGGGCCAGCCACCCTCGGAGTCTCAGCTCCCTAACCATAAAACACTGTGAGGATAAAAACCATTAATTACTGAGATACTCAGATATCATGGGGATGAAAGCCAGACCAGTACTAGATAGAATTCCATCTAGTTTTTCTTTATCTGCATTTTTCACACCCATTCTCTCTCTCTCTCTCTCTCTGTCTCTGTATATATATATAGGTGCATGTATAGATCCTGGACTTGCAGCATCTTTCTAAAAACAGCAGATTAAAAAAAAAAAAGCAGATGGCTCTTATTGGAAAATTCATGATTTCCCCACCCGCATTTGTAACCATTGGAGAACACAGTCATTTCCCTGAAGGTCTGACACCAAAAAGCTTATTGCTAGAGAATATTCAGTTTCTCCAAGATGCTAGCTTTTTGGTGATGTGTCTAGTTGTATGAAAGTGTTACATCTTGTATAAAGGAATGTGAAAGAATCGGTGATGTGGTGATAACAGAAGGGGCAGGGAGGGAATCTATCTTCATGAAATCCAGAATTTGTTTTGTTTAGATGAACTTCTTTTAAATAAAGACACCTGGAGGCCAATCTATATCGCTCAGCAAACAGAAGCAACATGGCATTTCACAGCTGATGACTAAGCCACTGGATAAAAACAAAGGGGAGGAGGGAGAAGTAGGATTAGTGGGTATGAACTGGGATTACTTTTCTGTCCACTCTCTAATTTGGATAGTTACATTCTGTCTACCTACAAACATTTGACTGATTTGCTTAATAGGCTGCTTTGTGATCATTCCTGTTAGCAAACGCAGCTGGTAGAAAGGTGATTTCACCCCAAGATAAGGTCTATGCACCACTTAGTCTTATTTTGACATTTTAGATGGCAATTAAATACTTATAGCTTCTTACTTGCTGCACAGGGGGTGAATAAGCATCTATCTCCTGGTATTTATAACACTCCACCTAAAAACATAAAAATGGCCGTACGGGTCAGACCAAAGGTCCATCCAGCCCAGTATCTGTCTACTGACAGTGGCCAATGTCAGGTGCCCCAGAGAGACTGAAGCTAACAGGCAATGATCAAGTGATCTCTCTCCTGCCATCCATCTCCATCCTCTGATGAACAGAGGCAAGGGACACCATACTTTACCCTTCCTGGCTAATAGCCATGAATTTATCCAGTTCCCTTTTAAACACTGTTATAGTCCTAGCCTTCACAACCTCCTCAAGTAAAGAGTTCCACAAATTGACTGTGCGCTGTGTGAAGAAGAACTTCCTTTTATTTGTTTTAAACCTGTTACCTATTAATTTCATTTGGTGACCCCTAGTTCTTGTATTATGGGAATAAGTAAAGAACTTTTCCTTATCCACTTTCTCCACCCCACTCATGATTTTATATATCTCTATCATATCCCCCCTTAGTCTCCTCTTTTCCAAGCTGAAGAGGCCTAGCCTCTTTAATCTTTCCTCGTATGGGACCCTCTCCAAACCCCTAATCATTTTAGTTGCCCTTTTCTGAACCTTTTCTAGTGCTAGAATATCTTTTTTGAGGTGAGGAGACCACATCTGTACACAGTATTCGAGATGTGGGTGTACCATGGATTTATATAAGGGCAATAAGATATTCTCTGTCTTATTCTCTATCTCCTTTTTAATGATTCCTAACATCCTGCTCGCTTTTTTGACCGCCTCTGTGCACTGCGTGGACATCTTCAGAGAACTATCCACGATGACGCCAAGATCTTTTTCCTGACTCATCGTAACTAAATTAGCCCCCATCATATTGTATGTATAGTTGGGGTTATTTTTTCCAATGTGCATTACTTTACATTTATCCATACTAAATTTCATTTGCCATTTTGTTGCCCAATCACTTAGTTTTGTGAGATCTTTTTGAAGTTCTTCACAATCTGTTTTGGTCTTAACTATCTTGAGTAGTTTAGTATCATCTGCAAACTTTGCCACCTCACCTCACTGCATCTAAGCTCCTCAAAAAAATTAATAAATTTATCCTCATAGCATTTCTGAGATTTAGAGACTATTCTTCCCAATTTACAGATGGGCAGCTGAGATGCGGGGATTTAGGGCTATAATCCTGCAAATGCAATGCACACCGGTAGCTTTATTCACATGAAGTCAGTGAGACTGCTTGCATGCCTCAAGCTAAGCATGTGGGTCAGCAGTTGCCTAAGATGACCGTGGAAGTCTGCACAAGCTAGACATTGAACCTGGAATTCTTGAAACATAGCCTTGTATCTTAATGAGGCTGCCCTTTGACAGCCTAGCTGATAACTGAACCCCAAAGAGGAAGGAGCCCCCCTATGTAAATTCATTTAAAATTCAAAAGATTAGTCTCAGAAACTGGGGGGAAAAGGGGGATTTGCACAGTTCTGTGCCCACCTCTCCTTCTGGGAAGGGTACTATCGAATAGTGGTTGATCTGAATCAATACTTTGGACCAGTCAGCCAGCCACAGCCAAGGTATAAAGCAAGCTGTTCCTGGGAAATGTCACACACTTCCTCCTCTCCCCAGTTTCTAAACATATCCCTGTTACTCCCAGTTCATTACACTTAGCATAAGAGCAGTCATCTAAGCCACAAAAGTGCCAGCAAGGAAGACCTGAAACAAAAAAAGTAATTCCAAAGAAAAATGTAATTAGTGGGTAAAGACACAAGGTGGCCTTTTCTGTGCCCTCAGCTAATGATGAAAACATATCAGGGAAAGTTTTGAGTGGTTATTAGCAAATAGAAACCCCCATTACTTTTAATTGAGGCCGACTTGCATCTTGCAAGTTTATTTGGTCAAAAACCCTCCATGTGAAGCCCTATTCTGAAGATGTCTGTGTTCGAATTTGTTAAAAGAAATGAAAAAAACAAACACACACATACATTAGCGAGAAGTGAATCAATACGAGTTCACTCACTAAAGTGGCTAATTAAGTCCCGGACACAGGTAATGGTAGTATTAGCATAGTCTTGGTGTTTTTCCTTTATTGACTCAAGGTACTTTGTCCTGAGTAAACTGAGCTAGAGTACTGCTTTTGCAGGTGACACAGCAGTGGTAAGGGCCTAATCCAAAGCCCTCTGAAGTCAGTAGAAGTCTGCCCACTGATTCCAGTGGACATGGACAGGCTCTTAGCAAGTCACAGGAAGCTTAAGGCCAGAAGGGATCCCCCTAAATTGTCTAGTCTGACCGCCTTTATATCACAGGCCAACAATGCCACTCAGCAACTGCACTAAACCCAACAACCAAAATACGACCTAGTATTACAGCCCACAGGAGACTAGAATATGATGTGCCGCAGGCAGAGAATAGGAGGGACTGAGGTGCACCAGGGCCCAAGGTCCCCATAATGGTAGGGAAATGGTTACGTGAGAGAGACCCAGATAATCCTGGCCCTTATCCACATTCTGCAGAGGAAGGTGAAAACCCTTCCTCCCCAAGATCACTGCCAATCTGACCTGGAGGAAAATTCCTTCCTCACCCCACATATGGGGATCGGTTAGACCCTGAACCTGTGAGCAAGAACAAAGTTAGCAAAGCACCTGAATGCTGAGAGCCCTGGCCCTCCCTGCCCCATGTCACATCTCCACCCTTGGCCACCCCTAAGTGTATTAGCATCAGACACACCACACTGCACAATGCACAGACTCACAACACTGATCATTATTAGGCAGAATGTACCTTGGTGCAGAGGGCCAATGCAAGGGTCTTAGCATCATTTAAACTCTGTGGTGGGCAGGGCAGGCTCTAGCAATTTCGCCGCCCCAAGCACGGCAGCACGCCGCAGGGGGCGCTTTGCTGCTCGCCGGTCCCGCGGCTCCGGTGGACCTCCCGCAGGCGTTTCTGCGGACAGTCCGCTGCCACATCTGCGGCAGCTCCACTGGAGCCACCTGCCACCCTCCCAGCAACCGGCAGAGCTCCCCCCGGGGCATGCCGCCCCAAGCACGCGCTTGGCGCGCTGTGGCCTGGAGACGGCCCTGGTGGTGGGGTGGGATAATATCAGAATTGCTGTAAAAAGGAGTGTTGCATCCCTTGAATGCTGCAGAGTCTGTCTACAGGTCTGGCTACGTAGGTATTTATCCTGCATTCATCAGGGGCCTAGGGGGAGAGGGCCTGGTGATTTGCATCCAACTCCCTGCACAATGGGAGGAGAGGAGTTGTAGCTACAATGCTGGTCCAGAAACTTGAGCAGAAGCCAAATGGAGGAAGAGCTTTTCTGCAGCCAGACATCCTAACCTTTTGTTTTGGTGGGAGGAAGCTCTTCGCTTCCATATACCTCCTGCACTTAAAGACAGATTACTCTAGAACTGGAGGGCAAATGTTTTCTCCATCCCATGGGAATGTTTGAGATTTCCAATTTGTGTCCCCTTCACTAACTGGGACAAAAAGTTGATTTAATGTCTCAAAAACATTTAGGAGCTGAAACTCAGGATATTTTGTTTTGATTTTGACCTTTTTCCCTTAAAAAAAAATTACCAAAACTTCAAACCAAAAATCATTTTAACTAAAAAAAAAAAAAACTTCCCAAAAAAACCAAACCACTTTCTGATTCAACAATTTCAAAACTTTTTAAGCCAAATTTTGTCAAATGATGCATTTTATCAAAACTGAAACTGAACAGTGTGTGGTTTGACAAATCAGCATTTTTCAACAAAAAACATTTTGATTGGGAATTTTCCAACAGCTGACCCATACTCACTCAGTACCTAGACACCATTGCAGAATACTGTTCTGCAGCTCTTGCCATGCAGGGATGTGGAGTACCAACTCCAGCGATGATCTTAGAAGCCAGATTGTAGGAGAAAACCTCCTCCCTTTTGTTTCCCTTCTTTTTTGGGGAGGAGGAGGAAAG
Organism: Gopherus flavomarginatus; assembly: GCF_025201925.1. NCBI lineage: Eukaryota > Metazoa > Chordata > Testudines > Testudinidae > Gopherus > Gopherus flavomarginatus. The sequence goes on along the minus strand of NC_066618.1, from coordinate 158,919,157 downwards.
GGGAGGAGGGAAGGGGCCTAACATGCAACTTATTTGCATTCAGCAGCCAAAATTTAACCCAGCTTTTGTACCAATGCTATTTCTGGGCAAAAAGGTTTTAAATTTTAGAAGTTTCAAAAATTTCATTGGGATGAAAATTCCTTTCCATACCAAAGTTTCCTGTTTCATTGCCATTTTGCACAAGTTTCCTAAACAAAGTTAAAGACAAATACACATCAAATATTTTCACAGGGCCTGTGATGCCTAGATGACACACAGATGGATCGACCAATCAGTATAGAGTTTGTACAGACAATTGAGCATTCAAGGACTGCAGAAGTCCCTTGTCTCTCCCAGTGTTCAAATTATCATAGAATCATAGAACTGGAAGGGACCTCGAGAGGTCATCTAGTCCAGTTCCCCGCACTCATGGCAGGACTAATTATCTAGACCATCCCTGACAGGTGTTTGTCTAACTTGCTCTTAAAAATATCCAATGATGGAGATTCTACAACCTCCCTAGGCAATTTATTCCAGTGCTTAACCACTCTGACAGGAAGTTTTTCCTAATGTCCCACCTAAACCTCCCTCGCTGCAATTTAAGCCCATTGCTTCTTGTCCTATCGTCAGAGGTTAAGAAAAAAACAATTTTTATTCTTCCTCCTTGTAACAACCTTTTATGTTCTTGAAAACTGTTATGTCCCCTCTCAGTCTTCTCTTTTCCAGACTAAACAAACCCAATTTTTTCCATCTTCCCTCATAGGTCATGTTTTCTAGACCTTTAATAGTGCAGAGAAGAGCAACAAAAATTTTCTCCAATTTGTCCACATCCTTCCTGAAATGTGGTGCCTGGAACTGGACACAATACTCCAGTTGAGGCCTAATCAGATCGGAGTAGAGCGGAATAATTACTTCTCGTGTCTTCCTTACAAATACTCCTGCTAATATATCCCAGAATGATGTTCGCTTTTTTTGCAACAGCATCACACTGTTGACTCATATTTAGCTTGTGATCCACTACAACCCCCAGATCCTTTTCCGCAGTACTCCTTCCTAGGCAGCCATTTCCCATTTTGTATATGTGCAACTGATTATTCCTTCCTAAGTGAAGGACTTTTGCATTTCTTCTTATTGAATTTCATCCTCTTCAGACCATTTCTCCAGTTTGTCCAGATCATTTTGAATCTTAATCCTATTCTCCAAAGCACTTCCAACCTCTCTGTGATGGGGTGCTAAGCAGAAAACTGCTTAGCTAACCCTCTGTCACTCCAGCTCCAATTAAAGAAGGTGAATTGGAGTTGGGTAGATCACCTGACCCTGACTGGGGAAGCTGGAACAGTTGCTGCCTCATCAGGATGGGGCTGGATAAGAGCCCCAGGGGAAGAGTTTGGAGAGAGAGGGAAGCTGCAGTAGAGGAAAGGCAGTGAGGGGAAGCTGAGAGAGATAGCTTGCCCCCTCTCTCCTGCCAGTGGACTGTAAGAAAGAGACTATGTGTATGGTGGAAAAGTGGTGGCAGCACAGCCTGTAAATATAAGCACTAGGTGAGCACTGCACCAAAAGGTCTCTGTGTGACTTTCTCAGCCCAGAGGGGCAGGAGCCAGGAGGGCCCTGCAGAGACCCCATTATACCCTCCCAGTTTGGTATCATCCTCAAAACTTTGTAAGTGTACTCTTTATGCCATTATCTAAATCATTGATGAAGATATTGAACAGAACCAGACTTAGAACCGATCCCAGTGGGACCCCACTCATTATGTCCTTCCAGCCTGACTGAACCACTGATAACTGCTGTCTGAGAATGATTTTCCAACCAGTTTTGCACCCACAGTATAGTAGCTCCATCTAGGTTGCATTTCTCTAGTTTATTTATGAGAAGGTCGTGTGAGACAGTGTCAAAAGCTTTACCAAAGTCAAGATACACCATGTCTCTCACTTCTCCGCCCCCCCCCACCCCCGCCACATCCACAAGACTTGTTATCCTGTCAAAGGAAACTATCTGGTTGGTTTGACACGAGTCGTTTTTGACAAATCCACGCTGACTGTTACTTATCACCTTATCTTCTAGATGTTTTCAAATTGATTGCTTCATTATTTGCTCCATTATCTTTCTGGGTACAGAAGTTACGCTGACTGGTCTGTAATTTCCTGGGTTGTCCTTATTTCCCTTTTTATAGATGGGCATTATATTTGCCCTTTTCCAGTCTTCTGGAATCTCTCCCGTCTTCCATGACTTCTCAGAGATAATCGCTAACAACTCAGATATTGCCTCAGTCAGCTCCTTGAGTATTCTAGGATGCATTTCATCAGGCCCTGGTAACTTGAAGACATCTAATTTGTCCAAGTAATTTTTAACTTCTTCTTTCCCTATTTTAGCCTCTTCTGAACCTGTCTCAGTTTCACTGGCATTCACTGTTAGACATCCAATCACCAGCAACCTTCTTGGTGAAAACCGAAACAAAGAAGTCATTAAGCACCTCTGCCATTTCCACATTTTCTGTTATTATTTTGCTCCTCTCATTGAGTAATGGGTCTACCCTGTTCTTGGTCTTCCTCTTGGTTCTAATGTATTTGTAGAATGTTTTCTTGTTACCCCTTATGTCTCTGGCTCGTTTGATCTCGTTTTGTGCCTTGGCCTTTCTAATTTTGTCCCTACATATGTGTGTTATTTGTTTATATCTTTTGTAATTTGACTGAGTTTCCACTTTTTGTAGGACTCTTTTTTTTTTTTTAGTTTTAGAATATTGAAGATCTCCTGGTTAAGCCAGGGTGATAGTGGGATAATGTCCTTTAATAATGTCTCTGAAAAACTGCCAGCTGTCTTCTATTGTTTTTCCCCTTAGACTTGCTTCCCATGGGATCTTACCTACCAACTCCCTGAGTGTGCTGAAGTCTGCTTTCTTGAAATCCGTTGTCTTTACTGTGCTGTTCCCCCTCATGCCCTTCCTTAGAATCATGAACGCTATCATTTCATGATCACTCTCACCCAAACTGCCTTCCACTTTCAAATTCTCAACCAAATCAAATCGAGACCAGCCTCTCCCCGAGTAGCTTTCTCCAGCTTCTGAAGTAAAAAAAATTGTCTCCAACACATTCCAAGGACTTATTGGATACTCTGTGCCCTGCTGTGTTATTTTCCCATCAGACGTCTGGGTAGTTGAAGTCCCTCATCACCACTAAGCCCTGTGCTTTGGATGATTTTGTTAGATATTTAAAAAAAGCCTCATCCACCTCTTCTTCCTGGTTAGGTGTTCTGTAATACACCCCTACCATGACATCTCCCTTGTTTTTTACCCCTTTTATCCTTACCCAGAGACTTTCAGCAAGTGTCTCTCTTATTTCTATCTCAACCTCAGTCCAAGTGCATATATCTTTAATATATAAGACAACACCTCCTCCCTTTTTTCCCCTGCCGATCCTTGCTGCGCAAGCTGTACCCTTCTATACCAATATTGCTGCTTTAACATGATGCTGCTAAACTTCAGAAATATTGATCCAAAGTGGTGTCCTTCACATAAACAGGCCAGGAGAAAGACAAGGTAAATAAAATGGAATATAAATCAAAAGCTTGGAAGAGCCTACCCTACAAAAATAAAAACAATTCATGTCTCTTTTCAGTTGTGTCCTAAAAGCCCATTATTAAAATAAAACCCATCTCTCGAGAAGAACTATTTCAATCTAAGGCATCTTGGTTGGTTTGTGTATATTGATCTATTGACCTGCATGGGAGCACAGCATTATAAATGATATTTATACTGGCTAATTGGTGCCATTAACAATATAAACAGTTCCCCTTTGTTTGGCTGCAGGATAAGAATATAAATTGATTCTAGCAGGAATGCTGTTACAAGAAGATCCAAGATGACAAAGCAGGGCTCTCACATTAAAGCTACACATCTGAATTTCTCAGAAACACCACACTTTCTTCCAAATCATTACTACGGATGTTAGATAAGATGTTATTTATGGTATTTTTACCAGTTTTCAATCCAGAGCATAGTGTTCCTCTCCAAACCAATCTGAATGAATTTTCCAATTAACATTTAATGAGCGACAGTATCAAAGACTTTGCTGAACTGCAAAAATGAACATCTACTGCACTGTTTTGTAATTCTGTTTAAAATGTATGTTTGCTTAGTAATAATTATCCTTTATAACACAAGACTGTTTATTGCTTGTGGATTCATTATCCTCCGGATGTTTAGTAGTTCCTCCCAATACCTTATCTATATATATATAGATAGATATATAAACTAGAGGACAGCTCCTCAGCTGGTATAAGTCTGTGCAAATTCCACTGACTTCAGTGGTGCTCAGCTATTCTACTCTGGCTGAGGATCTGGCCTTGGGACAGAAATTAGCTATTTAACTTCATAGGTGCCAACACCACTACGGCTGAAGCATCCAAAGAAAAAATTAGTGGTTGCTTAGCCCCCACTGACAGTCATCTCCCCCCACCCAGCACCTCCCATCTGCCGGTGACCCCACTGATCAACTCCTTTCCCTCCATCCCAGCACCTCCAGCCTGCCATGGATCAGCTGTTGTGTAGCATGCAGGAGACGCTGCGCAGGGAAGGGTTGGGGTGGAACTGGGCAGGAAAAGGTAGGGTGGGGCCTTGGTGGAAGGGGTGGAGTGGGGGCAGGGCTTGGAGCAGAGTTGGGGTTGAGCATCCCCAGGCAAAGGAAAAAGTGGTGCCTGTGTCTAAATTGGTAATGGGCAGAATTATTTTTTTAAGTTTTGGACATCACTCCTCAGACAAAGAGAAAACATAGTAAAAGAAAGATGAGATACAGGATAACGATGAGATAAAGATGAGATGTCACAGTTCGGGGCAACTGCACCTCTATTCCTCCCTTTGTGCTCCAGCAAGAGCGCCCACTTTTAGGCTCCTGAACCTTCAACTGTCACCTCTCTTGGGTGGAGACCCACATCTCTTCCCCTCTTGACCAAGGTTTTTCTATTCTGCATAGTTCCTTGTCTACACTGTGATATTCCCAGCAAGGCAGACTGCCTATACCAGGCCAGTGGCTGTGTTTGTGTTTAAAGGTGCGTCCATTCTCCTTACTCTTCAAAGGCTTCGAACAGCATCATTGCCAGCAATTATAAGTTATCACACAGCTTTTTCTAAACAAGCACATTTATTCTTAAGGTGAAAGCATTACAGAGAAAACATTAAAAACAATGACAGGACTGACACACATGCTAAAAATCTTACCAGAAGTCACCCTCAACCCCAGCCTCAGGCTTTGACAGATGCCAATCCTTCCCTAAGGAAGGGTTGGCCCCCTCCGACACACACACACTTTCAAGAGAAGATCCTGACCATTTGCTGGATCAGAAAGAAGGCCCCAAGTCAATTTAAACTCAAGCTATTGGACCTTTCTTTATCTGTTGGCCTCTAGAGAATCCACTTTGAACCAGTATAGGTGAGTCTCTCCAGGTAGTGGTACATCTCTGGAGGTGTTACAAATGGAGTGAATTTGATTGATCGCGCCTCACTGTTCATAGTTGCTGGATGGTCTGTGGTCACTCTCTCCCATGGAATTATATGCAAACTCTGCCCATAGTGATGCAGAAACTTAGTACACTAGATTCTCGCAAACTTATTGCAGGAAATTGCTGTATCTGTCACCATAGGTATCTTAAAAGATCGCTATTATTATTGAGGTTACTCCATCCATTTTACAGATGCATAAATTAAAGCATCCAAGAGGTTAAAGCTGTGATTTCTGGTGCGGTGAAGAGAGTTAAGAACCCAGCTCCCACTGAAAGCCCCAACAAAACTGTGGTTCCAAACCCATCCCAAGTGATTCGCCCAACCACAGAGTGACTCAAAAAAAAAAACAAACACACCTGAGAATAAAAATCACATCTTCTAACTTCTCTTCTTTAAATAACAGCCTATACTTTTTTTTTAAACCACCATTCATCAATGGCATATCCTCAACTTCACAACAGTTTTCAGCACTGTATATTTTAGTACTTTTTTTCTTTAAAAAAAGGGGAGTTTGAAATGCGATTAAATAGAATGGACCCAATTTTCCACTACCCGTTACCTTGTGGAGTCATGTGCACCTGGGCAATTAGGGTGACCAGATGAGAGACGTGAAATATGGTGGGGACTGATCTCCCACCAGTAGCTCCATGCCCCGCCCCACCCCCCACCAGCTCGCCTTTGCTCTATCTCCACCTCCCCTGAGCTGGCTGCTGCGTCCTGCTTCTCCCCCCTTCCTCCAGCGCTTGTGCCACCATACAGCTGATTAGTGCAAGCCTGGGAGGGAGGGGTGAGGAGGAGGAATGCAGTGTGCTTGGGGAAGAGGTGGGGCCAGGGTGAGGATATGGGGAGGGATCCAACAGGGCAGTGAGGGGCACGGCTGGGGGGCGGGTTGGAATTGGGGCGATGGGGCGTGAGCCCCCTCCGCCTGTGCACCGGAGGACAAAATATCAGGACAATTCGCATCCCGACCGATGTTTGGTCGGGACACGGGACAAACAAGTAAATATTGGGACAGTCCTGATAAAATTAGGACGTCAGGTCACCCTATGGGCAATGTACGTGAGAAGTGGGTGTAAATGCTACTATTCTGATTGGGCAGCACTCTCCACCTCTTAGAACTAACTTTGCACAGACTTAGTTAACTATCCTAGATGCAAAATAGTAAGAACTAATCCCATTAAATTCAATGGCGTTACTCTGATATCACATTGCTGTAAGCGTGACCTGAATCAGTCTTTGTTGTCTCTTCCATTCAAATGGTTCTGAGCTATTCCTAGCCTCCTATCCACCCCTTTCAAACAGTTGGCAGCAGAGTCTTCTGGATAAAATACTACCCAGGAATAAACCATAATTGCAATTAAGAAGCTACAGAAATCTCTGAAGGCTGCAATACATTCATTTCCTTGGAAACCGGGCCAAATCCCCAGCTACAGCAAATCGGCACTTGCAGCATTGGAGTTAATGGAAATACATCATTTACGCTACTGGAGGATTTGGCCCGACTGTCTGAGAAATCAATCCACTTGTATGTGGGAGGGGGAGAATAAGATCCACCTTTCCAGATTATTCGGCATCACTGAAGAGGTACGAGTCCGCTGATGTGCCACTTGGCATTGCAGTTTGGCACTTTCCATGGCATAGCACTGTCCATAAAAGATGCATCCATTGTCAGTGCAGCACAGTCACTGAGCAGTGGTTGCCCTGGAGCCACAGGGGTTACAGTAACATTGGGTTTCCCTCATTACTGCAAGCAAATGAATGTGTGCACAGCAAAACCAAGAATAAAGCCTCTTGGGCTGATCCTAGCCTTGAGATTCAGGGTCATGTAAGGCGGGGTTGGGCACCTCAATGTGACAGCTCAGCCATGGTGCAGGAGAAGGCTCATCATAAAACTGGAGGGGATGGGCTAGTGGCCTGAGATACAGGTTAAAAGTAACAGAGGGCCTGATTCGCCATTGCACCTCATAGGGTCATTTGCACTAGTGCAAAATGGGTGTAAAATGCTATCAGAGCCACATGGCAGCATTTCCCACTCATTTTGCACAGGGATAAATGGCTCTACCAGATGCAAAAGGTAGGGAATCGGGCCCACAGAGTCCAATTCTGAACTCATTTATACCAGTTTAAGTCTCAAATACACAGAGATTGCTCGGGTGTGTGTGTGTGTAGGGGAGCTCAGAATCAGGCCCACAGTCCCTTCTAAGCAGAGGTTATTGAACCTTTTATACTTAGCATACAGATAAAGTGAGAAGAGACTTTGGCCCTGCATTTCACTGGTGTAGATCAAGAGTAACTCCACTGAAATCACTGGAGTTACATAGCCGTAAGTGAAAGGAAACCTAAGCCCAGACTGTACTTTAAAAGAGCCCTGGGTACTTGCTTTCTATGGGCATTAAATATCTCACAGACTTTGTGTAAGTCCTGGGAGTTGTCTTGGTGTCTACAGCTAAAATTACCCCATATCCCACCCTTATACATTTTTGTTGGCTGCATTTCATTGGTGCTGGATATAGCTGATCAGATCATTTGGGATCTTGCAGTATGAACAGTCCTGCATAAATGCACCATCTTAGTACACAATGGATCTGGAAAGTAACTGTGGAAAAGGCTACCGTTTCCTGTGTTAAACAAGGATTTCTGTGCCAGTTCCCATAAAGACCAAAGTGATTTAGACAGACTTGAGTAGGTGGAGTAACACTAATGAAATCAAGGGCATTGACTGGATTCACCCCTGTGTAAAGTGAGATGGGGATCAGACCTTCAGTGTGTAAACAAAATAAATGGTAATTTCTTTAAAACCAGTTTGAATGGTGAGAGATGTTGGCCTTAAGCAGACAATTGTTATTAAATATATTAAGCTATATGGTATCTTTGAAGTATTTGAACAAATTCCATCTAACAAAAAAAAGGTCACAAAAATGTGACATAGTTGGCAGGAATCCAGTTCTTAAAGATCTCTGTTGTACTGTCACTGTGCTAAATCGATGACCGACAGGCTGCGTAGGCTACTCTAAACTGCCACTTTCTTTTATTAAAAAAAAAAAAAAAAGTAAACTTAGTTCTTGAGTGCCAACGACTTAACTGGAGCAGAAGAATCCTCACTGCACAGCTGTGCACAAAAAAAAGCTACCACCAGGGACAGTCAGAACAATTCCACTCGCCATTGTGAAATCAGGCTTTGCACGTGGATTTGAGAAGGTCCCACACGCATCAGGGAGAAAAGCCCCCTGAAGTCAAACCATCAGACATGGCAGCAGATCAGCAGCCTCTCTCTGAGACTGCCGCGGAGGCTGGCAGTCTCACACTTGATGGCACATTTAGCCACCCACACTTCTGCCCAATGCCCTTCGTGAAAAACGAATTGCATTGATAAAGAGCTGCTGCAAGAAAGATGATTGGAACAGACGCTATCCTCAGTGATGGGCAGCCGTATACCATGGGACGCAGGAAGGATGGATGGATAGATAGAACTATGTGCACGGTTAGCACTGGCAATGTGATCAGTGAACGGGCTAAGGGCATTGAAGAACTAACCTTCTAAATGACAGATACTGCACAACTGTTCTACTACTCTGTGTTTGCACAGCATCTTTCACAGTGAGACTCCATTCTTGATCGGTCCATCAGTACTACTGTAATGAACAAAATAAATATACATATACATAGGGCTGGATTAACCCTGGGTATGGCTGCACAGCAATTAAGCACCCACAGCTGGCAGGGCTTGGGCTGCAAGGCTGTAAAACTACAGAGGAGATGTGTGGGCTCCAGCTGGAGCCTGAGCTTTGGGACACTCCTTCCCCCTGAAACGTTTAGCCCCACAGCCTGAGCCCCGCGAGCCTGAGTCAACTAACTTGAGCCAGTCATGGGCATGCCATGAGTCTTTTATTCCAGTGTCAACATACCGCCTATGAAAGCTCAAAGATCAGACAATCCATCTGAAGTGATGATGCTCAAGAGACTGCAGGTTCCAGGCCCAGGGATCTAATCTCAGTTTTATGCTTCCACAGTTCACCCGACTTTTGCCCAGCATGCAGTGCCAAAACAGTCAGAGATGAGTATTTTGTTTTTGTCTGTATTTAAACACAAATACCTGGGGTGTTTACTACCATGTAAGTTCCTGTTGCAATTTACAGGCATTTTCAATCCACATCTCCCTGTGAGTACGAGATACATGGCTCGGTCTACTGAGCCTGACACCTCAGAAGGGCCAGAACAGCTACTGCAATGAAAAGGAAAGCCAAAAAAGGAGGCTTTCCAAATCTTGAGAGCATCAGGCAAAAAATGCTAAGAAGCCATTCAGGGAGAATGGAAGGAAAGCTGCAAACACCATTCCTCAAAGAAGAGCTTAAAATGTTACTCTTTCCACTGACATTCTTCTAATGTACATTGCAGCCTTAGACTCATAGAATATCAGGGCTGGAAGGAACCTCAGGAGGTCATCTAGTCCAACTCCCTGCTCAAAGCAGGACCAATCCTCAGTCATCCCAGCCAGGGCTTTGTCAAGCCAGGCCTTAAAAACCTCTAAGGATGGAGATTCCACCACCTCCCTAGGTAACCCATTCCAGTGCTTCACCACCCTCCTAGTGAAAAAGTTTTTACTAATATCCACAATAGTCTTGTGGTCTTATTTTTTGTGACATAGGTCTCACACTACCGAAATGCATCTAATAGTTTGAAGCACAATGATAAACATTAAGCTGGAGAGAGGGGAATGTTTTCCAGTCGCTAAAGCAGAAGACTGAACATTAGGGCCGTTGGATTCGGTTTCTGGCTCCACTGCAAGTCACTGCGTGGTCTATAGCAAGTCCCTTTGCCTCTGTGTACCTCCATTTACCCTGTTGTGAAATATTCCCTTCACAGAATCCACAAGATGGTGCTATGGAGGCAGCCAAACTCCTCATCCCCAAATGCATAGCTCTCCAGGCCTACACAAGGACTTGGAGACTTGACCCATACAAAATTAAAGTGATATGTGCTCATTTAAGCCCTGATCTTGCACCATTACAGTGAATGGGAACTTTGCCATTGACTTCAATCAGCATAGAATCAAGTCCTTGTGCCTCCCTTACACACTAGAGTCTTGATCTTGCCACCCACTTAAGATCTATTTTGAGGGCCTAAATACTTACTCCACCAGTAATAGCACTGATATCAATGAAACTAATTGAGGACTAAGATACTACTTGACCAGCATAAGAGTGGCTAAATCCAGTCAAGTATGAATAATACTACTACTGTTATCTCTTGTTTCAGGAAGATTTTCAGACGAGTCCAATTTTGTATCAATTTTTTTTTAAATCATCAGACCTTTCTTATAACAATTCCTAGTTTTTAAATGTGAAGAAAATTAACACAAAAATAAAAACCCAGCTTCAGATAACATTTATAACCCAATAACCTTTAGTATGTGCCATAAAAAGGAGATTTAGTGCAGTAATTGATAACTTTTGAACTAGCAATAGACGAGATTTATGCTGGTACTTATTAATTATATGGAATAATTATACGTTTTAGAAGCTGCCTGGCTGCAAGGACACTATCTGCAAAGAAGTTAATTAAAAGCTAAATATTATTTTTTCCATGTGCCCAGTAAGGTAGATCCTATAGATAAAATACATGCATTATCTTCAGGCTTCTGTTCTATAGCACTGTTATGGAAGTTTCTTTATCCCTACCCAACAAAGGGAATTTTCTGGCATTCCACAAACACGGATGAGTTTATCTAGGTACTTATATGGCTCCTATCTGAACGCCTCACTGTCTTTGATGTATTTATCCCCATAATCCCTCTGGCTTGGTAGGGAAGTGCTATTATCCCCATTTTACTGATGGGAAAACCAAGGCACAGAGAGACTTAGACCCAGATTGTTAAAGGTACTTTGGCACTGCTCTGCTGAGTACTGCAATGTTTAGATACACATCTGGGTTCAAAGTCACTTGCCCAAGGTCACACAGGGAAGCAGGGAATTTAACGTGGGTATCCAGAGTCCTAATACAGCACCTTAAATCCTGGATGTAATAACCTTAGTCCCAGATTTGGACCTTAGCGTCCAAAATATGGGGGTTAGCATGAAAACCTCCAAGCTTAGTTACCAGCTTGGACCTGGTACCTGCTGCCACCACCCAAAAAATTAGAGTGTTTTGGGGCACTCTGGTCCCTCTGAAAAACCTTCCCTGGGGACCCCCAAGACCCAAATCCCTTGAGTCTCACAACAAAGGGAAATAATCCTTTTTCCCTTCCCCCCTCCAGATGCTCCTGGAGAGATACACAGACACCAGCTCTATGAATCCAAACAGAGTGAATCTCCCTCTCTGTTCCCAATCCTGGAAACAAAAGTACTTTCCTATTCCCCCAGAGGGAATGCAACATCAGGCTAGCAATCCAACACACAGATCTCCCCGATTCCTTCCTCCCACCAATTCCCTGGTGAGTACAGACTCAATTTCCCTGAAGTAAAGAAAAACTCCAACAGGTTTTAAAAGAAAGCTTTATATAAAAAGAAAGAAAAATAAGTACAATGTTCTCTCTGTATTAGATGATACAACACAGGGTCAATTGCTTAAAAGAATATTGAATAAACAGCCTTATTTAAAAAGAATACAAATCAAAGCACTCCAGCACTTATATTCATGCAAATACCAAAGAAAAGAAACCATAGAACTTACTATCTGATCTCTTTGTCCTTACACTTAGAAACAGAAGACTAGAAAGTAGAACTACTTCTCCAAAGCTCAGAGAAAGCAGGCAGGCAGACCAAAGACAAAGACACTCAAATCCCTCCACCCAAAGTTGAAAAAATCCGGTTTCCTGACTGGTCCTCTGGTCAGGTGCTTCAGGTGAAAGAGACATTAACCCTTAGCTATCTGTTTATGACACTGGACCATTCCTTAACATGGTAGAAGCTGGGTGAAATTTTGGTGGACTCTAGATCTTTGGGCAAAAGCTGCTTTGGTCTCTAAAATTATGCACTGAAATTGGACTGCCTCTCCATTTTGCACCCTTAAAACAGAGTTGCACGCACATGTGCACACACACACACACACACACACACACACACACACAGTAAACGGCCAGTAGGTTGAGCAGTGAAGAATTAAGGGAAAACATCCAATAACTACAATGTAAGTCAAGCTATTTCTCCAACAGCTGGGAAGAAAGAGAAGACAGATCTTACTGAATGACAAGGACATTAGGTACCAGATATGGGCAGCTCAATCCCAACAGACCTTTCCTGGAGAGTCAATGAGAACGGAAGGAACTCAGCAGTTTGCAGGTTTGAGCCCTTGCTGTGCTGTTCAAGGCTTGTCAGTCTAGGTACGTACTGTGTACAGCCTCTGTCATGGCATCTGAGCGGCTCCCACAAGATCAGAACAGCAGGTCCATTCCAGGGACTCTCACAAGCTCACTATATACTCTCCTCAGTGATACTGGAATAGTTGTACTTCCCAGTGAGATTTTGGAGAACAAGTTTTGGCACCACCCTCTACTGTGGGCTCTTTGGTAATGCAATTGGGCATTACCACTTTCCCTTTCAAGCTCCATCCTTCGTCTTTTAAATCTAGGGGAATTTTGCCATTGGAAGCAGGAAAGGCTTTTAGTTTGGAACTCCTGCTAGATGAAAAACCTTCAAATGCCTCTCTCTCAGCTATACAATTCATTTATTTTCCTGTAAGCTTTCAGAATCTATTGAATTTTACTTCCCCTCCCAATCCCCCAGCCCCCGCTGACTTTTCAGCCTTTTCTAGAAAGTGTTACTTAGAAGTTAACAAGCAGAAAGAGAATTAATGAGATGAACAGAAGCAGACTCCAAATGGTTTCTTCATTCAATGCAAACTTCATTCTGTATGGGGTAGCCTATTTCCTGTTGTCAAAATCAATTATCAGGAAAAACAACAGGCTTGAGATCCAACAATTTCCTGCTATTGTTTTTCTTTCTTTCTTTTTTTAAAAATGTCAAAATACTTATCCTCTTATTTCTTTTTCATACCGTCACCACTGATTCTGCTTTTCAAAACTGCTATGTCATGAGACGAGCTCCAAGATACACTTCCATGTTTTCTTATACCTAATTCATTCTCCTGAGAAGCGATTCACTTTTGTCCTGAGGACCACCACTTAAGTGCTAGCAGGTGAGTTTCACCCTTGGTTTAATACCCAGATCTTCCACAGATTTCCTGTGTGACCTTGGGCAAGTCATCTAGCCTTTGCTTCTGTTCCTTATCTGTAAAAGAGACATCATACACCCTCTCTCTCACCCTTTATCTTCTCTTGTTAGTCTGTAAAATCTCTGCGGCAGGGACTATTTCTTAGCACGTGCTTATACAGGGGCCCTGATCTCGGCTGAGGGCTGTAGGAACTACAGTCCAAATACATACAGTAATCCTAATGAGTGATGATAATTTCTCAGGAGCCTAGGGATTATGTTCTATATAAAAACATGATACTGGTGGAGCTATAAACATAGCCACACAATAGTTAAATGTTGCTTTCCCTCTATAGCCTTTAAAAAAAAATGGAAAAAAAATAGCTGATCCTAGGAGACAGGCAATACCAAAACCAATTTACTGGCGTCTATTCTATGGCCTTAGTACAGAACAGAGAATATGTACTGGACTCTAACTTGATACCCTGGGGCTCAGAAGGCTCTCACACCATTACTGTATTGTAGATTGCTCACCATCCACTGTTCCACTGAATGTGTATATATATACTTTAATGTGACAGCTTTGAATATATCTGTTCCTTTTTTTTTTTCAAACCTTCTGAATTTGTTCTACAAGTTAAGAAATATATAATTTGGTACTTATTTGGGGAAGGAAGATAAGGAACATTACACCAGATGGTAAGTACAAAAACTCAAGAACAAAACTATTCTTGAAATCAAGAACACATTTCTGTATAATGGACCATATAATTAATCCATGAGCGAGATGACAAAGTCCCTAATCATACAAACAGTCAGCTGGTTCTTTGTAGATTTGGTTATTAACTCAACTGTTTCATTTAATACTCCGAGCTAATGAGGGGTCTCACATCCTGACAAGCTGAACATTAGTGAATTTCGGCACTGCGCACAAGATGTTCAGAAGGTTCAGTGGCATGTGTAAACAGCAATTATAAAAATTTAGAAGGGGATGGCCATTTTGAGAGCACTTATACTAGCTCCATAGTGGTTTTAACCCAGGGAGATCATTCTCTTAGTAAGTAATCTTATTTGGAGCCTTGTTTGCCAGGAAAGGAACACACTTCTTCAGTTGGCTACAGCTCAGAGAGAAAGCCCTCATGCATTTTCAAAAACTTTCACTTCTTGTTCATCAGCAAGAACCGACATAAAACAAAGTTAGTGCCTGCAAATCCATCAGTGAAGGCCTCAGCGTGTTCATTTTGTTTAGCCCAAAATAAAGCGTTTGACATATTTGACTCCCCTACTGGGTAATGATCTGGCATTGTTCAAATATTGTTTAGCACTCGGAATTAAAGGCACATTTGTGGTATCACGTGAGCCCCCACACACACTGCCAAACACTTGGTGTAATTATACTGAACGTTGCTGGGTCTGACTCTCATTTACATGAAGGCCCCTTTACACCACTCTGCTAAAAGGGAGCCTTAAACAGGTGTAAATTACAGCAATGAGCTTTGGTTTCAGAGCCTTCCTGTTCCTTTCAATTACTTGTCCTGGACTGGGGCAACTGCTAAAGTTTCTGTGCTGCAGAAGTGAAGATAATATATGCTAATAATATTTACAAGTAACCAATAAACCAGTGAAATGTGCAGTAGCTTGGAGTTTAGCCTAAATAAAGGATATTGACAGCTGTCCTTGCAATGTGGTGTTATTTAGGATGTTCTGAAACATTAGTTTAATTGAATATGATTAAACTGAGCATTTCAATGGTTCTTCGGACTGTACAGCTGGCTGTAGAAAATTAGCACCAGATCTATTTACAGCAAAAAGTGCACTGCGAATGAGTAATTGTACACCATTTACAAATTACATTATGGTCGCTCTCCCAGTATGTATCACTGAGTCACAAGGACTGCAGGCATCAGTTTGGCTGGAAATGTTTTGTGTTTTATATGTATATAGGCTGGGATTTTCAAAGCAATTTAGAGTATGTCTGGAAATCTGTGGCACCAAGTTCCAGACCCCAAGTCAACTGACTCATCTCATGGGGCTTGTGCATGGGGCTAAAAAAAGCAGTGTAAAAGTCCCCCTTTGGGCCGGAGCCTGGACTCCAGAAACCAGCAATGGGGGAGGGTCTCGAAACCCAGGCTCCCACCTGAGGCTGAATGTCTACATTGCTATTTTTAGCCCCACATCTCAAGCCTGAGGCAATTGACCCAGGCTCTGAGACTCAGCGCCACGGGGTTTTCTTTGCAGCATAGACATACCCAAAAGCACACAATGGTGATTAAAAAAATCAATTGGGACAGGACCACTTATCTGCCTTTAGGTTGCTTTAGTGCTCCAGGATTATATGACTGAGGGTTTCAAAGTATCTCCTGCTCTGCAGGGTTTCATAGATTCAAAGACTTTAAGCCCCCAGAAAGAGCCATTAGATCATCTAGTCTGAAATAGAACAACACAGGCCATAGAATTTCACCCCGTTACCCCTCAACTACAAAAGATAGATTTTAAGTGATTATAAGTGATAGCAAACAGATCACCTTAATAAATAAACAAAAACCGCAGATTGAGCTTTACACACTAGATAGGTAGGATATAAATTAGCAAATTCTCACCTTGAATGATATTTTTGGCAGATTCTTAAGACACACGTTTTCATACGCAGGCTACAAATCCTTCTAGCCTGGGACCATCACTTCCTACAACAATAAACCTGGAAACACCTGAGGAACAAAGACTGAGCTGTGGGGAGAGTGAGGTCCCCCCATGATGTCATTTTCCCCCTTTTATGCCTTCTCCCCACTTGCTGGAGAGCTCTTTTGCTGTGACCTGGGTCAAGCAGTTCCCATTGCGTAGTGCTATCTCAGAGGTTTCTGTTGTACACAGTTCCTGGGGTAATCCTTGTGCTTTTCTGCATTTTCTCAATAACCCATTAGCATTGTTTGGCCTTTTTACTGTCGTATCTGAAAGGCTGCTTGTGAGTGTTTTCAACCTCATGACACGTTTCAGTAACACACACAGAGCCAAACTTCATAACTTCACATATGACGATAACACATACAATCCAATGAGATATGACTGTCTAGCAGATCAAGCCTTTTAGAATGACACCTCACAGGGCATACTTTGTATAAGGCATATCTTAATTACATGACAGTGGTGAATATTGGGGTGTCACAGAAGGTACTTCTATGATCAAGTCACGTCTCAATTTTCTTTTTGATAGCTAAAAAGATGCAGTTCTTTAAGTGTCTTACTGTAGGGCAGGGGTAGGCAACCTATGGCACGTGCACCAAAGGCGGCACACGAGCTGATTTTCAGTGGCACTCACACTGCCCAGGTCCTGGCCACCGGGCTGGGGAGCTCTGCATTTTAATTTAATTTTCAATGAAGCTTCTTAAACATTTTAAAAACCTTATTTACTTTACATACAACAATAGGTTAGTTATATATTATAGACTTATAGAAAGAGACCAAAAAACGTTAAAATGTATGACTGGCACACGAAACCTTAAATTAGAATGAATAAATGAAGACTCGGCACAGCACTTCTGAAAGGCTGCCAAATCCCTGCTGTAGGGCATATGCTCTAAATAAACCCTCAGATAATTTTTTGGCTCTTTTTGGTACCTTATTCAGTTTTTCAACATGCTTTTTAAAAAGCAAACACCAGAAACGTATGCAGTATTCTGTCAGTATTACCAATGTTGTCTACAGAAGTAAAAATCACTGTCCTGGTCTCTGTTTATAGTGTTTTAATGGGTACATTCCACTGAGCAATACTGAGTTTCTCAAAGAGATGAGCTCTCGGGCAGGGGCTCAAGTTGAGATTCTAAATGCCTTTCTGGCCTAAATCAATCCTTTGAAGTTCTCTGGTTTTTTTTTTTTTTTTTTTTTTTTTTAAGTTTATCCAAATGGCCTAGGGAACATCCAAAACTTTCAGATAACTGGGTGTTCGGATAACGGAAATGCTTGTTTGACCTGCAGTTTTTCTGACATAGTCCTAGCAAACTGCTGTTGCTGCTGAAATGGGATTAGGCCTCAAGTAATTGCAGGTAGTGGCACAGAACTGCTATGCAAATACAAAGGCACTGATTAGCATTAACAGTGCAAGAGGGAAAAGTTATTAGCGGGTGACGAACATAAGGCTTCCTGTGGGAGACACACTGGATTTGGACAACTAGGATTTTCAGATAAAGGGAATATGGTTAACTGGAATTGTATGGCATTTATCCACTTTGGCTGGTGTCTAGATTTTGAAAAACTTTATGGAAGTGCTCAGGAAGGAAGTTCTATAGGCAAGAACCCTGAAACAAGGACACCCAGCTCATCTGAAATTTAACGAGGGAGAGACCCAAGGATGGTAGCTTTAGAGGAACATGTGGGAGACAAATGGCTGATCAGATATCTTGAGGCTTATACACCTTGAGCAGAGCAGGTCCTTACTTCATCCTTTTTAGCTGTGCTAAGGATAAGGCAACTGTGTCTGCATTTGACCTACTCTGCACCTCAAAAACATTTAATGTTCATTTCTCTCCAGGAATTTCCAACAAAATCCTTCAGTGTCATGCTTCGGGGCTGGTCAGGAGTGGGGAGAAAGATGTCTATAGCACTCTTCCTAACTCACTGTCTATAGCACTCTTCCTAACTCACTGGTTCTTGTTTTCCAAGAGATACATGGAAGAAAACCCCAACAAACAAATTAAAAAAACCCAAGTACTGCATTATTTTCTGCCCGTTTAAGGCATTAAAGCATCACTACTGAAAATCATAAAAGTGAGGAGGTATTACTACTGCAAGTTACTCTAAAGCATTTCCGTGTTGATTATATTATGGCCACGAGTGCAACAGTGATTCCTTCAGCCCTTCAAGGTTTAGAATATCCATTTCTGAAAGTAATTGAGCGCGCAGTGGCTCATATATTAGTGCACATCAATAGCCTGATTAGATTTTGTTTTCTAGCCTCTGCTTCAGGACACAGGCTGTCAGTAGTATCTGCTGCACTGGTTCAAGGGTGCAAAGGGAGGATTTCGCTTAAGGTCAGCAGGAATACAATTAAAATCTTTAAAAATAGAGGGTTTCCACTGAAAGGTAAGGAACTCCCATTTTCAGCCTCTAATGGGCCAAGCTGCAGTGGTCACAGAGGAGCTCATATTAAAAGTTAGGTTTTTTTGTATAGCCCATATCAGCCTTAGAACTCAATGTGCATCACAAAGGAGCCAAGTATCACTATTCCCATTTCACAGATGAGGAAACTGAGGTACAGAGGTTTGACATGACCTGCCCCAGATCACCCAGCAGGACAACGCAGATAGAACCTGCTGTGTCCTAAAACCCAGTCCAGTGCCCTGGCCAGCTTGGCACTAGACCCAATGGGGCTCTGTAAGGCTGCTGCAGCTCACCCTTGCGGATCACACTGCAGGATCAGAGCCTGCACTAGAGGAAAATGGCGCATTTCAAAGTTTTGTTTGAAGGTTGTTTTATTTTAAAAACTTGAGCATCTCTAATGGCTTGCTAAACAAGAGTAAACAACATAATGGATTAAAGCAGTGATGGGCAAAGCTCCAAAGGGTTGATTCAAATAATAAGAAGAAATAAGCAATACTAATAAATAAATGATATAAATGGAGGGTATCATTTAGCAAGAAAGGGCATGACTAAGTTACTGCCAAGTCTGTGTTTACCCTCTGCACAGCTCTCCATGAGATCTATTTATCTACAAGCTCAATTCTTCTCGCTTAGATCCCGATGGAGCAAAGCACATCAACGATCCCATTCAAACCAATTCAACTACTGATGGGTTTAAATATACAGGACAAGGGGATGAGGTAATATCTTTTATTAGACCAACATTCTGTTGGTGAAAGTGATATGCTTTTGAGCTCCGCAGAACTATTCTTCGGGTCTGGGTTTAAATATAAGCAGATGCTCAGTGTTTTGCTGGATCAGAAGCCTTGCTTCTGGTGTAAATCGTGATTAACTCCATTCAAGTCAGTGGTCAAGTTTGGTAGGAAGCCACCATGAGAGGGGAATCAGGCTCATGGATAGATTAGAGCAAAGGTGGCCAACCCGCGGCCCATGAGACACATGTGGCTCTTTTACAGTTGAAATGCAGCTCACAGACCCCAAGTCCCTCTCCCCATTCTCTGACTACCAGACTGGGGAGGGAGGTCGGGCCTTCTGCCCTGTGATGGGGTGGTGGGGCTTCAGCCCCATGGGCCACACCGGCCGGGGCTGAAGCCCTAAAACCTGCCGCCCCTTCTCATGGGGCCGAAGCCCTGAGTCCCAGCAGGCATGCCTGGTGCTTGAATTTCTGAAGATTATCATATGTGGTTTGGAGGGCCAGTAAGTTTGGCCATTCCTGGATTAGAGTAAACTGCTCTACCTGGGTGACATCACGACCTTGCCCTCTCCATACTGTTAAACGAGAGGCGGGGGAAGTCCCAACTACATGGGCCTGGAGTCCTGGGATAGAAAAAAAGGTTGAAAACCACTAGCTTCGAGCAACCAGTAAGAAACAGAGAGGCGAGGGAGAAGTCTAGTGGTTAAAAGTATGAAAAAGAAAGTCAAGAAATGTGGCTTCTATTCCTAACTCCTCTACTGATCTGATGTGTGATGTCATGCAGGTCACTTAGTCTCCCTGTGTCTCTGTTTCTCTATCTGAAACATAGAAGAGAACATCCCTAAAGTGCTTGGAATTCATCTGAGGAAAGCCTCCATCTGAGGGAAATGGGCTATTATAGATGCAGTGATGGAGAGTGTACACAAAAAGAAAGGATAATACAACGATTCGTATGCTAGACTGGGATTTCATTCTATGAACAGCCACAGACTTTCACGGTGACCTTGGACAAGTCAATTACAGCCAGATTTTTAAGTGCCTAAACATGTACATAGGTGCCAAGGCATGTTTGAGAACCCCACTAGGAACCTGCGTGCATCTTTCCGCATCACCTTTAAAAATCTGGCCCTAAGTCTCTTTCTTGCTTCACTTCCCCATCTCTAGGGAGCATTAGCACTTCCCTACCTTGCAGGGATGTTGTGAGGTAAATACAACATTAAAGACTGTGTGGTGTTCAGATACTGTGGTTTTGGGGGCCTGTGGTACAGTTGACTTGGCACAAGTACATCCCCTTGTGACTGGGTGTGGCGTAGGCTGCCTGTCATCCTCTAGGCCTCTCTGTCCGCAGCCATTTTAGCCCTTTAATGGTCTGCCCCTTCTTGTGACTCAACCCTACCGCCAGGTCACGGTTAGCATCACCAACTCCAGAAAATCCAACAGAAACAAATGTCTGTTCCCACCATCTGGTCTGCTACCCTCAATCCTAGGCCAAGCGATCCATCCACCCATTTCTTAAGGTTTTCAGTAGTCCATAGCCCCTTCTCAGGGGCTACATGCCACCTTATCAGTGGCGGTAGGGAAACTCAGGCCCAGGCTCTACACTGGGCTTTAGTCCAAAGACCCCAGGACAGGCAGTCAAGGTTCACTTCAACATACTCCTTGCTGCTGGATTTCTTCCTACCAAGCCTTTCCCTGGACTTACTCCTCACCCTACAAGAGCCTTCTTGTTCCATACAAGTCTCTCTGCTCCCTATTATCAGCAAAGTGACTACAAAGATCCATCCTGCATCACCTGCCTCTGTTTATTTAACCATCCAGACCCTCCCCAGCTGGGTTTCATCATTAATTAGGCCTGGCCCATCCTCCAGGTGCAACCAGGTGGGCTAATTGCACTCCATAACTATTATTAAGCCTTTGCTTACCTGGGTGGGGTAGACACCACATCACAGAGCCAAAGAATTACCTAAGATGACAAGTATTCACACGTTTGCAGGACCTAGACTTTCTGTAGTGCAGGACTCTGGGGTTTCCCACACACGCGCACCCCTTTCATGAAAAGCCTAATGAAATCAAAGTGTTAATGCAATTTCTAAATGTAAGAATAAGAGGACTCTGGAATCAATGTGTAGTACTACCAGGTTCCTATCAATAGAGAGAAAATAACTAGTTTTCCTTATTTATGACTCCTTGGAACAAATGAAACTGTATTTTGAAGATTATTTATATGGAAGAAAAATTCTTCCTCCCTCTTAATATCACATAAAATTGTTAGCTTTGGGAAATTGTTCAAGTGGATCATAACTTGGGTCCAAAATGGTTGTATGTTCCCAATATTTAATTACAAAGATTATTCATCTCTCAGAGCTCTTCAGAAAATTACGGGAAGGAAAGTCTATTAATCTGTTTTTATACTGTCCTTCCATTGTCATCCATAATACTTGGATGGTAGAGAAATGTGTTTTAATTCAGCTACTTTTTGTTGCCATGCCTTTAGGGGAGAAATTATTAGTCAAAGAAATGGTATTTCTTACAAAATTATATTTCTAGAACCCACATTATATTAGAAATATGCTCAACGGTTCTGCAGAAAAGGCTTGTTCCAAAGCCCAGTGAAGCCAGTCAAAAAGACTTCAGTGAACTTTGGACCAATCCCAAATCCAGCAATTTTTATGCAGTAAGGCTCTGTGGAGAAGAGACTACATTCACTTGAAATAGTTTGAAATGAGACAATGTTATAGCGGAACTGTTGGGAACCTATCAGGAAGGGGAGTGATCAGGAAGGGAAGCACTTCTGGCTCTCATAAGACTAGGTAACATGGAATTAAAAGATTGACCAAACTTGTAAAAGTAATAACTACCTGAAGAGCACAGCATCAGCTCTACTGGTGCCTATCACCACATCAGTCTAAAATAAATCTGGGCTTCAATGATTTAATTCCTGACTGAGAGAAGGTGAGAGCAGAATGAAATGAGCTTTACAAAGTGAGCTCCAAATTAGGCCTGGCAGCCTTTGTGGAATTGAACAAAAGCTATTTCAATGACCCAAAAGACCCAGGCCAGGGCCAGATCTTATGCTGGTATTAATCAGTATAGCTTTGTGACTTAAATGGAGGTACATCAATGGGCATCAGCTGAGGAGATTGCCCTTCATCTGCATTTTACTGAAGTTAATATGATCATTAAAAAAAAAAAGCAGTACATGCCAATTGTTGCTATGCTGCGGTAACTGAGAAAACCATCGTATGTTTCTACATTAGACTAGGAAATAAGACAACAGATCACACAACTGTCATGGTTATTAAACAGCAACCATTGTACCAGTCTACCAAGGAAATGAATTACACAGTCTTACAGGTAAACAGCAAAAAAAAGTTACTAGCAATTAAACCACTGTATTAATTCTAGCAGAACTGAGAATACCCCACAGGTTATCCACCCTTTAGGGTTTCTTAATTACTAGACCAAATAACCCTCAGCATTTGCCAGATAACCAACCAAGTGGAATTGCTCATTCATACAGCGAACGCTGAAATGTGCTACTGAACACCCTTGGTTGTGGTTACCATCTTCCTCTGTCCTAAACTGAAGAACTTTCACTGCAAACTACAACAGACAAGGAAGAAAATCACCACCAACAGCACCCAAATACAGCATTAGGTGAAGGGCCATGACTCCCAATGAGTTTGGTGGCAATCATGATCACACTGCTATTAGACTAATAGACTCCTGAGCTCCCAGTTCACCACTGAATTGCTTCATTTGTGTGCTGGCATAACACTGGAGTAACACTGTTGCTATTTCAGGCCTGTCAGGATTATTCTGATATTGAATGTATGGGCCAGATTTTCAGCTGCTATAAATCAGCATAACTCCAGTGAAGACAGCTGAGGAACTAGCCCCTAGCTCTGAGTTCAGAATTATGAGTCTTTGGTACAGGTTTAGCTGTATATAGCACTTAATGTATGCAAGTACTGGAGCTGACCAGAAAACAGATTTTCCATTTTGAGATTTAAAAAAAAAAAAAAAGTCCTAAATGGGGAAGAGAAGTTGGCATTTTTTTGCTAATTTAAAATATATACAAGTTTCTAGTCAATCAAGGTTTTTCCCCATAGAGTCAAAATGTTTTGTTTTTATTAAAATCATTTTCATTTGTTTATATAAAATAAAGTAAATTTCAAAGTTAAATGTTGTTTTGAAATAATAATAATTAAAAAAACCCTTTGATCCAAAAATGCTGAAATGGAACATTTGGTCTTCAAACAAAATGTCAGAAGTGATATAATTTTGCAAAAAAATCTCTTTGGCCTGAAATGACATTTTCTCATGGAAAATGTAGCCATTTTTTTTGGAGCAGCTCTAATAATTAAACTTTCCTCTGAACAGGAAATCATAGTACAGGTCAGACATTAAGAACATGCCCACTACACTGATGAAGTAGAACTATACCATTTAAAATCCAGAAAAACTAAACAAAACAGTGCGTGGCACTCTGGCAAGCCCTCAGGGCTCAGTTCCGCTCTGCAACTTGGTTGGCCCAATGGCCCTTGACCCCATTCATTTAATTAAAACCAGTTTGGTACACACTGCCATTGTTGAACTTGGTTCTGCAGAGAGAGGATTCTAGTCATCTCTGTACAGTACGTCACAAAACACTACATTTAAAAAACCATAGTTCAGTGACAAGGCTTTCTTTTTCCATTATCTGTGTTGTGGGGAGGGGAGGCAAACGGGAGTCCAGAAATTAGGAACCTCGGTTGCTTTCCCCAAGATACAGCGGTAACTTCCCACTCCCGATATCTTAATTCACAGCTCAGTTGACATGCAAGTGCCATAGCCTGTTTCTTTGCTTGCTCTATGAACAGCTGTCCAGACTTCTGTTTTGTGGGCACCATCTCTTGTGACTTTCCAGCTACTTTTGTTTTTTCTCTTCCATTGTCCAACGTCCGGATTTTACTCCCAGTGTGCGTTAGTTATTGGTCCTGGCTGATGGAGCAAGTGGATCACTTGTTACAACTGCTGCTATCAAGCTGATTCACCAAATAATTCAAATGCAGTTGGGATAATTTCCCTGTGCACTTTGGATGCTGACTAGTTGGCTTGTAAAGTCTATGATAACCGATGGGAGAGATTTATATAAATAGCTCCTTAAAAGTTTCTTAAGTGCTCCTCAAAGGACCATAGTTGCAAAAAAAAGTTCCACTTACTGAGACAGATGCTCATCTGGTGTTAAATAAGCCATGGTTTGCACCAGCTGAGGTTCTGGTTGATTATTTCTTTTGAGAGAATAGAGTTGAAAACGGCCATTAGTGATTTAAGGGTCAGGCCAGGCCTATAGCTGGTATAAATCTGCACAGCTCCAATGGGTCCCTTTGCTCCCTTGGAGCTATGCTAGTTTATACCAGCTGAAGATTTGGTACAAAAGTCATCTTGATGGTAGCTATCAGGATTCCTTTGGTACAAGTGGGAGCATTGATTCACTGCTGATTTCAGGGAAAGATTGCCAGCCTCTGAACTGCCCACAGTACTAGCAGCAAGCAGTTGGTTCTTATGGGTCTTTTAGGAGTTCTGCAGCAGTCAAAGCACAAGGCAATCCAGGATGCAAGCCAGATGAACTTCCCCTTTTTTAGCATATTCCTTAATTCCTTCTGTACCCCCAAGCCGCACAGCATTCGTATTCAACAGACTGAACACTAAGAACCGCAATTTAACCTCATCCAAGGTTACCAAACTCAGCTCATTCTTATTGCAATCAGTCTTTGTTAAGTAGCAAACTCATTTTTGACAGTGATTAGCATATCCTGAATTTTTAAGAAGGCAGCAGCAGCTGATGTTATAAATTGCTTGCTGTCTCCTACTTGTGAATAAATTGTACTAGGTAGTATTTCCCTTTCAAATGCCAACACATCTCCACAGTAAATTATTGTGATTGGTATAACCCCCTCTGGAGGACAGATTTGGATTAGATGGCAGTGGAGAGTATGTCGGTCAAACCTTGCAAATGAGAAATATATCTAGTACAGGATACAACTAATAAATCCAGAAGGGCCAAAAATCACAGAGACTTTCACACACAAAAATGCTGCTCTGTCTCCTAAGAGACTAAGGGACGGTATTTTACAGTGCACCAAGGTGGGACAAAAATTGTGAATAAGCAAATACAATTTACAAGGCTGAGGAGACTGGAAAGGCAAACGGACAGGTAACAGGAGCTGCGGCCTTTTATCTGTATTTCTCCAGGTTGAATCTAGATCAGGATATCAACTGCTATCAACTGATGGCTGTGGGGTATATTAAGTCAGGAGAAATAACTTTTAGTGGTTAAAGCAGAGAAATGGGAATCAGGATCTCTGGCTCCACCGTACACTTGCTTTGTAGCCACAGACAAGTCTGTCAGCCTCTGCGAGTCATTTGCATGTGCAGTCCCGATGGGTGAGTTATGCATACAGCTACTCGTGGTGGCGTGCACGCTGTGATAAATGTGCATTCAAACTATGCACAGACTTCCATGTCTCAGGATGTGCGCACCTCAGTGTTACACTTTGCACCTTCTCGTGAATTAGCTTGCATGATGCCGGCAAGTCTGACCAGCTAGCCCTGTAATAAAGAAGGTTGGTGCTAAGCAAGCCCTGGGTTTCCAGTAAACATCTCTGAAATGAGGGGAAGAAGTCAGACATGCCATTAGCAAAGTGACCCTTCCCCATTCCCCACACAAATACACATCTATGCTCTTGTACAGCCCTCATCAACAGAGCATTCAAGCACCTCAGAACAACCATGTATTTTCACAAGACCTCTATGAGGTAAATGTAGTAAAGTGGTAAACAAGGAGTTAACTGGATTACCCAGAGTATTATGGGTTGCA
Source organism: Gopherus flavomarginatus (assembly GCF_025201925.1). Taxonomy (NCBI): domain Eukaryota; kingdom Metazoa; phylum Chordata; order Testudines; family Testudinidae; genus Gopherus; species Gopherus flavomarginatus. The sequence goes on along the minus strand of NC_066618.1, from coordinate 158,892,848 downwards.
GCCATGCTCCAGGACTCCCTTATCTCCTATTTTAGTTGGGAGTGTGCTTTCCCTATCCAAGGACATTCTATCTATATATAGTGGAATCAAGCAACATATTCCCAGCCTTCAGAACTGTCAGTAAAGTGTGTTTCTTGTGCACCGAGTAGTGACTTTATGGAAGTAGGGAAGCAATTTCATAAGCGAGGAAAGATCAGGCGACTTGCCCAAGGTCACACAGAAAATTTGTGGGAGCGCCAGGTATTAAATGAGCATTTTCGGAGTCCTAATCTAGTGCCTTAGCCACAAGATCATCTGTCCGTCCTCTCCACTGGCTAATGGCAGTGAAAGCCTGCCCCGCCTTACCCTGGCTCAGCAGAGCAGGAATAACTAACTGAAATGATCAACCCAGGCAAATGCCACAGAATGTGAAATGCAGAAATAAAGCTCAAGCAAAGAGGAGGAAAAAAGAAGTTTCCTATTGTAAAAGTTTGGATGAATGAAGGTGCCTAACTGGTTTGACACAAAACCTGTTATTGTATGTCTGAATGAGGAGGGCAAAGGCGCCTGCCATCTTTCAGAAAGATGAACTATCTATCCACTAGAATGCTGCCCCTGAATAGTTTCTATGTGTTTGAATTCATTGTATTCCATGAAAGTTCTTGACTGACAGCCCTGAAGAACAAACACTTATTAATCTACAGAACAGTTTCTGCATGTGAAGTAACAAAGAAAGATTCCACAATGTGATCCATTTCAGATCCAGAGAGAACACCTGAGAGGTGTAAATGTATCAGTGATAACACTAATAAGCCTATAACTTGTGTAAATGTACCAACTCCCCATTACCATAGAAAAGCCTGGATAAGGAAAGGCTGTGTTTGCCTCCTCCCTTTGCCCCACAGAATGCACAGAACTTGGGGGAAACCCACGAGAGGTAGTGGTCCTTCACTTTGGATCTATGATCCATTCCTACAGAGCACTGCTCCGGGGCTTCCTCTGCCATGCTTCCTTAATATTCCTAGGGAGGGTTCAAGCTAAGACTGAGCCTTGTGGAACATTAATTGGACTCTCAGGCTGCATGAACTCTCTTATCAGGTCCCCACGGGGCAATGGACTTCTCTCTCGGGCTTTGTCCCAACCTTCTTTCTAGTGCCATCAACTTACAACATCCCAAGTCATAGATTCCAAACTTGTTAAAATGAGGTACAGAGACTCCACTCCCCAACCCCTCTCTCTCATTCACACTCATACCCAACATATCAACAAAAGGTAAAATTCACAACCAGAAAGAACCTGCATGTTCACTGATCTCCAAGAGATGCCTGGGCTGGGAAAAGACGGTTGCTCACCTTTGTAACTGTTGCTCTTCGAGATGTGTTGCTCATATCCATTCCAGTTGGGTGTGTGCGCGCCACGTGCACGTTCGTCGGAGAAACTTTTACCCTAGCAACACTCGGCGGGTCGGCTGGGTGCCCCCTGGAGTGGCGCCGCTATGGCGCCGAATATATACCCCAGCTGACCTGGCCACCCTTCAGTTCCTTCTTGCCGGCTACTCCAACAGTGGGGAAGGAGGGTGGGTTTGGAATGCATATGAGCAGCACATCTTGAAGAACAACAGTTACAAAGGTGAGTAAAAGACGGTTACTCACCTTTGTAACTGTTGTTCTTCGAGATGTGTTGCTCATATCCATTCCAGTTAGGTGTGTGCGTCGCGCGTGCACATTCGTCGGAAAACTTTTACCCTAGCAACTCAGTGGGCCTGCAGGTCGCCCCCTAGAGTGGCGCCATCATGGTGCTCGATATATACCCCTGCCGGCCCACCCGCTCCTCAGTTCCTTCTTGCCGGCTACTCCGACAGTGGGGAAGGAGGGCGGGTGTGGAATGGATATGAGCAACACATCTCGAAGAACAACAGTTACAAAGGTGAGTAACCGTCTTTTCTTCTTCGAGTGATTGCTCATATCCATTCCAGTTAGGTGAATCCCAAGCCTTACATAGGCGGTGGGGTCGGAGTGAAATGTGGCAGAATGAAAACTGCTGAGCCAGAGGCTACAGCATCTCTTGACTGTTGAACCAGGTCATACTGCGAAGCAAAGGTATGGACCGAGGACCAATGGAGCTGCGCGACAGATCCCGTGGGTAGGAACACGAGCCAGCAAGGCAGCAGCTGAAGCCTGAGCCCTGGTAGAATGCACGGTGATGTGGCTTGGGGAAATATGAGCCAAATCATAACAAGTGCGGATGTACGCCATCACCCAAGAAGAGATCCTCTGAGAGGAAAACAAGCAAGCCTTCCCTTTGGTCTGCTACCGTGACAGAGCTGGGGCACCTTACGAAATGGTTCTGTCAGCGCAATATAAATGCGAGCACTCTACAGATGTCCAGGGAGTGCAATTGTTGCGCCCATTGCATTGAGCTGTGGGTAACATGAAAGGCCGAAACCACCTTTGGGAGGAAAGCCGGGTGCGGTCATAACTGCACCTTGTCTTTGTGAAACCTAGTGTACGGCGGAACCACCGTAAGAGCTCTGAGCTCAGAGACCCGTCTGGCTGATGTGACAGCTACGAGGAAAGTTGTCGTCCAAGTCAGGTATAGCAGAGGGCCGGTCGCGAACGGCTCAAATGGGGGAGACATAAGTCTGGTTAAAACTAGGTTGAGGTCCCAGGTTGGGGCTGGGCGGTGCACCCGCGGGTGCAAGCGCTCCAAGCCCTTGAGGGACCTCGAACCCATAGAGTGTGAGAACACGTAACGTCCACCTTAGCCTGGCTGGAAGGTAGAGATGGCTGCCGAGTGTACCCTCAGTGATGATACCGCCAGGTCCTGCCGCTGAAGTCCAGAGGCAGGCCGAATAGAGGGGATCGAGACCTCAGTAGGAGCAAGATCGAGCGTATTGCACCTGTAGAAGAAACGCTTCCAGTCGGCCCAGTACGTTGACCAGGTGGAAGGCTTCCTGTCACCCCGGCTCAGTTACGCAGCAGCCACACCGTGAGGCGAAGAGGCTGCAGGTCCGGGTGACGAAGCCTGTCATGGCCCTGAGTGATGAGGTCTGGGTGGGGTGGCAGGGTAATTGGGTCGGTTATTGACAGGCCGAGCAACGTGGTATATCAGTGCTGCCTGGACCACGCTGGAGTGATCATGATGATGCGCGCTCTGCCCCTGCGGAGTTTGAGTAGGACCTAATGAACCAGTGGGAACAGTGGGAAGGCATAAAGGAGTTGGCCTTTCCACGGCATCAGGAATGCGTCCAAGATCGATCCCGAGGAGAGACCTTGGAAGGAGCAGAACATCTGGCATTTTCTGCTCTCGCGGTGAGCGAACAGGTCTATGTGAGGAAAAATCTCCACTTCTGGAAAGCAGAACGCCTCACATGGGGCAGAGTGACCACTCGTAAGATAGGAAAGACTTGCTGAGTCAAAGCGCCAAGGCGTTCCGAACGCCTGGGAGAAATGACGTCACCAGCTCCATCGAGTGGGCCATGCAAAAGTCCCAGAAATGGATGGCCTCCTGACAAAAGGGGGGAGGACCATGTCCCTCTCTGGTTATTTATGAAGCACATGGCCGTTGTGTTGGCTGTAAACACCGAGATACCACAGCCTCGCAGCTGCCGCTGGAACCCCTGGCACGCCAGGCGGACTACTCTCATTTTTGGGGCATTGATGTGGAATGCCAGCTCCCGAGAAGACCAAAGGCCTTAAGCTCGGAGGTGACCATGAGCACTCGAGCAGAGAGATGACGCGTCCGTCATCAGGGGCAGTGAGGGCTGGGGCGGATGGAACCGCATCCCTGCCCACACCAGGGAGGGAGTTAGCCACCACTCTAGGGAGCCTAAGGTGCTCGAGGGAACGGTGACTACCATGACCATTGGCTCCCTGTCCGGGTGGTACGCCGAGGTGAGCCGGACTTGGAGAGGACGGAGGCGGAGCTTGGCATGTTTGGTTACAAACTTGCGGGCAGCCATGGACCCAGGAGACTGAGACAAGTGCGAGCCGAGGTCGTTGGGAAAGTCTGCAGACCTCGGATGATTGTTGCCATCGCCTAAAACCGCAGCTTTGGTAAGCAGGCTCCGGCTAGGTCGGAGACCAGGATAGCCCCTAGGAAGTCCAACCTCTGCGTGAGAACCAGAGTGGATTGCTCTATAGTAATCATCAGGCCTAGACCTGTGAATAAGACCGTGACGATGCCCACGTGCTGAGTGGTTTGTGTCTCGGAGTCTCCTCAGATAAGTGAATCGTCCAGATACGGAAAAACGCATATCCGACATCAGCGAAGGTAGGCGGTGACTATGGCCGTAAACCAGAAGTACTGATGGTTGGCTAGAAAGCGGAGGTATCTCCTGTGCGGAGGGAAGATGGCGTTGCGAAAGTACGTGTCCTTCATATCGAGGGCGGCATAGTAGCCCCCAGGAGGCAAGGATGGAATAATGGTTCCCAGGGATACCATGCGGAACTTCAACCTTATCCTAAACTGGTTGAGTCCGCGCAGGACTAGGAAGGTCTGAGACCTCCGTTCGAGTGGGGGACTAGGGCATAACGGGAGTAAACTCCCTTGCCCCTTTCGTCCGTTGGCATCTGCACCTCTTGTACGAGGAATTGCTCGTGAGAGGGGTCCCTGAAGGGGGACAGGGCTGGAACAAATTAGAGGTGGTACCTATGCTTCACCGTGCGCAGGACCCAGCGATCTGAAATTAACTGGGGCCAAGCCAGGAGAAAGCGGGATTGGGATCCCGGCCTGTGACTGGTACACCGCCCTCAGGCGCACCTTGGAAGGTTCATCTTTGGTCCCAGTGGTAATTGCGAGGGACCTTGACCTTGGCTCTTTAGGGGTCCTGACGTTCGTCTGCGACCACCTTGGCCTCTCCGTTTGCCAAAGTCCTGTCTCTGGCTAGGCACAGAGTATGGCTGCTGGGGACAGAAAGGCCTGCGTTTGGTCGCTGGCATATGCATGCTGAGAGAGCGCATTAGGACCCTATTGTCCATCAAGCTTCGCAGCCTGGGGCTGTCTTTGCCGCGAAGAGGCCTTTACCAACAAAAGGGTAAATCCTGAATGGCATACTGCAGCTCCGGCCGGAGGTTTGAAACCCGAAGCCATGAGATGCACCTCATGGCTACACCAAAGGCCAGAGTCCTGGCTGCTGAGTCTGCTGCGTCCAACGAGGCCTGGAGGGATGCTCTGGGTACCTTTTTCCCCCGTCCTCCAAGATGGCAGCGAACTCTTGGCGGGAGTTTTGAGGGAGAAACTCCATAAACTAAACTATCTTCACCCAGGTGCTATAATTATAGCAGCTAAGCAAGGCTTGTTGCTTTGCTACCCAGAGCTGCAGGGCCTCTGCAGAGTACACCTGGCGGCCAAGTAGGTTCATTTGCCAAGCCTCCTTCGGTTTCGGGGCTGGCGCCCGCTGGCCATGCCAATACCTCTCCTTAACAGACTGAAAGACTAGTGAGCAGAGAGGAGAGCGGACAGACGAGTAGTCGTACCCCTTAGAGGGCCCCAACCCGGGTCTTCTACCTCTGGGACCTCCTCCACCTCAGGTTGTCGGGGGGCGTATCAGAATCGTGGTCCTGAGCATAAGATCTGCGCATGTGGGATGACACGGATGCGTGTCTGGATGGCCATGGAGGTACTAAAAAAAGGCATGGGCAGAGTCTCTGACTCTATCGGACCTTGCCCAACTCGGCACCGGGGACCGGCACCGGGAGGCGTACCGGTACCTGGAACGAGATCCAGACCTGCAACCAGAACGGTGCCGGGAGGTTGACCGAGATCTCAAGGCTCGGGGAGAGGCTACGGGAGTCACGGTACCTGTCGCGGTGCCGGGAGTCGGAACGGTGCCGATAGTAGCGGGACGGCGAACGGGATACCGACCGGTGCGGCGAGTGCGACCAGTACCGATGAGGAAAACAGCACCGGGACTGCAAGTGGTGTCGGGTGTGCCGACGGGACCTGGAGCGTCTGTGGGACCGTGATCATGAACGGTGCCGCTCTGCTGTGCTGACAGAGGATGGTCATATGAAGAGACTGTATTACCCGCACCGGCAGCGCCGGGTTCAGGCAGCATCGACTCTGTCATGGCAATGAGATCCCTCGCCATTGGTAATGTCTCCGGCGTGGAGGGAACAGCAGGCTCAACCACAGTGCATACTGGGGAGCTGTCAGGTACCGGATTCGACGGTACCGAGGTCATCAGAGCTTCGGTAGGTGTCGGTGCCGGGCGATCCGACTTAGACGAGCTCTCTGGCTGCGGTGCAGTCGGCACGGAAGCAGCAGGAGCAGTAAGCTCAACCACGGCGCGTGCCGGGGAGCCGTCAGGCACCGGATTCGACGGCCCTTGTGGGACCGGAATCGACGGTGCCGACGTCGTCGGTGCCTCAGCAGGTGTCGGTGCCGGGCGATCTGACTTAGACGAGCTCTCTGGCTGCGGTGCAGTTGGCACAGAAGCAGCGGGAGCAGTAAGCTCTACCACGGCGCGTGCCGGGGAGCTGTCAGGCACTGGATTCAATGGCCCTGGGGGACTGGAATCGACGGTGTCGATGTCATCGGTGCCTCTGCAGGTGTCGGTGCCGGGCAATCCGACTTAGACGAGCTCTCTGGCTGCGATGCAGGTGGCACGGAAGCAGCAGGAGCAGGGGGCTCAACCACGGCACGTGCCGGGGAGCCGTCAGCCTACAATTCCTGCTGGTGCCTTTCTCGACCTCGGAAGAAGGGAGCGGTGCCGAGTTGACTTCGGTGCCGGCGACGGCCGGTGCCGGAAGGCCTTGGCAGTACCGGCGGGGTCCGGTGCCGAGGAGGCGCTTCTGCCAGCCGCTTGATCATCGCTCGGTGCTAAAGGTGGAGGGGTAAGTGAAAGTCCCGCTCCTTTTTGTTCTCGGCTTAAAAGCCTTGCAAATGGGGCACTTAGCTGTCAAGTGTGATTCCCTGAGGCACTTCAAACAGGAGTCGCGTGGATCTTCCTTCGGCATCGGCTTCTGGCAGGCCGAGCCCATTTTAAAACCCGGTGAGCCGTGCATGGGCTCCAGCACCGGGTGCAGGGAAGGGGCTACTTCCTGAACCCCGCTAACTATTACTAAACTAACTATGTTAGCAAAGAAAAAACGTATAACTATACAAATATATATATAAAAGGATTATAACTGCATAACTATATACGAGAACTACGAGTAGCTAGGGAAGTGGAGGTCAGCTAAGCCGCGCTCCACTGTTCCAACGACCGACACGGGCGGTAAGAAGGAACTGAGGAGCGGGTGGGCCGGCAGGGGTATATATCGAGCACCATGACGGCGCCACTCTAGGGGGCGACCTGCCGGCCCACTGAGTTGCTAGGGTAAAAGTTTTCCGATGAATGTGCACGCGCAGCGCACACACCTAACTGGAATGGATATGAGCAATCACTCGAAGAAGAACCATCTTTTCTTCTTCGAGTGATTGCTCATATGCATTCCAGTTAGGTGATTTCCAAGCCTTACCTAGGCGGAGAGGTCGGAGTGAGATGTGGCAGTATGCAGAACTGCTGCGCCAAAGGCTGCATCATCTCTAGATTGCTGGACCAGCGTGTAGTACGAGGTGAAGGTGTGGACCGATGACCAGGTCGCTGCACGGCATATCTCCTGGATAGGCACGCGCACCAGGAAGGCGGCTGATGACGCTTGAGCTCTAGTAGAGTGCGCTGTGAGGTGGCCCGAAGGGACATGAGCTAGGTCATAGCATGCTCGGATGCATGAGGTCACCCAGGAGGAGATCCTCTGGGAGGAGACTGGCAGGCCTTTCATCCGTTCCGCGACCGCCACAAACAGTTGGGGAGACTTTCGGAACGGCTTTGTTCGCTCAATGTAGAAGGTGAGTGCCCTGCGTACATCTAAGGAGTGTAGCTGCTGCTCCTGCCGAGAGGAATGGGGCTTGGAAAGAAGACCGGGAGGAAGATGTCCTGGTTGGTATGGAAGGCAGACACAATCTTAGGGAGGAAAGCCGGATGAGGGCACAGCTGTACCTTGTCTTTAAGGAAAACAGTGTATGGGAGGTCCACTGTGAGAGCTCTCAGCTCGGAGACTCGCCTGGCCGATGTAATGGCCACCAGGAAGACTGTTTTCCATGATAGGTACAGGAGCGAGCAAGTCGCTTGTGGCTCAAATGGTGGGAGCATAAGTCTGGTTAGGATCAAATTAAGATCCTAGGTAGGGGCAGGGTGACGTATGGGGGGAAAGAGATGCTCTAGGCCCTTAATGAACCGAGAGACCAAGGGGTGGGAGAACACGGAGTGGCCGTCCTCACCTGGACGGAAGGTGGATATGGCCGCTAAGTGCACCTTCAGAGAGGATGTCGCCAGGCCCTGTTGCTTAAGGTACCAGAGGTAGCCTAGGACCGTGGGGATCGAGGCATCTGAAGGAGTAACGCCCTGAGTTGCGCACCAGCAAGAGAAGCGTTTCCACTTTGCCAAGTACGTAAAGCGGGTGGAAGGCTTCCTGCTGCTGAGGAGAACATGCTGAACTGGAGCAGAACAGCTCAACTCCGCCACGTTTAGCGACGCAGGAGCCACGCCGTGAGGTGGAGGGCTCGCAGGTCTGGGTGACGAAGCCTGCCGTGGTCTTGTGTGATCAGGTCTGGGAGGAGAGGGAGGGGAACTGGGGTGTCCACAGACAGATGTAGCAGGGTGGTGAACCAGTGCTGTCTGGGCCACGCAGGTGCGATCAGGATCAGATGTGCTTTGTCCCTGCGGAGCTTCAACAGGACCTTGTGCACCAGGGGAAATGGAGGGAAGGCATACAACAGGTGGTGCCTCCACAACAGGAGGAATGCGTCCATGATCGACCCCGGGGAGAGACCCTGAAAAGAGCAGAACTCCTGGCACTTCCTGTTCGAGCGGGAGGCGAACAGGTCTATGCGGGGAAATCCCCACCTCCGGAAGAGTGAATGGATGACGTCCGGTCTTATTGATCATTCGTGACATAGAAAGGACTGGCTGAGCCGATCCGCCAGAGCGTTCCGGACCCCCGGAAGAAAGGACGCCACTAGATCTATCGACTGGGCTATACAGAAGTCCCAGAGTCGAATGGCCTCCTGACACAGGGGAGACGAGTGGGTCCCTCCTTGTTTGTTGATGTAGTACATGGCCGTTGTGTTGTCCGTGAACACCGAAACACAACGGCCGTGAAGATGTTGTTGGAACGCCTGGCAGGCAAGGCGGACTGCCCTCAACTCCCGGACGTTTATATGGAGTGTCAGCTCCTGGGACGACCAAAGGCCCTGGGTACGCAGGTGACCTAGGTGGGCCCCTCAACCGAGGGATGACGCATCTGTCGTTAAGGTCATTGATGGCGGCTGTGGATAGAACGGCATCCCTGTGCATACTAGGGATGGAGTTAGCCACCAATCGAGGGAGCGGAGGGGGGTGGGGGGAACTGTCACCAGGACGTCTATAGGGTCCCTGCCCGGGCGGAAGACCAAATGAAGCCACGTTTGGAAGGGTCTCATGCGGAGCCTAGCATACTTTGTCACATAAGTACATGCGGCCATATGCCCCAGGAGTCCGAGACAGGTGCGAGCTGAAGTGATTGGGGAGGCCTGTAAGCTTCGCATGATCGATACGATCGCTTGGAAGCGGGGCTGAGGCAAGTAGGCTCTGGCTTGAGTGGAGTCCAGCATTGCCCCTATGAAGTCCAGCCTCTGCGTGAGGACCAGGGTGGAGTTCTCGGTGTTGAGGAGTAGGCCCAACTGGGAGAATAGGTCGGTAACTATATTGACATACTGCCGTACCTGAGACTGAGAGGTCCCCTTGAGGAGCCAGTCGTCCAGATACGGGAACACATGTATCCGTTGCCAGCGGAGGTGGGCGGCAACGACGGCCATGCACTTCGTGAACACCCTCGGGGCCGTGGAGAGGCCGAAGGGGAGGACTGTGAATTGGAAGTGCTGGTGGTTGGCCATAAAGCGAAGGTACTTCCTGTGCCGTGGAAAGATGGCAATATGGAAGTACGCGTCCTTCATGTCGAGGTCGGCATACCAGTCTCCAGGATCCAGGGATGGGATAATCGTTCCCAGGGAGTCCATGCGGAACTTCAACTTGAGCATCCATTTGTTGAGTCCGCGCAGGTCTAGGATAGGTCTGAGGCCTCCCTTGGACTTGGGTATCAGAAAATAGCGGGAGTAAAACCCCGTTCCTCTCTCGTCTAAAGGTACCTCCTCTATAGCTCCTGCAGCAAGGAGAGATTGGACCTCCTGTAGGAGGGCTTGCTCGTGAGAGGGGTCCCCGAAGAGGGACCGGGAAGGGGGGCGGGAGGGTGGTGATGAAGCAAATTGGAGGTGGTATCCTTGCTTCACTGTGCGCAGAACCCAAAGATCCGATGTCAATTGGGACCACGCCGGGAGGAAGTGGGAGAGGCAGTTGGAGAAGGGAGGGAAAGGATCCTGTCCTGGAGGCTGGTACGCCGTCCCCGGGCGCACCTTCAAAAGTTGGACTTGGGGCCCGGTGGTGCCTTAGAGGGCTCGTGGTTTTGGCCTCCTTGTGAACCGAACTGGCGTCTGCGGCCCCCCCGCCTGCGCCTTCTACTGAGGTCCTGCCTCTGGCGAGGTGTAAAATACGGGCGGTGTGTTTGGGGCCTGAAGGGTCTATGCTGGGTTAGGGGGTATGCATCCCCAGCGAGCGCATGATGACTCTGTTATCCTTCAGGCTCTGCAGCCTGGGATCAGTCTTCTCCGAGAACAAACCCTTGCCATCAAAGGGTAAGTCCTGGATGGTGTACTGCAGCTCCGGAGGTAAGTTAGAGACCTGGAGCCAGGAGATGCGCCTCATGGTAATCCCCGAGGGCAAGCTTCTGGCTGCTGAGTCGGCCGCGTCTAGGGAGGCCTGGAGAGAGGTCCTGGCCACTTTCTTACCCTCCTCCAGGAATGCGTTGAACTCCTGGCGTGAGTCCGGGGGTAGCAGCTCGTAGAACCTACCCACTTCGGCCCAAGTGTTACAATTATATCGGCTCAGTAGAGCCTGTTGGTTGGCCACACGGAGCTGTAGGGCCCCCGCTGAGTACACCTTACGACCCAGGAGATCCATCCGTCTGGCCTCTTTGGACTTTGGGGCCGGTGCCTGCTGGCCATGTCGTTCCCTTTCGTTGACCGACTGGACAACTAAGGAGGAGGGAGGAGGATGGACATACAAGTACTCGTACCCCCAAGAGGGCACCATGTACTTTCTCTCAACTCCCTTTGCTGTTGGTGGAATGGAGACTGGAGACTGCCAGAGGGTGTCGGCAGTGGCCTGGATGGTCTTAATGGATGGCAGCACGACCCGGGTGGGAGCATCAGCAGTGAGGATGCTCACTACGGGGTCCTCGACTTCCAGGACCTCCTCCACTGGGAGGTTGATGTTGAGGGCCAATCTGCGCAGGCAGTCCTGATGGGCCCTGAGGTCTATCGGCGGGGGGCCCTGATGATGAGGTCCCTGCCACAGCCTCATCCGGTGAGGAGGAGGAGGATAACCCGGGAATGAGAGGGTCTTGGACGGCCTCCTGCTCCTGGGATGGTTCCTGCTCCAGCTGTCCCGGGGAGTCCGGAGTATGTGTTACGTGCTCTTCCGACTCAACCGTGGGGGGGGGTGGGAAATGGTGGCCTCTGGTGCCCGATGTTCTGAGGCAGCAGAGCGGGTCTGGACCAGAGGGGCACCCTGGGCTTGGTGGTACGCCCAGGGTATCCAGAAGGACCACTGCTGAGGTCCTATGTCCTGCGGCCGAGAGTCCTGGAAACCCCCCGCCGGTACCTCTGTATCCCGGTCCCAGTCGTAATAGCTGTCCACCTGGGAGGATGCGGACGTGTGTCTGGACGGCCAAGGTGGAGCAGAAAAGCCTGGAGCCGAAGTCCCGACTGATCTCGCACCCCTCGATCGTGGGGACCGGTGCCGGTATGCATAGCGGTACCGGGAGCGAGACCGGGACCTGCAACCGGCCCGGTGCCGGGAGGCCGACCGGGATCTTGAGTCTCCACGCCCTGATCTGCTCCGGGAGGTACGGTGCCTGGTACGGTGCCGGGAGCTGGAGCGGTACCACGAGTAGCGGGTTGGTGAGCGAGAGACTGACCGGTGCCGAGAGTCCGACAGGTGCCGAGAGTCCAACCGGTGCCGTGGCAAGGACCGGTGCCGGGACCGAGAGCGACGTCGAGATCGAGAGCGACGTCTCGACTCAGAGCGGTGGCAGGACCGTGATCTTGATTGGTGCCGGTTCACTACGCTGACAGACGGCGGTCTGGTCAGGGTCGGCTTGCCCCGGGACTGCAATACCCGCACCAGTGGTGCCGGGGGTAGGGGCGGTGCCGCTTCGGTGATGGCGATCAAGTCCCTCGCCGTGGAGGAAGTCTCCGGGGTCGATGGTAAAGTGAGCTCTACCACGGCCGGTGCCAGGGAGCTGTCAGGTGCCGGACTCAACTGCCCTCGTGGGGCTGGAGTCGACGGCACCAGTTTTGGCTGTGCCGCGGCAGGTGTTGGTGCCAGGAGGTCAGCCTTAGGTGCAGCCTTAGGTGCAGTCTCTGGCTGCAACGCTGGTATTGTCGTCTGGCCCTTCGCCGTCTTCGACCTCGGGGAGAGGGAGGGGTGCGGAGTCGATTTCGGTGCTGGCGGTGGCTGGTGCTGGGAATCCTTAGGCGTACCGGCGACGCCCGGTGCCGTAGGGGTGCCTCTGCTCACCGACTGGCTCGTGCTCGGTGCCGAGGGCGACAGTGTCAGGGCCGCTTCCATCAGGAGCTGCTTCAATCTAATGTCCCGCTCCTTTTTTGTTCTTGGCTTAAAAGCCTTGCAAATTGGGCACTTAGCCGATAAGTGCCATTCCCCTAGGCACTTCAAACAGGAGTCATGGGGATCTCCTGTTGGCATCGGCCTATGACAGGCCGAGCACTGCTTGAAACCCGGTGAGCCAGGCATGAGCTCCGGCACCGGGTGCGGGGAAGGGGCTATCCCTGAACCCCGCAACACTTACTAATTAACAACTATAACTATGAACTATAACTAACTCTAATGAACTATATCTATATATGTACAATAACAGTAAACTATACTACGAATATAACTAGAAGAGACTATAAGTAGCTAGGGAAGGTGGAGGTCAGCTAAGCCGCACTCCACTGTTCCAATGACCAACACGGGCGGTAAGAAGGGACTGAAGGGTGGCCGGGTCAGCTGGGGTATATATTCGGAGCCATAGCGGCGCCACTCCAGGGGGCGCCCAGCCGACCTGCCGAGTGTTGCTAGGGTAAAAGTTTCTCCGACGAACGTGCACGCGGCGCGCACACACCCAGCTGGAATGCATATGAGCAATCACTCGAAGAAGAGCCACCAGTTAGTTCCCTAGCCTATTTAGTACTGGCCAGTCTCAGAAGAGAGGTCAACAAGGGTGCTAACTGCTAAGCTGTTTTTTGTGATTCCAACACTTGGTCACAGAACAATCTAGTTTATAGGACATTGGACTGGGAATTCTGCCCCAGAGTCTGAGCCCCCAAACCTGAGTCAGCTGTCCTGGACCAGCAATTTTTTTTATCCCCATGTAGGCATATCCTCCATGTCTCCATTTCTCTGCCTACTATTTGTCTGTCTTGTACTTCAACTGTGAGCTCTTTAGGGCATGGTCTCTCTTTGACCATTTGTACAGTGCCTAGCACACGGGACCCTGATCTCAGTTGGACTCTCTAGGAACTATTGTAATAAAACTACCTAGATGTTCCCACTTATAACAGTAATTACCACCACCGAACAGCCAACTGGAGGTAACAACTGTTGCCCAGCTCTTACCTGTGTTGAAACAGGGTCAATGAGATGGATGTGAAAGGCTATAGATCTGAACTGCCAAGGGATTTTTGGACTTGAATGGGAAACTTGTTTTTTTTAATCCATTCTGCTAATGCATTCATCTGACTTATTGCAAACAGACTGCAGTGTTACGAGACTATTTGATTTTCTAATTCCGCAGCTCCTGGAGAAGGAGCTACTTCCACAATTTTGTTGATTACTGTTATAAAACAGAAACATTTGATCTATTGCAAATGTTGTATGGGAGACGGAATATCTTGAGGACTAAATGAGTGATGCAGGGACTTCTCATAAAGAAGCTGTTCATCCCATCTGTTTGATTTATTGCTCTTTTACTACAAGATTGAAATCAGGAAATGTTCTCATGACTCTGAGATTCTCACTAGAACTTATAAGTGAAGTATTTGAAAAGGTGTGTTATTTCAGTGTTTTGTACTGGCAAGACTGATCTATGTTTACTAAGGATTATGTTTTCCCCAAATGTGTGAGGGGAAATACGTTTCCTTTATCATATATGGGACATCTACATTCATTCATAACTGTGCAAACAATCAGCATATAATGTACTAAAATGATCTTTCCCTCATAATCTTTTCTGCTTGGTGTATGCTTTAAAAAGCATGTGTATTGTAATATTCTCTTTGAACACAAGATATGTTATTCCTGAATAAAAAAAATAAGACTCAGTAACTCTTTCCCCTTACCCTTGACTCAGTCAGTTGTTCCGGATTCTATATTCCTAGTTCTCTCAGTGAACACGATGAAGCTTTGGGGAAAATCATATGACCTTCTATAATGGGTTATAGGAGCTGCAG